>NW_023276806.1:176385255-176985255 GCF_003668045.3 Cricetulus griseus | reverse complement strand
AGAGGGAACTTCGGTTAGTGTGTAAAATGAAAAATAAATATTTTATAATAAATAATTAAGCAATTTCTCCTTAATCATTAACATGATTGCATAATTTCCTCACTGAATCTGAATTGCATTAATTATATTGAGATTTTATCTGATATTTTCATTGCCAGATAAGTCTTGATAATTGTGTGTTTATATATTTGTCACATGAACTTATTAATAATTTAGGTCATGGGAAATATTTGTCAGAATTTTTATGTAATGATATTTTCTAACTTTGGAAATGAAATTTCTCAACCCATGATAATTATGTGCTTCTCCTTTTCAGAGATTTCAGACTTCATTGAGTTGTTGTTTTTGATCGTTTTTAATTATAATTTCAATTTCTTTCTCTGATATAGCAAGATTCAGATGTTTTCTTCTTGTGTTAGTGTTACCAATTTTATTTCCAAGTAATAGGTGTGTATGTTGTCCAATATAGCTATGAACTCTTTAGGTACTTTGCTATTTACCCTTTTCATTTCTGTATTATCTGTGCTGTGGTAGCAAATTTTATCATATTTCATTTTAATCTTTTGCTTTTCGTTAGTAAAGATAAATATTTATCAATTTTGTTAATATTTACAAATAGTTAACTTGGGCTTATTTTATCTTTTTGTTGCTTTTCTATTGCTATATTAATGATTTATGCTTTTGTTTCATTTTGTGTTTATAGTCTTTTTGATTCAGTTTGAACTTTCTTTTTCTAAATTATGGACACAGTATTAGAAACATCCTACGTATTTCATTATGCGTGCTTTCATTCTCATTCTGTTGAAAGAGTTCTACATTTTTTCTTATGTAACTTTCTTTGATCCATATGATATCTAACTACTGTATCACTTATAAATATTTAAAGAGACTTCAGATTTTTAGATGACACCTGAATTAACTCTGTTGTATTCAGAGACTGGACAATGAATGGCTACAATCAAATTAATTTGTTTGTGACAATTGATTTTATTTGGTATATAGTTCATTTCAGTGACTAGTAAATATAAACTTTAAAAGAATGTATGCTTTTCCGTCTTGGAAGCAGTTATCAACATATACATAGAAATCAGTCAATCTTTTACTGTTTTTTAGGTTCTTGATATCTTTGTTAATTTTATACCTGTCTGTTCATACAATAATAATGGTACTGTAGATGTTGTTGAAAGCTTTATTTCCCTACATTCCTCTCCAGTTTCTTCATACAGGACATGTATATTTAGAACATTTATGTGTTATTGATAAAGTTACTCTTTTATTATTAGAAGGAATATAGTGTACTTCAATTTTAGTTATTTATTATAAAGATGTGTTTATCTATATCCAGTTTTATTTTCAAGTTTTACATGGATTAATTAAAAATGTATCTCCCTTATTTACTTTTGTGTATGACAGGAAGGCTTAATTCAATGTATAGTCATTGTAAGTATTAGTGTTCTTGATTTTCTTAATATATCCCACATATTTTTAAAATCATTTTTATAATTACTTTCTCTTGTTCTTGCTATATATTATTTCCAAGTTTTTTTGGGGGGAGGGTACTGTTTTTTTCTACCAGTTATTTTTCATTTTATTACTTCCTGTCATGTCTACTAATTTTTTACTACATCTGGCTTACAATAATAACTATGCTACATTACTCTTAATACAATGCAGAACTTTTTGTTAAAGGCTGGTGAATCAGCTCTTTGAGCTCAATTTTAAGCCCTTTATATTGAATCTTAGTAGATTTCTCCCTGAATTAGTCTTCTATATTTATTTCAGTGCTAGCAAGGCACCGAAATTCTTCATGTGTACAGTTCCCCACCCAATTTCTAGTCTTAAAGATGAAAGTTCTGACATCACCATTGTTAAGCTATTTTCCTGGGTATGGATAAACATTTACTCCAAACATAACACAGGCAATAGATAAAAGGAACTATTCCAGTAAGTCTGGCTTAGTGAATCAAAGATTTTGTTGGGGTTATTTAGAGACATGTGTGATGAAAAAAAACACTATCTCCAGAAAGCCCACCCTAGCATGAACAGGCACTCACTAAAGTTGTATCCTTGCATCCTTACATGATATGATGTGGCTTTAGCTGGGGAGACTCTTGTCATCTTCACAGTGACCACGGCCCTCCTAGCCTTGGGATTAGCCTTGTGGGTCTCCTGAGCTTCAGCAACTTCCCAAGTCTTGTAAATTTTTCTTCACTTTCCAAGTCCTTACAAGTGTCCCTCCCTCCTCCAGGAGGGAAGGCTTTAATTTGGAGAAATATATCAAAACAACTACTCAGTACATTAGTTTTCAGTGAGGTTTCCCTCTCTGGAAGTTCTGTCAAAATACTTCAGGGTTTTGAGAAAACCGAGACAGTTGTTTAATTTAAGCTCCTCATAAGAAATCTATTTTGGATAAAATCAAATTTTAACTTTTCTGCTAGTAGTACTTTGTTCAATCTTGAGACCTTTCTCCCTGCCTGTGCACAATTGGCTATTACACCAAATACTCAAAGGACTTTCCATGGTGTTTCATGGAAAGTTCTCAGCTGACTCCTTTCTCTATTTCTTGATGATAAATTTTAGCCAGCCCAGTAGCTCTAGTCTCCTGTCTACCCAGGAATGAGACCACTTGCCTGTCTTCTTCCTCCTGTGCTGATTTTGAAGAACTCACAGAGAAGGGAGCAGCATGGCAGTGTTCAGGTGTTTTCCTGCTAACTGAGAAAAAAATGTTTGTTACTCATTCATTTTGTTCTATGAACTCTTATTTTTATTGTAGATTCAACTTCATTTTATCTATTGCCTGTGTTTTTGTGGGTGTATCTAACTTATTTGGGTTGTAGTTTTCCTTCTAGTACTTTCTGTAGAACTGGATTTCTGGAAAGGTATTGTTAAATCTGATTTTGTCATGGAATATATTGTTTTCTTCATCTAAGGTGATTGAAAGCTTTGCTAGATATAGTAGTCTGGGCTGGCATCTGTGGTCTCTCAGTGTCTGTAGAACTCTGTCCTTTTGACTTTCATTTTTTCCATTGAGAAGTCAGGTATAATTCTGATAGGTTTCCCTTTATATGTTACTTGGCCTTTTTCCTTTGCTTCTCTTAATGTTCTTTCTTTATTATGCATGTCTATTGCTTTGATTATTATGTGGTGAGGAGACTTTTTGGTTCAGTCTATTTAGTGTTCTGTAAACTTCTTGTACTTCCATAGGCATGTCCTTCTTTAAGTTGGGAAAGTTTTCTTCAATGATTTTGTTGAATATGTTTTCTGTACCTTTGAGCTGGTCTTCTCCTTCTTTTATCCCTATTATCTTTAGGTTCAGTCTTTTTATGGTGTGCCAGATTTCCTGTTAAGATTTAGTTGGATTTAACATTTTATTTGATCTATTAACCTATTTCCTCTATCTTATCTTCAACTCTTGGTATTCTTTCTTCCATCTTGTATTTTCTCATTTATGTTTGCATCCGTTTGCAACAATAAACTTTTCCACAATCATCCCAAGCCCCGCTGCCATGTGGGCACCCAAAATAACACACAGAGTCTTATATTATTCACAATGCTGTTGGCCAATGTCTAGGATTTCTTATCTGCTAGCTCAGCCTTAATTATCAACCATATCATAGTACTTATCTTATGCAGTGGTATGTGTCCTGTATTTCTGGGATCACATGGTGCCTCCAGAGCAGAGAGCAGGAGGAAGAGGAAGAGAGTGATTTCCTGTTTGTCCCTGCTTATATTATGAGTCTGCCTGCTATATCACTTCTTGCCTGTATCACAAGTCTTCTTTTTACTACATTTCCCAGAATCCTCCTTGATTCCTAGTCCCACCTATCTTTCTGTCTCATTGGCCAAACAGTGCTTTATTCATTAACCAATAAGAAAGACATATATACACAAGGACTTCCTCCATATCATATATGTGTCACACACACACACACACACACACACACACATATGTGACAGTAGTTGATTACAGTAGACACCATGATTTTGAAAGAGAGCAAAAATGGGTATACAGGAGGATTTGAAAGGATGAAAGGGAAGGGGGAATTATACACATAATACTAATCTAAAAATAAACTAAATAGTTTTACCAAAAAAGAAAAGAACATAGAGTAAACGGTGGTGCACACCTTTAGTCCCAGCACTTAGGAGTCAGAGGCAGGTGAATCTCTAAATTTGAGGGCAGCCTGATTTATATGAATTCTTAGTTCCAAGCCAACCAGAGCCACATAGTGAGGTCCTGGTCTCAAAAAAGTATATATAATATATATATATATATATATATATATATATATATGCACCCATAACTTGTCGAAATGCATTAAATTTTGTTTGCTTCAAATAAAAAACTGGATAGAAAAAAGCTATAATTTTCCTAACTGTAACCAAAATTGTTTTCTCTGGGTTGGAATTTTAGACTCTGAACATACATGGAGGTTTTCTGGTTCTGAGATGGGGTGAAAGAACAAGCAGTGTTCTCTGAGCTCGGGTTGGATGTTAGTGAACCGTCTGTGAAGGAAAGGCCTATACACTCAAATGAGCTTATTTTCTTGCTGCCAGTGTTTTCTCTGTTGCCATCAGTCACTGTAGGCATTGCTGGCTGGGATTAGTGCCAATCCTGACCCTGAAGAAGAGTAAGAAATTCACTATGGAGACCTGCTAAAGTATCAAAGGAGAATAAATGTTCTAGTTTTCTCCAGATATAAGATTGTGTATGCTGTCAAAATGTAAATTCTCCTTCCAAGCAGCTCTTAAATCTCAGGGGAGAGCTGCAGGCTCAGACAGGCCACAATTATATGTTTTTGTTTGACTCTGTTTCTGATTTTGATAGAGAATCTCAATGTCAAGTCTAGGCTAGCCTGGGGTTTTGACTCCTTGCCTCTGATTCCTGTGAATCGGGTTCACTTTTAAGTTAATGGAATGAGGATTCAGATTTCTGCATTCATGAGTAGGTATAAAATTCGTCTTTTGAACTTCCATGCATGCATTTACAGCTGACGTGGAACAATTACCTTGTTAATAGAGACCATTGAGGATATATGCTATTACTACCTAACTTGATTATTAAAAGGGAGGTTCTTTAATGTGAGATTTGTATCACTTGAATGTGATAACATTTCAAGAGATACATATTTATATATCAGATCATTAGTGATGTTGTTATTAATTATTAGCAGCTTCCACCACAATAAAAATTCCATTTGCACAGAATCATTGTCTTTGGTAAATTGCATCCTAATATTTCATACTGCTAGCTATGTCTCCTTTATATTTTCTTTAGAATACTATACTTTTTGGATTTCCTCTACCTTGAGCCCTTCTCAGCCATCAAAGGAGTGTCATCCTTGACTTTATCATATCATATCCTGTGTTTCCTAGGCCTTCTTCTCTGCATGTGATTCCTGTTAGACATTACCTCAGACATGGCTCTTCATTTTCTGCTTGACACCATTGAAACAGAATACTGATGTAATTTATCTATATCAAGATGAAAATTATCACCAGGTCAATGGCATACAGATTACAATTTAGTATCCTGAGCATGTATGATATAATAAAATCTTAATAACAAATGTTACCTCATTGATGGTATTTTTAGAAAGAACTTGTTATTTTTCTTGTGCATTCACATGCACTAACCTTTGTTTTCATTGTGTTTCTTGACATTTCACCACTATATTGACAAGTCAACACAGGGGCACATATGCCTGCTGATTCTTCTCTCTTATTACATTTGTATGGCATTGTTTAGTAGATGTGAATGCATTGATTAATAGATAAGTTACCCTTTTATATTCATTCTGGTATTATGCATTTCACTTTTAAAGCAATCATTTTCTGTGAAAACAAAGTCTAAATTTTTCTTTTCAAAAATAGCACATAGCCTCATCCGCATGTCAGAGGGCACTATAGAGCAATGTTAGTTCTCCTATTCTTTAAAGTCACTCATAAATGTTTTCTTTATGGAAGTCATCTATGAGCAACTAAAGAACTGTAACAAGCTATCAAAAGAATAATATATGAGTCAGTATAAATTTCATCTAGTGAACTATGAAGACATACCTTTTACTCAGACACATAGACAGGCTCTTCGACTATTATAAACATTTAAGGGTGTATTGAAAAGACTGAAGTCTCCTTATACTATAAATTAACATACTGAGTCTTTGTGTTAAATATACTAGATTGAGACTTTTGAATCATAATATCTTGACTGTAGACTCAATAAAGCATGACATCAGTCTTTTCCTACTTTTTAATATTCAATATCCCATAGATTTAGAGACTAGAGATATATTACATCAGACATTTCAAATTAGGTTTCAGATGTCTACCTTAGTATTATTGCTAATAACCTGGTCTGCTAAGTAAAATTTAATTCTAACACAGTGTCTCAGGACCCTCACAGTTTCTTTTACATATACATGCATAGGCACAGACATACATTCACACACACACACACACATACACACACACAGATGAGAGAGAGAGAGAGAGAGAGAGAGAGAGAGAGAGAGAGAGAGAGAGAGAGATTGCATTTCTATGCTGTCATCTTTCTTTTTTGTGTTTGGTGGTGTTTGTGGTGGAATTTGCACCAGAAGGGTACTTGTGTAATGTAAAAAATGCTTGCTTTTTAACTTTGAGACTTCCCTAGTGACCGCAATTTATGTCTAACACTACACATCTTAGTTTAGGAGATAGTCTTGGTCAATACAACTGTTGTTCAAATGAAAACTGAGGGATTTTATCAATAGTTCCAAGTGCTTTCTTATTCTAGAGTTGTTTCCAAACTGAGAATTGTCTCACATAATCTTTAAAAGATTCTTAAGAAACACATTGCTGTAATGAAATTAGTGTTCTTATGAGATTTCAGAATGAACTGAAAACATCAATTGATATCTCTTTAAAAATGTATATTTTATTTATTCATTGACAATTCAATGCATGTATTAAAAATACATGCATGCTGATATCCTTTTAAATACATCTTGTTCAGAAGTTATTTAATTACATAGAAGTGTGAAGAAATTACCTAATATTAGCCACGATTATAGTAATGCATTCTTGCAATTAAATTGAACATTCATTATTCAAAAATATTATATTACTTTTATTTGTCTAGAAAAGTTCTGTAATGAGCCTTTTTCTGTTCCACCAATAAGCTTCCAAATAATGACATGGAGACTTCTTATTAATTATGGAAACTTAGCTTATAGCATAGGTTTATTTCTAACTAGATTGTATAACTTAAATTAACTCATTTATTTTAATCTACTTTATATAATGTGGCACTACCTCTGTTTCATCTTGCACCTCCTGTTTCCTTTCCGTGTCTCCTGGAGTTTCCCATATACCAAGATTTCTCCTTTTCTTCTTTTCTCTCCCAGAAAATGCTGTCTATACCTTCTGCCCAGCTATAGACCATTTGGCTTTTTATTACACTAATCACAGCAAATGCAGTGTACAAATGCCTTTCTCTAAACAAAAAAGGAAATATTTTTACTCTAACATAGTAAAACTATATACAATAAGAACAATTATCAATTAAGAATCACATTCATAGTGTTTATTTAATATGTACTAGGAAAATTAGGAGAAAGTACAAAATTACCTATCCTATCTTAGTGAGTCCAAAGTTTTATACCTAAACCATTTTCTGTCATAACTTGTATTATCAACCTAAAATATCTTTTTTTGACCTAAAACCAACTTCTTAGATAAACAATTTAAGCTTTTAGGTTTTTCAACCTTACAAGCTTTATATCTCTTAGGTGGTGATATTTTGTTTATGATCTAATAAAGCTTGCCTGAAGATCAAATGCAAAGCTAGCCACAGCCATAGAAGTCAGGCAGTGGTGGTACACCCTTTTAATTCAAGCAGTTACACTAGTTAGTCATAGAAGCTGGGAGGTTGTAGTGCATACCTTTAATATCAGCACTAGAGAGAAATATAAGACAGTCTGCATTCTAAGCAGTATGAAAAGCAGTGCCCATTGGAGATACAATCAGAGGATATGATCACCCCTTTGGTCTGAGCAATGGCAGAGGTGCGAACTCTCTATGGCCTGGACATTTTGCTTTTCTGATCTTAGGTTTAACTCCAATATCTGTCTCCCGGTTAATATTATTCATGCTACACTCTAATGTAATTTTTTCCAAATTTGGTAACAAGGAAAACTATATACTATCTAGTCTTAAATTCCTATCAGAGATCCAAGAAAGATATATAATATTACCCAATTAAACTGGAAGTGTAGAACAAGCAACTTCTAAAAATATGGAAATTGCAGAAACAGTTGGTTTCCTGGACAATCACCCAAGTTTCCTCTGGATACAACAGGGTATCCATATTTGGCATACAGTCCAAATTATCTAACAGACATTTTGTGAATCAGGAACATAATGAACTGTACCATCTTGTCTTGACAAAGTTTTGCAGTCTCCTTTTGTGTACTGTACTTGTTCAGTTTGGACAGGATGCTGTCAACAGTAGAGGCAAGGGCAGTTTTTTTGTTCAAATTGCTATGTTTGACACATGAAAGCAAACTTCATACTGAATTTCTTAAATGCTCATTAATCTTTTTGAAGAAAATTGGTACTGTCCTGCCAGGATCAGACATGTCTCAAGTCATGAAAAACCTTGTTATTAAAATATTTAAAATGTCATATTATGTAGGTCTTTTAAGTGTTTCAAGATCACCTATCTATTTAAAATATATTTAAAATATATCTGTTTGACTTTAAAACATACTTAACATGAGCATGATTACTAACTACTAGTTATCCTAAATGGTTTATAACAATTTTCAAGAACAAGAACTTTACATAAATTTTTCAAATGACCTTAATATGATCAATATCTTAAACAAGAGTAGAAACATATATACATCAGAACCAAAATAATCATAAATTTGTATCAATATATAAAAATCTATACTAATGTAAAATATTTGAGGCTAATGGCTGTACAAAAGTAGACTCAACCCTTTTACTCATCTTTTTAAAAGTTCCTTAAAAATTTCTGTGCCAAATTGTAGCTGGTATTAGTCCAGTTCATGTTTTTCCTTTAGAATTAAAGCATTTATTCATCAAATCTGTGCTTTCACATTCACCTGGGATTGTGGTTTGCATGCTAAAGAGGACTGAGTGATTCTGGACCAGAATTCTATAATTCTCTATTATTTCCGCCCTTATTCTTCCAGGTATGTCAGCTCCAGTAATACTGTTGGATATGCCTCCTCCAGGCTACAGGGCAAGAGGTTAGGAAGGCACATACCTAAAATTCATCAGAGTCACCATAAACATCAATAAATTTAGTCTTATTAGTTAATTAATGTTTGGCTAATGTTAGAAGATAGGACAAATATCAAAAGTGTGATTGTTTCACTATATTTACTAAGATTTTGGGGACAGTCATAGATACTGTAATGATGGTTTGGGGTAGATGGGTGCTAGCATGTTCATTAACTTATGTCTTTTACGTTCTCTAAAAATATATACCCCACAGTATTTTCATGGTAACTTTAGCCCTGTTTTATCTGGCATTTTCAGAAGGTGAAGCTATCTGTCATTAATTGTTTATTTCTTAGATTACATTGTTAAGCAAAGGTTAATCATATCATTTAAAAAGAAGTAACAGTTATGCCTAAGTAAAAATATTAGAGAGAGTAAAGTAGGACACAAATGCTAGGAAAGGAGAAATAGAAAAATGTGAGGAATGTAACTAGGAATCAAGGAGGGATGAGAGGTAGATAACAGTAAGCATGTTTTAAAATCCATAGAGATACAATATTTTATTTGAAACACATATATTATATAAATAATTGCACATAAGATATTGATGGCATTGAATAAAATTATAAAATTGTGGGTAATAATGCTTCACCCAAGAGCAATAGACTAGCTAACAAAAACCCTAGAGCCAAGAAAAAGAAACCTCCCTCTGGTCAGAGACTACCATTTCTATTACCATTACCTTTGATTGCTGCCCAGAACTGAGGGTAAGACCCAGTTACTGAACACACCACATATTTCAGACACATGACTTGAAATTGGGCTGGAACCAACCTGGAACTTTCCTCAAAGTGTCCAAAAGGAGCTATGGCAAGCCACCAAAGGATAAAAGCAACCAGCAGCCTTTCCTATCTACAAAGCCTATGACCCACATAACAGTAATCAGCATGGAAATATTGAAACTTATACCTTGTATCATTTCTAGATGAGCTTTCAATAATTATCTTTATACCCACAGGTATGTGGAGGTTTCACCTCTCATCAAAGATGCTTCATTGTGCAGTAGAGACTATTAAAGTAATCTACAACTGCCAAGAACAACAGACCAAGGGTGACTAATTAGTACGTCAACAACACAACCCAAACACGTAAGGCTCAAAAATCATGGAGGAGGAGGTGGGAAGATTTTAAGAGTCAAAACTTCAGTTTTGAGATAATGTCTTCTATATATGACTGGAATGTGGGAAGAGACACCATGAAATATCAACAATATGCTCACTTAAAAGAGATCTTTACAATGGCAGTACCAATTGACATGCTAGTGTGGATAGGGAAATCACACAAGGCCCCTGTCTCTTGGGGTGAGAGAAGAACCCTTTCTTCTTCAAGGATGAGCACCCTGATGGGTCATCCACTACAAAGTGATATATATATTATATATATATATATATATATATATATATATATATATTCAGTAGAATGTACATATATGTGTGTGCATATGTATATACATATTTACATATATATGTATTTGATGAGTTTGCGAGAGAGTGGCAAGACATGGGAGTAGTCTCATGGAGGAAGAGAGATGGAAATGATACAATACAGTAGTCAAAGTGAAATTCTCCAAACATATTAAATTTAAAAACTAATATATTTTCTAGAACATAGATATGTATGATACAAGATTAAGGTTTTGTAACAAAGTTACTTGGTGTCCAAAGAGAGAAGAGTTTTGCTGTGATTAAGAAATAGCTTTAGGAATTAAGTCTCAAACTAAAACAATGTTTTTAGACATCTATATTTATATAGAGTGGCAAAGAAAACTAGACTCATGTCTTTGGTTTGTGACTGACATTAATTCTGATAGATGTGTTATACAACCATTTGACTAGACATGAAAGCAGGTAGTGTCAGATGCTTCATCTTGTCAGATAAAGCTAATGAAAATAAACATAATCCTCTTACTGTGTACATATGAAACATCACCTACGGACTCTGTGTTTGAGCATTTTTCTCCTAGTTGATAGTACTGCTTTGGGACTCTGGGAAACTATGTGGACATAGGCCTCACCTGTAAGATATTTGGCCATAGAATCTTAGAGTTTGGGCTTAGGTACAGCAAAAACTGCTTCCAGTGGAGTTTCTCTGTTTCTTGGTGGGCAGCTTCATGTTTCCTCCACTGTAGACAGAAACTATAATTGCTGGTATGAACAATGATATATCCTGTCCCTCTGCCAGCTCATTAAAAAATAAATGTTTCCAAGTTGCTCCTATTACATGTTTCATCACAGAAACAAAAATATAACCACTACAATGCTTATACATAACAAAGGCTGAAGCCACACTTAACATATTTCTTGGTGGGTAAGGTCAGCTGAAAACAGACAGTCCTGGGAGACTATAGTATTGGTAGAGTAGATTTCCTGGACATGGTTAAGTCATGTGGAGATTTAATGTAAAATGCTTCTCAAAGCAATCCATTTACATCTAGGAAGGGGGAAACTTACAAGTTCTTAAGCATGTATAAGTAGACCAGTTACCCAGATTTCTTTGGGGGATCTTTTGGTTAGGATTTTGAAGTATAGATAATAGAAACTACTGTAACCATTTTAAAGCAAAACAAGATTTACTAGAGATTATTTTGTGGTGTAGAGAATCCTTGGAGGACTAGAAGTGGGTGGTGTGGTTAGATAAGAGGCTGCCAAGGGAAACATTCACTATGAGACAGTCTTGGTAGAAACCCTAAGACACTGGTTCATGCCATTTGGCACCCAACATAACAAGAACCAGATGTTGGAGTCCCCATTAGGTAGGACAAATGAATATTCTTGAGTCTTTATATGATATGCCTGTGTCTTCTGTAGGCCTAAGTTGTGTCCTCTTTCCTAGTTTTCTGCCAGAGTTTCTACTTAAATTTATTTTAAAATATAACAATTTTTGCTATAATGATAGATCAAGATTGGGATCCATAGCATTTTTTATTGAAATTTATTCTATGTCAGCTTTTGTGATCATGAAGAGCAGCCTAGCCAAGAGGGTACATCACAGTGTTCACAGTAAATAAACATTGTAATGTTTTCCATTGGGAGTGAGGATATTACAAAATAAACCCTCAAATCACTATAAACCAAAGAGACTTACTTTTCAGTATTTAAGTATTGAACAAATTACACAGAGTAGAAAGCCAGGTAGACATCATCTCCTCCACCTTGACATTTAACTGAGAAAGCTTACTGAGCTTCATTGTCCACAGTTGTCAAAACAGATCCCCAGAGACAGAGATAGTGGGGACCAAATCTCTAACATTGCATTTTTCTGTGAATTCTTGCTAAAATTGTCTAGGTCACAGATACACCTTTCACAATAAAACATCCCCTATGTTATCTTGATCCTGAAAAATCTAGGACTTAAACTGATTTGAGAACCAGCTGTCTGCATGGAGGAAGTGATCTCTAGGTTCTCAAGCACTTCAGGAAGCAGAAGAGCAAACAGGAATTGTGAAGACAGATTAGCAACTCATCATTAGCCAGAAAGAATGAAATTGCATCTTCATTGTCCTGGAATATTTTCTCATTAATGTGGACTGTGAGAACAAGTCTAGTTTGAAAGAGAAGTGGGAACAACATGACAGAAACCTGGGGAAATGAACTAGCTGATCAATAAGGAGTGCTTGTCCGTATATGTGTGCAGGCACAGGAAGTCCTTGTTTCTGAGAAAATGTCCTGAAGAAGTCTTTACTCATCTGAACACTAAACAAAAACAGAAACAGAAACCCTGTCAGCAGAATTCCTAATAGAACAGAAGGTAAAGGAACTCTTCCAGACTACCTAGAAGCTGGTGATGAGGTTCAAAATAGCTCTCTCCACTCCTAGAAAACTACTCACTGACCGTATCATGCATCATGGAGTAGTTTCCATATGCACTGTGCAGAGAGAGATGTCATAGATCAGAAAGGAGCATAGTTTTTGTGATAATCTACACAACTCCAAAAGACCAATGCTAGCACCTAGAGGTCATAAGAATTCTCCACAATAGAAAATGAACAAGCTGTACATATGGAGGTACAAGTAGGATTTCTCTCCAGAACCACAACACTTCTCCACTCTGCTGGTCCCAGCCCAACAAGAAAAACAAACAGAAGAAAAACTGTGCATATGAGAGAAACAAAGGAAGACTACACACACAAATGTGAAGAACATCCTAAGAACTTTGGTGACCCTGTGACATCATAGGCATACTAGAGAAGATACACCAATAAAAACATTTGTTTATGCTGAGTGCCCCAGAGACTTCTACACACACCAAACCTATGACAACATTAGGTAATTCACACAAAAAGAAGTGTTTCCCCATGAAATATAGGACAGTGCTTTAGTTATAAAAACAACTGCAGGCTCCTAAGATGATTTAGTAGAGGAGGGTTTCACCAAAAAAGTGCTGCTTCCTCATGAAAGAGTTCCATTCCTTCTGTCTAATTGTGACACACACACACACACACACACACACACACACACCACATGTATACTCATGCACACATACATGACTATGCTTACAAAATCTTGCACAAAAACATTCAAAGTAGGGATTACTTTCAATGGCTTCATTTAAAATTGCAAATAACGAAGGGAAAGGTTTAAACCCAGGGCATTAATATGTCTTTTTTAAAAATCAACTGACAGTGTACAAATAGAAATACTCAAATTAAAGATTTAATTTTTTTTTCTCCTTTTGCCTTTCACTTGTAAGTTTTAAGAGTCTTATTAAGCAAAACAATTGAGACATCAGCATTTACAAAATCCAAGTGTGACACTGGGGAAGCAATGAAGGAATGCTTAAAAAACACAAGGAATTCAACTCCACCCCTGCAAATAGCTTCACAGTGTAGAAATAACCTTTGGTGTATGCAAAGAGAATTTTACAGAGATGAGTAATATGCTTTTCTTCACTTGGTTGTGATTATCTTTCCTCTTGCTGGATAATTCCAGTCTGAGCCCACAAAAATAATTTATAAGGTGCTTACAGTGTACAATATACTGGGCTAGAGACTTAAAAGAATTCTTATGTAAGACCCACAAGACGTTAATCATGAACTAAGGACTGGGGCATAATAAAATTCTACATTTATTTACATCTGACATACAATGACTAAGACATAACTGGGATATTTAATATTTTTGTTTGTAGTGATATATTTGCCTACCCACCTGCAACAGTGACCACGTCTTTTGGGCTTGTTTACCCGTATGGACCTGACTGGTTAAAAGGAAAGGGTAGGGCCTCAGAAAGCCCTTTGGGTCATGGAGAATATCTAGGAGTCAGTGTATGTATTTTTTAAAAACTCCACTCATTATTTTAAAGATAGTTTGTTCTAATGGTTAGTTTTTTTCTAAACAAATGCAATACACATAAAATCAATTTTAATCTTTAAATGAATTTTAAGTCAATCATGTCTATACTCATATAAGAATTTGATTCCCTATTTGTGATCTGACATGTTTTTCAAAACTATAAAAATGCAATCTGGCCGGGTGGTGGTGGAGCACACCTTTAATCCCAGCACTCCAGAGGCAGAGGCAGGAGGATGTCTGTGAGTTCGAGACTAGCCTGGTCTACAAGGTATAGTTCCAGAACAGCCTCCAAAGCAACAGAGAAACCCTGTCTCAAAAAAAAAAAAACCCACAAAACAAACAAAAAATTCAATCTCTTACTATGAGATCAGGTAGTATATTATTTTTTACACATAAACAAAATGGTCTCAGTCAAAGCTTCATTATTATCAAAGCTCATTTACCAATTTCCTAGTAAGATTTTCCTTACAATTATCATAAGTTTTTCATACATACATTGTTACAATAAATCTATCTGCTACCTGCTTGAGTTCTGCCCACCACGTGGGTGGCTAAAATAATAAACAGAGATTTATATTAGGTACAAATGCTGCTTGGCCAATGACTAGGATTTCTCATCTGCTAGCTCAGTTTTAATTATCATAAATCTGTATATTTTATAAGACTTATCTTATTGAACACCATTGGCAAGGGTCCTGTCTTCCAGGGATCACATGGTAACTCTGGAGGAAGAGAGAAGGGGCCTACTTCTTTCTTGCCCTTATTTATATATGAGTCTCCCTGCTATGTCACTTCCTGCCTGTATCACCACTTCTTTACTACATTTCTGAGAATCCTCCTCGACTCCTAGTCATGCCTAACTTGCTGCCTCATTGGTCAAACAGTACTTTACTTATCATCCAATAAGACAAACACTTACACAGAAGCACTTCCCCATCAATACATCATTTTCAATAACCACAAGAAATGCTATTATAGATCTAGACACTGCATTCAGTGAACCTCAGATTCTTGTTTTGAACTTTCTTTGATAAGAATTTCTATTTAATGCAAAACTAATGGTGTGTTCCACAGATGCATATTAGACTTGTCTTAGACTCTTTTGGTGACTAGACTTTCTGAATTAATTGGTTTAGAAAGTAGCATGGACATCAATATTCAAGATTATATTGCCTCACCAGAGTAGAGATGTGATGGGTAAACATTACTCCTACTAGCCACCACATGTTAATAAGTAAAAGGTACCAGACCAAAAATGGGTCAATGCTTCTGGAGTTGTTGCCTTGTGAATTTTCATATATGTCCATATATTACAGGGTACTGCCATTTTTCCCTTGGATCCTCTCCAGAACGTGACAATGAGACTGCATTGTTGAAGTCATAGTTGGCTGATGGAAGTTGGAGAATTAAGCTAGTGCTGAACCAGATGCTGCACCCACACTGAATAGCTTTCATAGTTCTTAGCATGCTTCCAGAGGGGAAAATGATCACAAGTCATACCCAGCATGGAATCCCATGACCTACAAAGACTGGGCTGGAAAGACATGCTCCCAAGTCTAATACTTGTATGAACCCCATGGAAGAACACAGACACTTTCTGATTGAATATGACTCCTACTCCATAGATGAAGCCATACCTGGAACCCTTATCAGGAAGAGTTTGGAGAGGGACCTAAACATTATCAAAACATATTTATGAAACTTTAGAGAAAGAATAAAATTTTAAAATGCAAAATTAAATTTATTGTTTGAAAATTTCATACATAAATATAATGTCTTTGATCAAATTCAACTTTCACTTGTTTCTCTCCTACTCCTTTTGTATCCCTAAGTCTCAATTATAATGCTTCTTTCTCCCTATGCTCACATAATATTCTTTCTATATACATCCTATGTATTATATATGCATATATGTATATATTTCTGAAATACATTTAAGAACATTCAATGTTTTTATTTAATTTTTCACTGTTTTGTACAATATTCATAAGATTTCTAAATAAGAAGTAGGCTTTAGGCTGTTTCCAGCCTATCTTTCTCTGCCCTCTCAGGGACACCTGAGGCTGGGGGACTGCTCACAGCAGATCCCAATTTTGTGGGATTCAATACACCCAGAGACTTCCAAGTCTCCAGTGCCAGTCCTGCCTCAATCCATGGGTGTAGGTAGGTTTGGACCTGTTTTCGGCCCACCTTCCTCTGCCCTTCTTGGGAATACCTGATGCCTGGGGACTGCTCACGGTGGATCCCAATTCAGCAGAATCCAACCCACCCAGAGAGTGATAAGGCCTGTTTACCAGTCATGCTTCCATCCACGGGAAGAGGAGAGACATCAGAGCTTTGGTCCTGTTTGCACCTACCAGAAGAGAACCTTGGTCCCCAACCCAACAGGAGAGGAAGAGACTCCTTCTACACCCACAGGAGAAAAGAATGGGAAGAACACAATATAAAAACACATTCAACAACAGAAAAATTAACAGGACACCACTGGAGTCTAGGGAGCCTACACCAGCAAGACCTGAACGTCATTAAAAACATCACCATGTAAATGATACAGGGCCTCAAAGAGGTTATGAAAAAACTCCTTAAAGAAATGGAAGAAAAAAAAAAAAAACCAAATACAAGAAATCAACAAATCTCTTAAGGAAAGTCAAGAAAATACAATCAAATAGACAAAGTTAACAATTCAGACAGATAAAGACCTGAAAACTGAAATAGAGACAATAAAGAAGACACAAACTGAGGCAATGCTGGAAATAGAAAAGTTGAGTAAACGATCAGGCACTGCAGATGCAAGCATAACCTGTAGGGGAAGCTGTAGCCACGCCTTCTTAGGGGCTGGCTACAAGAGTACCTGAGGGCTTGTGAGGGCGTGGTCAGAGTGAGTAGGGGGACTGCGTTTTCGGTTTCGGTTTCTCTTTGCTGCTTGCTGTACAGACTACCACCGGCTGGCTGGTTCGCTCTGTAAGTAAGGCTTTTCCCTATTAAATACCCTTATATTTCTACCTGACTCCGTATTGGTAATTTCTTACTATAATAACCAACAGAAAGAGGACTAGAGAGATGGCTCAGAGGTTAAGAACACCAAATGCTATTCTAGAGGTTATGAGTTCAATTCCCAGCAACCACATGGTGGATCATAACCATCCATTATGAGAGCTGATGCTCTCTTCTGGTGTTCAGATATACATAGAAGCAGAATGTTGTATACATAATAAATTAAAAAATCTTTTTAAAAAAAGAGATGGAAGAGAGAATCTCAGGTGTTGAAGATACACTAAGAGGAATGGACTCCTTGATCAAATTAAATTTTAAGTCCAACTAATTCCTAACACAAAATGTACAGAAAATATGGGACACTGTGAAAAGACCAAACCTAAGCATAATAGGTATAGAAGAAGGTAAAGAAACCCACCTCAAAGGTGCAGAAAAAATATTCAACAAAATCATAGAAAACTTTCCCAAACTAAAGAAAGACATGCCAATGAAAGTACAAGAAGCTTATAGAACACCAGATAGGAGGACCACAAAAAAGATTGCCTCACCACATAATAATCAAAACCCAAAATATAAAGAATAAAAAAAGAATATTAAGAGCAGCAATGGAAAAATGTCAAGTAACATATAAAGGCAAACAGATGATAATTATACCTGAATTTTCCATGGGAACTCTGAAAACCAGAGGGTCCTGGACAGATATTCTACCTACACTAAGAGACAATGAAGGCCAGCCCAGACTGCTGTACCTAACAAAGCCTTCAATCAATATAGACAGAGAAAATAAGATATTCCATGACAAAACCAGATTAAAAAAATACACATCCACCAGTCCAGTCATACAAAACATTCTGGAAGAAAAATTGCAACCCAAGGAAGTTAACTACAACCAGAAAAAATTAGGCAATAGATAATCCCACTTTACCAACAGCCAAAAGAAAAATGGGGTAAAAATCCACACACAACTCCACCACCACCACCAAATCCAAAACAAACAAGAATGAATAATCAATGGTCATTAGCATCCCTCAATGTTACTGGTCTTATCTTGCCTATAAAATGATGCAGGCTAGCAGAATGGAAAAGAAGACAGAATCCATCCTTCTGCTGCATATAAGAAACACAACTCAACTTCAAAGATGGAGGGTAATTAAGAGTAAAGGATTGGGAAAAGATTTAGCAATCAGATGGACCCAAGAAACAAGTAGGGATAGCAATCCAAATATCTAACAAATAGATTTTAAACTAAAATCAATCAAAAGAGATGAAGGTGGTCATTTCATATTCATCACAGGAGCAATCCATCAAGATGAAGTGTCAGTTCTGAACATCTATGCCCCAAATACAAAGGCATCCACATTGGTAAAAGAAACATTACTAAAACTCAAAACACACATAAAACCTCACATACTTACAGTGGGAGACTTCAACACCCCACTCTCACCACTAGCAGGAATACCAGACAGAAACATAACAAAGAATCAAAGGAACTAACAGAAGTTATGGCCCAATTGTATTTAACAGACATCTATAGAACATTTCATCCAAACACATAGGAATATACCTTCTTCTCAGCAACATATGGAACCTTCTCTAAAATCAACCATATACTTGGCAACATAGCAAACCTCCACAGGTAAAAATAAATAAATAAAACTAACACCCTGCATCTTGTCAGACCACCATGCTTTAAAGTTAGAATTCAACAACACAAATTGCAGAAAACCTACAACCTCATGGAAATGGAATAATGCAACATTCCTGGGTCAAGGAAGAAATACAAAAGAAGTTATAGGTTTCCTACAATTCAACGAGAATGTGGACACAACACACCCAAACTTATGGGATGCTTTGAAAGCAGTGCTAAGAGGAAAGTTCATAGCACTAAGTGCCCACATAAAGAAATGGGAGATTAGTCACAGTAGAGAATTAACAACACAACTGAAAGCTCTAGAACACAAAGAAGCCAACACACTCTGGAGGAGCAGATGCCAGGAAATAATCAAATTGAAGGCTGAAATCAATAAAGGGGAAACTAGGAAAACAAGACAAATAATCAATATATGGAAGAGTTGGTTCTTCGAGAAAATCAATAATATAGACAAACCTTTATCCAAACTTACCAAACAGCAGAGAGTAAACATGCAAATTAATAAAATCAGAAATGAAAATGGCAGACATAACAACAGACACAGAGGAAATCCAGAGAATCATCAGGTCATACTGTGAAAAACTGTATTCCTCAAAATTCAAAAATCTAAAGGAAATGTACAATTTTGTGGATGGATTTCACTTAACAAAATTAAATCAAGAAACGATAAGCAACTTAAATAGACCTAACCACTAACAAAATAGAAGCAGCCATCAAAAGTCTCCCAAACAAACAAACAAAAAAAAAGCCCATGGCCAGATGGATTCAGTGCAGAATTCTACCAGAAATTCAAGGAACAGCTAATACCCATCCTCCTTATAGTATTCCACACAATAGAAGCAGAAGGGCCATAGCCAAACTCTTTTTAAGAGGCTTCAATAACTTTTTGGTACTCAAGCCACACAAAGACACAACTAAGAAAGAGAACTACACATCCATATCCCTCATGAACATTGATGCAAAAATACTCAAAAAAAAATACTGGCAAATCAAATCCAAGAACACATCGGAGAAATCATACACCATGATAAAATAGGCTTAATCCCAGGGATGAAATGAGGGTTCAACATATTAAAATCCATAAATGTAATCCGCCATATAAACAGACTGACAAAGAAAAACCACATGATCATCTCACTAGATGCTGAAAAGCCTTTGACAACATCCAACACCCACTCATGATAAAGGTCTTGGAGAGATCAGGGATAATAGGAAAATACCTAAATATAATAAAAGCAGTATAAAGCAAGCCAAAAGCCAACATCAAACTAAATGGAGAGAAACTCAACATGATTCCCCTAAAAGCAGGAACAAGATAAGGCTGTCCACTTTCTCCATACCTCTTCAATATTGTCCTGCATGCTCTAGCTAGAGCAATAAGACAACAAAAGGAGATCAAGGGGATGCAAATTGGAAATGAAACAGTCAAACTTTGACTATGATAGTATACATAAGTGACACGGAAAAACTCTATGAGGGACATCCTAGAGCAGACAAACACCTTTAGCAAAGTGGCAGGATACATGATTAACTAAAAAAATCAGTAGCCCTACTATATACAGACGATAAATATGCTCAGAGAGAAATCAGAGACACATAACCCTTTACAATTGCCAAAAAATGAAATAACTTGGGGTACAATCACAAAAAGACAAACATGGTATGTCCTCACTCATAAGTGGATTTTAGACATAAGGGATTACCAGCCTACAATTCACACTGCAAGAGAATCTAGTAAACAAGGAGGAACCTAAGAGAGACATACGTGGTCCCCTGCAGAAGGGGAAAGGGACAAGATCTCCTGAGCAAACTGGGAGCATGGGAAGAGGGGGGAGGGAGCTAGGAGAATGAGAAGGAGAGAAGACGAGGGGTGAGGAAGACATGAGTGAGCAGAAAAGGTTGAGTCAGGGGAAGAATTGAAGAAAAAAGAATAGACATACTATAATAGATGGAGACATTTAAGGTTTACAGAGAAATCAGGCACTAGGGAAATGTCTGGAGATCTACAAAGATGACACCAACTAACAATCTAAACAACAGAGGAGAGGCTACCTTAAATGACCTTCCCTGATAATGAGATTGATGACTGACTTATATGCCACCCGATAGCCCTCATCCAGCAGCTAGTAGAAGTAGAAGCAGACACCCACAACTTATCACTGAACTGAACTGGAATCCAGATGCACAGAAGGATGAGTGAAGGGCAAAGGGATCCAGACCAGGCTGGTGAAACCCACAGAAACAACTGACCTGAACATCGGGGAAATCTTGCTCCCCAGACTGATAGCTGGGTTACAAGCATGGGACTGATCCAGACCCCAGGAACATGGATTTCATTGAGGAAACCTCAGGAATCTATAGGACCTCCTATAGTAGTTCAGTGGTTATCCCTAGCATATGTGTGGACTTTGGGAGCCCATTCTACATAAAGGAATACTCCCTGAGCCAAGACACATATGGGTGGGCCCAGGCCCTATCCCAAAGGATATGATAGACTCTGATGACACCCTATGGAAGGCCTCACCATCCAGGGGGAGCAGAAAGGATATATGATAGGTGGGGTTTTAGTTGTGAGGTGGTAGGGGAGGACAGGAAGGAGAAGGATACTGTGATTGTCTTGTAAAACAATCTTGTCTCTAATTCAAATAAAAAATCAAAAAATAAAATGTTATTAAAATTTAAAAAAATGCCCTTGTGTGGACCATGGGAATAAAATGCACTGGGTAGAAGACTTGAAAAAAAAAGTGATGTACATAACTAAATAGAGAATTCTAAATATAGGAATCTAAAATTGCTTAAAGACACATAAGAAAGTGCTCAACATCCTTATCCATTAGGGAAATGCAAATCAAAACAACTCTGAGATACCTTCTTACTCCTGTCAGAATGGGTAAAATCAAAAACACCAATGACAGTTTATTCTGGAGAGGGTGTGGAGAAAGGGGAACACTTCTCCACTGCTGGTGGGAGTGCCAACTTGTACAGCCACTATGGAAATCAGTATGGAGATTCCTTCAGGAAAATGGGAACCAGCCTACCACAAGATCCAGCAATTCCACTCTTAGGCATATGCTCAAAAGAAGCACATGCATACAACGGGACATCTGTTCCACTATGTTCATAGAAGCATTATTTGTAATAGCCAGAACCTAGAAGCATCTTAGATGTCCTTCAACTGAAGAATGGATAGAGAAAACGTGGTGCATTTACACAATGGAGTACTACTCAGCGGGGGAATCTTGAAATTCGCAGATAAATGGATTGAACTAGGAGACACCAATCTAAGTGAGGTAACCCAGTCACAAAAAGACAAACATGGTATGTACTCACTCATATATGGATTTTAGACATAGAGCAAAGGATTACCAGCCTACAATCCACCCTGCCAGAGAAGTTAGAAAAAAAGGAGGTCTCAAAGAAAAACAGACATGGTCCCCAGGAGAAGGGGAAAGGGACAAGACCTCCTGAGCAAATTGGGAGCATGGGGGGAAAGGAGCAGGATCTTGGAGAATGTGAAAGGTAGAAGAAGAGAGGTGAGGGGGACATGAGGGAGCAGGAAGGTTGAGTTGGGGAGGAATAGATGAGAGTAAGGTAAGTTATACCATAATAGATGGAGATATTATAGGTTTAAAGTGAAATAAGGCACAAGGGAAATATCTGGAGACCTACAAAGATGACACTAACTAACAATCTAAGCAACCTAGAAGAACTACCTTAAATGCCCTCCCTGATAATCAGATTGATGGATAACTTATATGCCATCCTAAATCCTTCATCCAGAAGCTGATGGAAGTAGAAGCAGACACCCACAGCTAAACACTGAACTGAACTGGCATCCAGTTGCAAAGTAGGAGGGGTGATGAGCATAGGGGTCCAGACCAGGCTGGTGAAACCAACAGAAACAGCTGACCTGAACAAGGGGGAGCTCATGCTCTCCAGATTGATACCTGGGAAACCAAAATGGGACTGACACACACCCCAAAATAGTGGATATCATTGAAGAGACCTTAGAAATCTATGGGACCTCTTGTGGTAGATCAGTACTTATTACTAGCATAGGAATGGACTTTGGGATATCATTCCACATGGAGGGATACTTAGTGAGCCTAGACCCAAGGGGTGAGCCTAGGCCACATCACCAAGGATAGGACAGACTCTGAAGACCCCCTATGGAAGGGCTCACCCTCCCTGGGGAGCAGAAAGAGTATGGGATAGGTATGGTGTTAGTTGCGGTAGGCAGGGGAGGAGGGGAAGGAGATGGAACTGAGATTGTCATGTAAAACAATCTTGTTTCTAATTGAAATTAAAAAATGAAAATAAAAATCTTTCTAAATAAAACTTACAAACACAACTACCATCCTTGGTGTGTTATTTACCTTGACATTGCTGTGTGTGTATCTATGCCTGGGTTTGGGTCACTGTCTTCCACTCATTTATAATGCAAATTTTAAAGAGGTTTAATCTATTAGAGATTTGTTTTTTTTTTGTTTGACCATCTGAGTGTATTTCTACTTACCTCTTTGTTTTTCAAAACATAGAATCTGCTACTCAAAATTGTTAAGATAAAAAAAGAATAACATCCTCTTTCATGTACCCTCAATCACACCTTTTGTTAAAATAGGCAGTGAAAAAAGCCAGTAGGGTGACTAAGTAGAGTGTAAAGAGCAATAGTTTTTGAAGATTAGAAAAGTCAGTAAGAAACATGTGGGGGAACAATGTGCTCTGGAAGCTTGAAGGTGGCCGATGACTGCACACTCTAACAGAAGGGAGGCACTTAGACATGAGATCAATGGCCGCCAAGCACCTGCACTCAAGGTCCTGGTTTTGGTCTTCAACAACACTATATTTTGTAAACCTAGTCTAATGTCTTTGTGGGTATCATTTTGTTGAGATAAAATCATCATTCCTAACTATTTGTTATATTTATTTTCTTTAACTTTCAACAGAAACAGTGGATATTGCCTTTAATATGTGGACTTGGGAATCTGAGGTAATGGGATAGCCATGGGATCAAATTGAGCCTTGGCTAGAGGTCATTCTGAGCCCAAATTAAAACAAGCAAACAAACAAAAAACAAGATAAAGTAATCAAATGCAATTTCAACTTTAAAAAGTATAGATCATTGAAATTTAAACCAACTTGGTGATATTAAAAAAGGAAACAAACCAGTAGAAACTGGACATAAATATAATCATTGTTAACTTACTAACAACAAAGCTATATATAAATATCTATAAGCATCTGAGTTTTTTTTATCAAAACTACATCTATTATAGCTTAACAGTCTTCTAAATTAAACTTCTAGAGAATAAATGAATTATTAATGGATGCAATGTAATGATCAAAATACCAACTTCAATAGCCCATTAATGAATATCAGTTCTTTGTCCAAAAGATGGTTGCTAACAGAATGGAAAAGTGACATGTTTGCTGACTTGGGATCCCAGGCAGTTTTGCAAGCAAAGACTAAAATGAGAAAAGCTAACAAACTTGTCACCCATGGACTTTTTGCTTTCCTTCCTTCCTTCCTTCCTTCCTTCCTTCCTTCCTTCCTTCCTTCCTTCCTTCCTTCTTTCCTTCCTCCCTTCCTTCCTTACTTCCATTAAGTATCGATGTTTTAATAACAAGAGTTTCTATTAGATAAAATGTCTGTCTCTGTTATGCTTGGTAAGTGAACTGAAATTCAAATATTATTGCTGAATCTTCCTGATCATAAATTTTAGGAGGGTATAATCATGTTCATTGCATATCAAGGTGACAAGCACACAAGTTAATACTTAAAATGGGCTATGGTATGAAGAATCTGAAGCAAAATTTAAATTCCTTCTGAATTTAATGGCCCAAGGTGGAATTTTGTCTATGGGGGCAGACATGACTAGTGACAGAGTTTCAAGGAAAAGTATTTTTGGCTTCTTATGGCTATGCCTTTATTTCTTTTTGAAAGGAGAAGTACTGGGTGAGAAATAGAAAATTTTGATTAATTAATATATAATGTGGGAAATTACCAATACAGAGCCAGGTAAAAATACAAGGGAATTTAATAGGGGAAAGCCTTACTTACAGAGCAACCTAGCCAGGCGGCGAGGCAGCAGTCCATACAGCAAGCCGAAAGATGAAAAATGAAAGCATCCCACCAGGTAATCGTCCCTCACTCTACGTCACCCTGACTATGCCCTCATAGACATGGTCAGGCACACCTGTAGCCAACCCCTAAACAGGCGTGGCTATAGCATCCCCTAGAATTCCCCTTTTAGTCTAAAAGAAGATTAAAACTTAAGAGTGTAAAGTATCCAAAATTAGCAATCATAAAAGTGAAATATAAGAAGATACAACAATCTGCTTATGTCACATCCAACCATGTCTATTTTACCTAAACCCTGAAGTCATCTGAAAGAGGTGTCCAAGCCTAAGTGACAACAATGGGGGAAAGGGGACGTAGCATTCTCCAAGGTACTTCCTGCTGAAATGGGATGACAATAGCCTTATGGGGTCCTGTAGGAAGAAAATGTTAGTATAGTGAAAGTCTTGAATGTATTGTATGCAGTCCATGTTAGATGGGATTCACTTGATTGAAGATCTCGCTTGAAATCCTCAACTTGATTGAAGTCAATACCCTAAGCTATGGCCAGAGTGTCAGTTGAAAAGGAGGAAGTTGGATCCAGTGCAGTAGAGGAGATGTGGCCCAATTTCTTTCCAGGGAGTCCAGGGATTGCTGTCAGGCAGGTCTTCATTGGCTGTGTGTGACTCAAACATAAATGTCAGCAGAGAAATGTTTGCTTGTGTAAGTATGTACTCTAGAAAAGGCAATCATGGGAGCATAACAATTATAAGAGGGTGTACACCTTGAAAGAAAGAGCCAAGAAAAGCAAATACTTATCTTATTCTATATTACATCAATTGGCTTCTTGATAAAATACAGAAACTCTAAAGTTTAGTTAAACAATGTGCTTGGATTTTAGAGGAGAAAAGACAAATCCACCTCTAAATGCAGCATTGACTTAATTGAATAGGAACTAGGAAATAAAGAAAAATAGAGTGCTCTGAGAGACATCTGTAAAGTTTACTGTATGGCACTTTCCTATTGTTTGATGGTTATAGCTACTTTCTCTTCTTAAGTATCTACCCATGTAGTGTCCATTGACTTCTGGAGATGAGTTTTCCTTTGAAGATAAAAGCAAAACACTTCCCTTCCCTTTGGGAGGTTTCTATTTATTTTATGAGATATACCTTAGTAGAATACCTGTCATTTGTTTTCGTTGTGAGGTATTTCTTCTTCAACTTGATCTTGATCAACTTTAATGGTATCCAAAGTTTTTCTTCTCCTGTAGAAACCAAGGCAAACCCCCTACCCCAACATAACACATGTCCTGGTTTCCATACAGAGGTTAGTACATCTTTGAAGTACACTGGCTGATTCAGTTCAGCAGTTTTTGTTTGTTTTTTGTTTTTGTTTTTTATTTTTGTTTTTTTTTTTTTGTTTTTTGAGACAGGGTTTCTCTGTGGCTTTGGAGGCTGCCCTGGAACTAGCTCTTGTATACCAGGCTGGTCTCAAACTCACAGAGATTCGCTTGCCTCTGCCTCCCAAGTGCTGGGATTAAAGGCGTGCCCCACCATGGCCCAGCCATTTTCAAATAGTGGAATTTATTCTGTTTATGTTGCAGAAATATCCACTCCATATAGTGTCTTCCCTCTGATCAGAATTCCAGAAGGATATTCTCTGGATGGCAAGATAACCAGAATACAGTCTAAAGTAAGGCTTATCCAATCTACATGTGCATCCAATATTCTGTTTTCTACCCATTGTAATTCTTTTTCCGCCTCAGTGGATAATATTCACAGACTGTTTAGGTCCTTATCAACTTTAAGTGCCATTTTAAGTGCTTTAAGTCATGTCCTTCTACCTCAACAATGGTCTTTAATTGAGAAACTTCCCCTAATAATTTCTGAAGGGAATTAAGAGTTTAATAACGGTCTCTCATAAATTGTACCTTTTGTGGCCTGATTCTTTGTAAGTCTATCTTGTAACACAATTATTTAATAGAATCTCCTCTTTGCATCTTTTCTGGGGCAATCTGTAACCCCCAATGAGGTAGAACTTCCTTCACCATTTCAAACCTATGTTCCAAAGTTTCCTGATTAGAATCTAATAAAAGTATGTCGTCCATGTAATGATAAACAAGAGATTGTGGAAATTTCTTACGAATTATTTCCAAGGTTGTTTTGTACTTGTGTACAAAGTGTTGACACAAGTAGCACTATGTAGCATTCTTTTTGGCAAAACACTGATATCTCATAACTGGCTGTGAATTTTTAAGAGTTGGTACAGTGAATGCAAATTTTTCTCTATCATTTTCCTGTAATGGTATTGGGAAAAAACAGTCTTTTAGATCAATAACTATGATAGGCCATCCTTTAGGTATCAAGGAAGCTATGGCATTCCAGGATGCAGAGAGCCCATTGGTTGAGTTACCTTATTTATGGCTCTCAGGTCTGTCAGCATTCTCCACTTATCTGACTTCTTTTTTGTAACAAATACAGGAGAATTCAAGGGCTGGTAGATTAGTCCATATGTCCAGCCTCTAACTGTTCCTGTACTAACTTTTCTAAAGCCTCTAGCTTCTCAGAAGTCATAGGCCATTGTCCTACCCAAACAGGTTCATCTGTAAGCTAATTCAGTGACAGGGCCTTTGGCTCCTCTGAAAGTCCATTATTTGTACCTAGTTGCTGTACAGCCTGTATGGTTGGTAACCATTTTCCATAGCGTCTTACCAGATCTTTTCTACTATAC
Source organism: Cricetulus griseus (assembly GCF_003668045.3). Lineage (NCBI taxonomy): Eukaryota > Metazoa > Chordata > Mammalia > Rodentia > Cricetidae > Cricetulus > Cricetulus griseus. The sequence goes on along the minus strand of NW_023276806.1, from coordinate 176,957,240 downwards.
AAAGATACTACACAATTTGTATCTGACACTAGATGGATAGTAATTTGATTATTTTATTACTGTAAGAGCTCACAACACCAGAGATTTATGGCTATATCTGCCCCGTATGGTTTCAGTATCCCTTTCTGTCCTTCCAGTCCAATGCAGACCACCGAGTTAACACTCTGTCGAACTCTAGATAGAGTCCCAATTCCTAAAAATTGTACATTCGTCTCTCTAAGAGGTCATTTCTGAGGCCAAGACTTTTGGGTAAGAATAGTCACATCTGTCCCAGTGTCTAAGAAGCCAGTAATGACTTTATTATTAATTTTCACTTTCAACTGAGGTATTTTATCATTAATAGAAGTTTGCCAAAATATGCGTTTCTCATTTTGTCCAGTCACATTTGATTCTTCATCACTATTTAAACTACCATCTAGAGCAGTATCATTTTTCACAATAGGCAAAGAACTATCTATCCTGTGAGAGATTGTCTTCCACTGCTTCTGGGAATGACCAGACATTTCTCAATGTGTGTGTGTGTGTGGGGGGGGCTTCTTGAGGCCTCCACTCGGGGTTTCCCGGCCTTAACAGGTTTCTTTGTATGTCCCTGGTTGATCTACATTCATTGGTCCAGTGCCTGCCCTTACCAAATCTTCTACACTATCCAGAAGGAAGTGGCCTTCCATATGAAGCATTGTTAGAATTCGTTGGTCTACAGTTTCTCTTGACATGTCCCATTCTACCACAGCTGAAACACATTTAGGTTCCTGGCGCCTTCATGGTCTCCTGGGGAAGGCTCTTCCTGTCCAAGGTTCTGGTTCATAGTAGTAGTAGTAACCTCTAGCCTCTTGGTACCTATGTTGACCTCTGTAAGATGCTTCTCCCTCCCAAGCCCTTGTGTCCTCATCTCTAGAACTTTTAATCTCCTATTGACTTTTTAAACCTTTCAAGATGGCTTCTCCTAACCAAGCTTCAGTATCTTGCACATTATAGTCAATATTGGCCGCATGCAAAACCCATTCTTCTAGTGGAGCTGAGCTGATCTTTAAAGGCAAAAGTATTCTTTTGCATATTGGGTTTGCATTTTCATAAGCTATTGTATATATAATTGATTGTATTGTTTCTGGATCTGCTACCTGCAATTCTACTGCCCTAGTTAACCTTTGTAAGAAGTCCTGGAACTGTTCTGTAGGTCCCTGTTCTATTCTGGTATAAGCCTCTAGGCATTCTCCTTGCTCACGAGGATCTTTGCCCCTTCCCTGACCAATGCCTTCCACTGGATTTGGCATAAATTCTCAAATACAGCTGCCACCAATTTTTTCCCAATCTGTGGGCATCACCCTGTTAAAGGTTGCCCATGAATGTAATACCTGTTTTACACATATGAGCTAGGGAGATCATATGAGACAACTGATTCTTTAATATTCTTAAGATCCTTCAGCTGTATAGCTTGCCATATGTAAGCCATCTGTCTCTGAGGGTGTTTCTTAGAAGATGGCTTTTCTACCATGGTAGCTGGGTAGACTAATGGTGCATGAGTAACAATGTTAGAAGAATAGTCATGATTCCTGTATGGAGTAGGTGCCTCACATGGGAGTGATTCTGCCTCTGAGGCATCCCAATGATCTTTAAACCTAGTAATGATATCCTGCTAGTGAATCTGTAAATTGCTCTAACTGCTCCTCTACACGTTTTTCTAGGTCTTTAAAGCAGTCATCCTTAGACAGCATCTGGATGGTATGGAAACTGCCTTCTAGGTATTGGAGTCTAGATTCTAGGTCATGATTTGCTGATTTTGAGTCCTCAGCAATCGAATGTATGGAACTATCTAATCTGTCATCCCTGTTCTGTAAATTATCTTCCAGACATTCAAACCTATATTCAAATTTGTGATCTGCTACCTTAGATGCGTCAATAATTGACTGAATGGCATTGTCCAATTTTTCAACCCATCCTGGGTATTTTGCACGTTTGCATTTATTTTCTGAATCACAGAGACTATCTGAGTTTCTAGCTGGCTACATATATTCTTTAGTTCATCGGTCCTCTGACAGCCTAGCCTGTAACGCCTCAGACATGGAGGATCTCTCTGTGTTTATCTTATTATAAATACACTGCATCTCATATTGGGTAACAGACAGCTCTGTCTTTAGTGTATTGGACACAGAGCCAAGCTTATCATCCAATTTCTGTTCCACTTGCTGCACAATTGTGGCCTTCCCTAATCTGTTCTCCAAAACCTCATTGCATAAAACTGTTATTTCCTGCATGGAGGTGGTGAGTTTATCCTTGTCCCTGTTCCTGAGGACCCTGGCTATGAATGTTATTTGTACCAGCAAGCTAACTGCCATTACTGCATATAGGCAGGTAATTGGCAGATTAGCATCATCCTCAAACACTGAATTCATGTAATAAGCAAAAATATTACTAGTTTCAGCAAATGATAAATATTCTGCCATGATTTTACTTCATGGCTCCTACTCCAGATGCAGTAATTATCTTTGTCCAGAAGGTGGTGCAGGCATTCAGTAAGTCCTTGAGGCATTCGGTAGTGGTCCATCTAGCAAGATCGTGGCAGCAGTGGAGAGAGGTCTAGATGGCGGCCGCGCTTAGCTTAGAGAGTGTAAGTCCTTGCTACTGCAACCACTCAATGATGCGCAGCTTTATGGCCACCATGGCCAGGGGAAGCCTCAGACCTTCCTGAAAGCCAAGGCCTACTCCCGAGGCCTACTCAGCTCAAAGGTAGGGGGCCTCCGGGCACGGGTAAGCTGCAATCTGAGCTGGTCCCATGAACACAGCTATAAACTTCGACAGTAACAGTGGGGAGGTCTGTGGAAGTCTCCCAGCTGGGTTGACTGTTCTGAGCGGCTCAGCAGCAGTGGGGATGTACTTGTGTGGTGCAGCAGTTCTGTGTGGTGCAGTGGATCAGCTGTGAGCTGTGAGCACCTGTGGAGAGAGGGCACTCTCCTGGCCTAGGCCACTGTTCTGGTGGAACCCACAGGCTGTCCCAAATGGGGCCTAGGTTTACATTATAGCGCTTCTGACAACCAGATAAAGTGTAAAATTACCAATACGGAGCCAGGTAAAAATGCAAGGGAATTTAATAGGGAAAAGCTTTACTTACAGAGTGATGTAGCTAGCCAGCGGGTAGCAGTCTGTACAGCAAGCCAAAGATGAAAGTGAAAGTATCCTACCACGTAAGCGTCCCTCATGTTATGTCACCCTGACCACACACTCGCAGGCATGGTCAGGAACACCTGTAGCCAGCCCCTAAGCATGCAGGGCTACAGCATCCCCTATAAATATACTATTTTTTATAATGATGATGGACCCAAGTTGGTTTTTTTTTTTTTTTGGTTTTTCGAGACAGGGTTTCCCTGTGACTTTGGAGGCTGTCCTGGAACTAGCTCTTATAGACCAGGCTGGTCTCAAACTCACAGAGATCTGCCTACCTCTGCCTCCCTAGTGCTGGGATTAAAGGCGTGAGCCACCAATGCCCGGCTCTGGACCCAAGTTTTTTTTGAAGTATATTCTCGAGTAATATGGTACCATGCTATTGGTTTGAGATGATGCTCAGAATATAGAGAACATGACAGCTGGCTAACGAGATTTAATGAGAGGCTTTGGCATGACTAAAAATGTCCCACATCTTTATTCTAGTCTGGAGACATGCAGGAGATGTTTATTTCATATTTACTTTTTGACTAATGATAAAGAAAATACTCATACTTGGGCTCATTTTGTAAAAATAAATAAATTTTCAATTATTGATTTGCTATATTTGTTAAACAGAAACATTTTATAGTAAAAATATTAAAATGTATCTTTTGCCTCCTCTGTTGATAAAATCCCAACTTGATATTTGTTCTCTGAACTACATAAAATATCTAGGTCATGGATCATTAAGTATTTAATATCAGTATGTTTAAACACAATTGCAACGTCCAATAATTTTGAAAGATTTTTTTTTACTATACATCATTAGCAAAATAGAAAGAATTGCCATGACCAAAATTACTTATTTGAAAAAAGAGAAGTATGGCAGAAGGAAGAAAAAGAAGAAAAGGAGGAAGAAGAAGAGGAGAGAATAACATATAGAAAAGGAAGAAATAGAGGAGGATGGTAGGAAAGAGACAGGAGGAGAAATAGAGGGAGAGATGGAGGGAAGAAGGGAGGAGATGGAGGGAGGGAGGGAGAGGTGTGCTTTAGTTTGTATATGAAAACCCCCTGCTCAAGTCTTGTATATTAAATTTGTCATCTGCATATTGGAGCTATTGGAAGACATAGGAGGTGGGCATAATCTAGCTGGGGATTTTAAGTGTCTATGGCATTCCTGGAAAAGGACTGTGGGGCCCTGGGAATTTTCTGTCTCTCAGTCACACTGTAAATACTGGGTGAAACTTTGATTTCACTGTAGTCCTTAGCCATGAGTTGATGTCTTCCCTATAACCCTCAAAGCACTAGGCCTAGAACAATACATCTTTAGGCCTTCCAATTTGTAAACATCTTCCTTTCCAGAAGATAAGTATTTACATGGTTGGGGGGGGAGGTATGTATAAATACAAAAGGAAAAATGTACTGGTAATAATTTATCAACTTATTTAAAATAATTCATTGTTATACATATAATTTATCCATTTACTAAAAACAAATGATTTGTAGACTAATGTGATATATTTTCTTGTTAATTTGTACATAAAGAATCAAATCTGGGAGGAGTGGGTGATTTTACAAGATGAAAGCATGCTCAATGTCACAGTCAATCAATATATTGATTTTGTAATTGATCAATGCCAAGGATACTGCTTTACATAAATGCATAAAAGAGAAGAGCCGAACTATGTGTAGAAATTATTGAAAATACTACCTTCATCTCAAGCTGAATTTATTGATTAATTTTTACCAAATTCAGATCAGGAACATAAACAAAGTTTTCCTCATTTTATTTATGCTGAGAACTGAAGGATAGAATACAGCAAAAGTCTTTTTTCCATAATTAAAGAGCTGTGTTTATGTAGGAGCAGACATTTGTATGTACAGTATAAGCACTGAAACCCCTAACATACAATAACTGAGAATCAGAATGGAGGTGTATTAGGTATGTGCAATATAGAAAAACAATAAAAACTCAGAGGTAGATATTGGGGTTCAAGCTGATGGTCAGATAAGCAAAGCAGCTGGCCACTAGATCTTACCTCTACCTCAGGCTGAAAGGGCTGTCCTGTTCTCAGCATGGCTGAATAATAAATCTCACAAGAGGATCATTGCTTCTTCCTTTTATACCTCTCAAATCCTGGGATTAAAGGAATGAGATTCCAAGTGCTAAGATATCCTTTGTGTTAGCTGTTTCTCTTTTAGACTGGATCAATTCAGTGTAGCTCAGGAAGGCTTTGAACTAAAAGAGATACATCTGCCTGTCTTGAGAGTCCTTGGATTAAAGGTGTGTGCCACCACTACCAGGCTTCTATGACTTGCTGGTGTGGGGCTGGAAATAAAGGTGTGTTTCACCACTGCCTGGCTGTATGGTTTGTGGATGGCTTTGCATTCTGAACCCTCAGGCAAGAATTATTAAATCATAAATAATGTATCATCATAGATAGGGTCTATGGGTTTCATGTGGAATTATAACATGTGCACTAAAAGCTAACCAAGCCTTGTGTGTTCAGAACCAAAGGTTGCAGTGTGCAGTCAGATATGCAACTTCTCATGGGATTATAACCTACCAGAAGAAGTTGAGATCTAGAGGTGCATGACTGCAAACTACAATGTTGCTAAACAAGTATATTTTTTCTCTTAATTTGTTCCATCTGAGGTTTTGTTATAGAAACAGAAAAGGAGAAGAAGGGAAAGAAAGCCTAGTTTGAATAGATACAATATTATTTACATGAAAATCTAGCCCAAATAATTTTGATTAAAGCAATACTGATAACCCTTTTAGGATATTCTACATAAAACATGCCACATATTACAATCTAAATTGTAAAATAAACAACAACAATACCTTGACTTTGGAGACATATCTCACCTCAGAAGGAAAGATAAAGGGGTCTTTGGATTATTACTGAAGAGGATTATTGGAACTCGTAAGTGATGGTTGAATAGTAGTGGAAGTTAAAAATACACATCAAGTAGTAGATCAGTGATAGCTTTTTAAACACAATAATCAAGATGACCAAACTTCATTTTAAAGGATTTTATAAATAAGAAGTTTTAACTATGTATAATAAAGATACAAGAAACACAATAGGGACATATAGGAAACAGACAACTAGATATAGGCTTGAGTGGTTTGCTAATAGAATGAGAAGAGTTTAAAGTGTTTGAAACAATCAGAAGAGGAATGTAAAGAGGTGATGGCAATCATAGGTAATACTTATATAATAACGATCAGATGAAATGGGTGCTCATGATATTCATATGTAATCAAATCCTTCCTATATGAAGAAATAGATACAATGCAGTTTATACAGGATCCTGCACACAGGGCTGTTTTGGCTTTAGGGCTTCTGTGTGGTCTGTGTTCTCTGGCGTTTCTAAGGATGATCTTCCACATTACACCTGATGTATATAAACAGGATTACAGTCTGAAAGCCTCAAATGCTAAAGGAAGATACTTGCTATGATGCTCTGTAGCAGGAAGCTTTTTGGCATCCTGCTGGTCCCACAGCTGGTTGTAAATAATCACTCAGAGACTTAATATTAGCTGTAATTTATTTGCCTGCTGGATCTGGCTTATTACTAACTAGCTCTTACATTTAAATTAACCCATTTCTATTAATTGTCACTTGGATGTGGCTTACAGATAATGCTCTGGACATCTTATTCCTCTGGTGACTACATGGTGTCTCTCTGACTCTACCCTCTTTTTCTCTGTTTCTCTCTTTGGATTTTCTGCCTAGCTGTATTCTGCCCTGCCATAAGCCAAAACAGCTTTATTTATCAACCAATAGAAGAAACACATATCTACAGCATAAAGAAGCACATCCCACATCAATGCCCATCAAGAGGAGGATGTTATTATTTTCAATAAGTACAAACAATCAATTAAAAGCAATCCAGAGCCTTTAGTTCCTGGTTATAATCCTATATAGAAAAAGTTAGAGCTCCTGTCTTGATATGAAAGGTATGACAATTCCACATCATATTTGAAAGTAGATTTTTTTATTTATAGAAATTCTGATGAGTCAAACACATCAGTTATTCTGTCTATAATACATACATTTTAATATTTGTGTGAATTAACTGAAAGTAGAATAATAGCTTAAAAAATTTAAAAGTGTATACTTTTAATTATACAATTAATACAAGGGATTATACAAGCAATTATACAAGGGATTAAATATACTTGAAATATTGGGGACTTTTAAAAATGAACTTATGAAAAGACTTTTTAAGAAACATTACAACTATTTTTACTAAATATTTTAAACACAAATTTAAAATAAAATATTTTAAATAATATTTGAACACTGAACAATACTTGTAATTGTCCTCTTGAAGACAAATTTCCTCCCTCGCTCCCTCCCTCCCTCCTCCCTCCTCCCTCCTCCTCCCCCTCCTCATCTCTCTCACTCTTTCTCTTTCTTTCCCTCTTTGTTTTTGAGATGGGTCTCATGTATCCCAGACTGGCATCAAACTGGCTATTTGCCTGAAGGTGATCCTGAATTCCTGATCTCCCTTCCTTATCTTTTAAATGCAGAATTACTAGCCAGTGTGGCCACACCCATTTTTGTGATGCAGGAGAAGGAAGTCAGGGCTGCATACCTTCCAGGCATTTACCCTGACAACTCTGATAAATTCGCAACTCCAAAATTTCATTAAGATTTACATTTAGAGTCATGGATATGCCTCTGGGTCAATGTGCTTGCCTAGCACCCAAGTTCCATCCCCAAGAACAAGATGGAAGAAAAGAACTATTTGTAGAAAGCTGTCCACTGACCTTCACCTGCATGTCATGGTGCACTCCCTGACTCCTCCCCCATCATATGCACAACCACAGAATAATTTTTTGAGAATACTATATTAGTTTTTGTTATCAAACCCACGTAGATAAGACCTTACATATTTAATACAGTGCGTTACCCCTGTACAAATGGGAAAAAATTAAGTTCAACATTTCTAGACCAATATGGCTGTTAATTTCTGTACAATGCCAACTCAACACAGTAAACTGGGATATTTTTTTCCAAAGTGGACAGCACAGCTAAAGCTTCCAAAAATTCAAATAATATATATATATATATATATATATATATATTATATATATACCAATAATAGTGGTATGTTATGCATCAATAGCAGCATCACAGAATAATTTTAATGCATAAAATTAAAAAAAATAGAGTTGCATTAAACATCGTTACTTTTAAAACATTTCTGAAAAAGTGACACGGTATTTGATTTTACTCCAATTTAAAGTCATGAAAAAAAAATCTGTGTTTTGCTTAGAGCTTTCACTCCGGAGTATATCATTATTCTTGTATGTATGAGTTCCTGGGATCCCTCTATAGTCCACACACAAAGCAAAACTAGAGGACAACAAATAAACAAATTTCTTATATCTGTTTCTTATATCTAGGTAGACAACTATACTAAGTAGCAGAGTTAATATGTGGCCATCTTGGTTCCATTGTGTTTTTTGTTGTTTTGTTTTGTTTATGTTTTTTGTTTTGTTTGGTTTGGTTTTTTCGAGACAGGTTTTCTCTGTGTAGCTTTGGAGCCTATCCGGGCACTTACTCTGGAGACCAGGCTGGCCTCAAACTCACAGAGATCTACCTGCCTCTGCCTCCTGAGTGCTGGGATTAAAGGCATGCACCACCAATGCCAGGCTCCATTGTTTTGCATTTTTCTGCTGAATAGTACTCCATTGTATAAATGTACCACATTTTCTCTATCAATTATTTAGTTGAGGGGCATCTAGGTTGCTTCCAGGTTCTGGCTATTATAAATTATGTTTCTATGAATATAATTGAGCAGATGTTCTTGTTGTATGAATGTGCTTCCTATGGGTATATGCCTAAGAGAGGAATTGCTGGATCTTGTGATAGACTGGTTCCTATTTTCCTGAGGAATCCTCATACTGATTTTCAAAGTGGCTGTACCAGCTGGCATTCCCACCAGCAATAGAGGAGTCTTCTCCTTTCTCCACATCCTCTCCAGCATAAACTGTCATTGGGTTTTTGATTGTATCAATTCTGTCAGGAGTAAGATGGTATCTCTGAGTTGTTTTGATTTGCATTTCCCTGATGGTTAAGGATGTTAAGCACTTTCTTAAGTGTCTTTCGGCCATTTCATATTCTACTATTGAGAATTCTCTATTTAATTCTGTACTCTAGTTTTTAATTGGATTATTTGGTGTTTTAGAAACTAGCTTTTTGAGATCTTTGTAAATTTGGAGATCAGTCCTATGTCAGATGTGGGTTTGGTGAATATCTTTTCCCATTCTGTGGGCTGCCATTTTGTCTTATTGACTGTGTCCTTTGCCTTACAGAAGCTTTTCAGTTTCAGGAGGTCCCATTTATTAATTATAGATCTCAATGTCAGTACTACAGGTGTTGTGCTCAGGAAGTGGTCTCCTGTACCAATACATTCAAGGGCACTTCCCACTTTCTCTTCTAAGAGGTTCAGTGTGGCTGGATTTATGTTGAGGACTTTGATGTATTTGGACTTAAGTTTTCTGCATGGTGATAGACATGGATCTAAGATGGAACTAGAAGAAACCATTCTGAGCAAAGTAACCCAGTTACAAAAAGACAAACATGGTATGTACTCACTCATATATGGGTTTTAGACATAGAGCAAAGGATTACCAGCCTATAATCTACACCACCATGGAAACTCGGAAACAAGGAGGATGATAAGAGAGACATACATGGTCCCCTGGAGAAGGGGAAAGGGACAAGATCTCTTGAGCAAATTGGGAGCATGGGGGGATGGGAGAGGGAGCTAGGAGAATAAGAAGATGAGAAGCAGAGGGGAGAGTAGGACACAATGGAGCAGGAAGGTTGAGTCAGGGGAAGAATAGGGGAGAGCAAAATAAGTGATACCATAATAGAGGGAGCCATTATAGATTTAAAGAGAAATCAGTCACCAGGGAAATATCCAGAGATCTACAATGATGACACCATCTAATAATCTAAGCAACAGTAGAGAGGCTTCCTTAATTGCCCTCATCTGATAATGAGATTGATGAATTTTATGTAATCCTATAGCCTTCATCCAGCAACTGATGAAGTAGAAATAGATACCCACAACTAAACACTAAACTGAATTTGAATCCAGTTGCAGAGAGGGAGGAGTGATGAGCAAAGGGGTCAAGACCAGGCAGGAGAAACCCACAGAAACATCTGACCTGAACAAGGGGTTGCTCATGGCCCCTAGACTGATAGCTGGGAAACCAGCAGAGGACTGATCTAGACCTGCTGAACGTGGTTGTCAGTGAGGAGGTCTAGAGAATGTCTTGGGTCCCTTGTGCTTGTCCCTAGCATAGGAATGGACTTTGAGAGCCTAGTCCACACAGAGGGATACTCCCTCAACCTAGACACAAGTGGAGTTAGGCCCTATCCCAAAGGATATGACAGTCCTTGAAGATCCCCCATGGAAGGCCTCACAATCCTTAGGGAGCAGAAAGGGTATAGGATAGGTATGATGTTAGTGGAGGGCAGGGGATGAGGGAAGGGAGAGGGAACTGGGATTGGCATGTAAAACAATCTTGTTTCTAACTTAAATAAAAAAAATGTGGCCATCCCATCTCAGTGCTGAGTTTATACCTCACTTAACAAAGTTCAGACTGATAATCATAAATAAGCATTTTGGTGCTTCAATTGCAAAGAAATACTTACATCTATAATGGAGCTACTCTATGATATCAGAAAATGTGACTATCAAAATATCTAGATAAATAATTAAGATAAAACTTAGTTCATAGTGTTTTATGAACCCAAAGTAGTTATTTTAGGAATATTGTAATTGTTTCCATGTAAATGTTCTTATAGCTAGCTGTTATTTGCTACAGATCTTGCCTTTCATGTTACTCAGATCTCAACAGGAGAGCATGTCTGTTCTGAGAATGAAATGCACCTTCTTTGGAATAAACATTTCTTTCTCTTCTAACTAGCTGTTGTGAAACACTTGGCTCTTTCTCCTTAGGCCTCATTGCATTATATCATAGTTAGGCGTGGTTCTAAGCAATCACTTACTCTGTATGCAGGTTTTGAAAACTTTTATGATAAAATCCCAAGTGTACCATTATTTTTGAGATGAGAGGCAGGCCATATGGTTATAATGTGTGCTGTCAGTGTTTCCTTTAGTTTTGCAGAGGAATGTTGGCAAAGCTTCACCTGGCATGAAAAATCCTTAAAAGCATCTTTCAATAAATTTTACTTTTCACAACCTATAGCAAGATGAAAATGGTGGCTATTATATGATATTATTCACTAAATTTTTCTTTGCATAGATGTTTGCTAATGACTCAAAAGACAAGTTTAGAGGCAATTCTCAGATATAAAATATTTATTTAGTTTTTTGGGGAGGTAATATGTAAAAATACCAAAAAACTGCAAAAAATAAAAATATAGTGAGTTAATTCTATTTTAAATTGAGCCCAATCTATGGATATTGTTTATTTTAGCTTCTACCATGTTAAACATGAATATTCTTATTTCTTTTCTTGTCCTCTATTAATCAATCTAAGTTTAAATTCAGTATTCTATTTGAAAATCTCTTCTACTAAATTGCATAATTTAGTGACATGCTGTGGTAGTTTGAACATAAATGACCCCCATAAACTCATAGGGAGAAGTACTATGGGATATGTAGCCTTGTTGAAGCAAGTGTGTCACAGTGGGATCAGGTTTTGAGATCTCCTTTGTTTTACCTTCACTCATCATTATAGTCCAGTTCTTGTTGCTTTCTGATTAACATGTAGGTAGCAGCATGTCTGCCTGCATGCCACCATGATCCCCACCATCATGACAATGGACTGAATCTCTGAACTGTAAGAAATCCACCCCAATAAAATATTTTCCTTAGAAGTGTTGCTATGGTTCTGGTGTCTCTTCACAGCAACAGAAACACTAGCTGAAACATATATTGGTAGTCGGCTTATGGTATTGTTGTGATAGGCTGGCCCATGTTTTTGTTTGGAGGAAATTGGAGTTTGGTAATTTGGGTTAGAAAAGCAGTAGAATGCTTTAAGCACTGCTTAATGGGGGCATACTATTAGGAGCATTAAAGACAGTGGTGCTAAGGATTATTGGAATTGTGGGGGCCTGTCTTAGGATTTTTTCAGAGAAGAAGAATTTTAGCATGTTGCCTAGAGATTATTATGGTGAAGAAAGTGGTTGCTTTTTGTTCTTTTCTGAAAAGTCTGCCTGAGGCTAAAGTGAGGAGTTTTGGATTAATTCCATTGGCAGAGGAAATCTCAAAGCAGCCTCATCTAGACTCTGTCATGTGGTTATTAGTGTTAACTCTGATGAAGATTTTTAATGAAAAGGAGTAAGCTGAACAAATGAAAATACAAAATGTACAGATTGAGAAAACAGGCACTGGGAAGTGGAATACAGCTAAATCCTGTGTTCAAGAAGATAAATAGATTAAGAAGTTTCACAAAGGGAGTAATGACCTCAGGGCAAGATCCAACCCAGCTAACTTTCCAATTTGTGAAAAGAAGGTTTAAAAAAATCTTAGAGCCCAGTATGGTGGTACACACCTTTAATCTCAGCACTCCAAAGGCACAGGCTTTTGAATCTTTGAGTTTGAGGCCAGCTTGGTCTACAGAACAAGTTCCAAGGGAGCTAAGCTTAGTCGATAAAGATAACAATCAAAAACAGAAAGCTGGTGAAAGGTAATCGAATGATGAGGCCACGTTCCAGCCCCAAGTAGCAGAACTTGACAGGTTTGGTCATGTGGTTCTTCCTTTAAAGTTAAGGATAGAAGAAATGAGTTATGGAATTTGCCCCTGAGACTAAGGAAAGCTGCTGAGTCCAGGTATGTGTCATGGATGTCACTGAGTGTAGGGTTAGAGAGGTAACTGCATGAAGCTGTGAAGTTGAAGCCTTGATTGCCTTTGAGAACCTGATATACTAGAGATGCCAGATTCGTAGGATACCTGCTCAGGAGAGCTGCTAACAGAAAATGGAACCAGGCCAAGAGAAAGATGTGTGTTGCATTCAACAAGTTGAAAGTAGTTGGAGATCTGAAGACCATTTTGACATCAGACATGGATATGTAGTTTGTAGATTATTTTTGGTCTTGTTTTGTTTCAGTATTTCCTTTCTATTATCTCTTCCCTGTGTTTTGGAATGGAAATGTATATCAAGTGCATTATATGTTGGAAGCATGTGATCTAGTTTTTTATTTTGATTTTCTTGGGGATAACAATTAAGAGTTTGTACTAATCTCAAAGGAAACTTTGAACTTTGGATTTTTAAACATTGTTGAGACAATTATAGACTATGAGGACTTTTGAATTTGGACTAAATTCATTTTGTATTAAGATATTGTTACAAGCGTATTGGATCCAGGGAGTGGAATGTCGTAACTTGAATGTGATTGGCCTCAATAAGCTGATATAGAGTGGTACTATTGGCAAGTGTGGCCTTGTTGAGGTAGATGTGGCCTTCTTCAAGGAAGTATGTCACCATAGAGGCAGGCTTTGAGGTCTCTTTTGCTTAAGTTTTGCTCAGTGTCACAGTCTATTTACTGTTCCCTTCTAAACAAGATGTAGCCAGCACTGCATCTTCCTTTATGCTGCCATGCTCCCCACCATGATGAAAAATGGACTGAAACTCTGAAATATTAGCTTCCACATCAGTTAAATGTTTTTCTTTATAAGAATTGCCCTGGCAGGGCATTGGTGGCACACGCCTTTAATCCCAGCACTCAGGAGGCAGAGGCAGGTGGATCTCTGTGAGTTCGAGCAAGTGCCAGGATAGGCTCCAAAGTGGTCATGGTGCTTCTTCATAGCACTGGAACTGCTTTAGTATTTATATCCAGATTATTCCTAGTTTATGGTAGGACTCAATTAATATTTGTTAAACTTGTCTAATATTATTTTTTAATAATAGTAAATTTTGTTGATAGCAAAATATTGTTTAAGTTTTACTTCTTGTTCTGACATTCTTGACTGAGGCAGAGATTCATGTCAGGCATGAAGAGTGAGTAATTGTCACTAAGTATCATGATTAGAAGATACAAAAATGTGTTTAAATCAGCAGTGTTACCAGAAGGTAAGTTTAATGAGTTGGGAGATAATACAACAACTTGTTGTGGACTATTAGTTGAAGATGTGTTACATTTGTTTATGCTGTGGAATATTTATTTACTGATGCAAAGATGTTTTGTATTCTTTTATGTTTCATTTGTTTAACTCTGTGAAGCTGTGTTACTCTGCCTGCCTAAAATATTTGATTAGTTTTAAAAAGAGATGGATGGCCAATAGCTAGGCAAGAAAGGGATACTTAGGTCTGCCAGTGAGAGAGAATAAATAGAAGAGAGAAGAAAGGGAGAAGGAGAAAGGATGTCAGGGGCCAGCCACACAGCCACATAGCCAAGTACAAAGTAAAAAGTAAATAAAAATATACAGACTAAAGAAAGGCAAATGCCCTGAGGCAAAAGGTCTGTGTAGAAGCTGGCTGTAAATAAGCCAAGCTAACACTGCGTGTTCATAAGAAACAGTAAGTCTCCCCATATTTATTTAGGAGCTCGGTTGCAGACCTCCAAAGAGTAAGGAGAAAAAAAAAACTACAACACTGGCCTTGGTATAATGTAGATTTGATAAAACAAAAGAAAAATAAAAACAAATCTTTATATATAAGTTAAATCATGCACAAAAAGGGTAGAAGAATGTGTCAAGCAAGAAAATTATCAGAATGGCAGAGTCTTGGCTAGAGAAGAATAATGTGAGGAAGATATGGGAAGGGTATTCTTAAGAAAAGGTTGTTTTTAAATTTATTTCATTGTTTGAGAATTACACACACCACACACAACACACACACACACACACACACACACACACACACACACACACACACACAGAGAGATAGAGAGAGAGAGAGAGAGAGAGAGAGAGAGAGAGGCATGCATGCAGGCTGTACGCACACAGAAGCATAATGTAATGAGTGTTGCCCCACTCTATCCCCCTATTGTATCAACTCCAAAATCTCCATTCTTTTCCACCACTTTTAGATAGTAGTGACCACAATAAAGCAAAGGTTAAAATTGTCAGTTAATTCTGACTTCCTCAGTATATCTAGAGCTGTTTTTCTATGTTCTCTTGTAAATCTCCACATAATATTTTAGGTCTTTCCATTTTAACTTCACTATTCTAAAAAGTTAATTCTTCATTTGCATTCACAAATTTATTCTCCACTTTTATTTTTCATCTGAGAAATTCAGCCAGATCTTTGTTCCCATCAGCACTCTGGGAATTTCCATAAGTAAACTCAAATATAAATAAATAAGTGAATGAATAAATAAATAGAATCATTTAGGAAAAATCATTATCTCTACTCTGAGACTGAGATTATTCAATTGTATCTGTAATACACTCTCAGAATTATTTGGATGTACATGAAATAACAAGTAGCATTGTGTGAAGTGACCAAGTCGGTAAAGTGTTTGTTTTGTAAGTACTGGGAGTTGAGATGAACCCACAGATTCTTTATAAAAATGTTCAATATGATGACATATGCTTGGAATCTCAGCACTGAGGAGGATGAGACAGAATCCCTGGTGTTTGCTGGCTATCCAGGCTAGTGTAATTTCTGAGCTAGCAGCCAATGAGAGACTGTTGCCAAGGAGGCAATCTTATGGCCTCCAAATGCACATATACATGTGTGTAGTGTACTTGCACACACATGCACCTGCACACACATCTCCCATTAAAATAATTTGACAACACAACAGTTTGTAAGCTGCTGAGCATGACCTATGTTTATTAATTTTTCTTCTGTGTGCTTGGAAAATGTGCGCAGGAAAACCTAACTTTGTTGACCTTAGGATGAAAAACTGCAAGCTTCAGTGGCAAAAATGTTTCAGAGAAGAAACACACATTACATGGGATGAACAAGGAATATGAATTGTACAGAAGTTAATATTCTTCAACTTTGAGTATGCAATCCATGTGAAACAATTCAGAGGGGTACAAATGCTCTGGGGAAAGCATATAATAAGTAAAATCTTAATTTAAAAAAATCTTTTTATTTCAATGACTACATAGATGTTAATAATTAGATGAAAACATATTTAGTAACTTTATTTAACTCACAAATTGTATTATAAAAGGGGTGCTTAAGTAATGGCCTTGCATAAGAAAAATAAAATGCACTAAGAGTCTTATCTTTGTGTGATATCTAGCTACAAAAATTCAACATTACTTATTACTCTGGGTCTTTTTCACATTATACATGTTTTGACATAAAAACATTGAAATAAATTACACAGGTTATGAAAATTCAACACTGAACAAAAGCAAATAATAAAGTTATATGATAATATTTTATGACAGGTATGAAGTATGATTACTGTATTTACTCTGGTTTTCATATTGTTAAGAAAATGTCTTGAAACTTTTAAAATAACTTTATAGACCAAATATTTATATAAAGCCAGAACTGGCTGATTCATTAGAAAATTCTGTTACCTACAGGAAGGATATTTATTGTTTGATAGACTATTTTCTGTGGATGTAAGCCATGATGTGGAGCTAAACTGTGGTTCAGAAGAAAATTCTACTGGGGTGTAGCCCTTGGCAGGGATTCAGTTAAATTATTTTCCTTCTTAGTGATTTTCTACATTTTTTCAGTTAGGGTTTCTTACATTTGAAGGCATTCACAAATGTATATGATATACAAGTGTATGGATATATAATTTAAAAATATAATATTTGTTGTAACATTGAACTTTATACACTGAGATGGATTTTTATTTTATAGACAATTTTCAATTATTTTAGGTGTTGCTCATTTTATAATTTCCCTACATTTCTTTTTAAAAAGTATACTCAGCTCTAAAGCGATAAAAAGTAATATTTGAAGGTTAAAAGTATATTTCTTGTCAAGGAAAACCATACATAAAAGTAATGCTTAATAACAGGCCAAAATTCTAAAGTAGTTTATTATGTTGACACCAAATGAATGTGTGTGTCTGGGAGGTATGGGTATTCATGTGTGTACATACTTATATAATCCAAAAGGTAACGGACCACTGAAATTCTGAGAATACAGAGCCTGCACTTTTTTCTCCTTCAGGATTCTCATGTAAACTCCTGAAATTGCTTGGGCTGTTATTCATACTCAAGGTGGGATATATCCACTTAGTTTTTGACACTTTTGATTTCTTCCCTGAGAGGTAGAGGGTTATTTGTTAAGATAAACTATTATGAACCAACAATAGTTTGAAAAACTTGAGAAGAAATATTCACCCGGAACATATTCAATTCTCACCGGAGAAGAGATGATGCACTTTATTACTATGAAATAATAAGTGTGGCTCTCAAATTTCTTCTCTCATGTTAACAGTGTTTGCTCATTGACGTATGCATTCCAGAAATCTTAGAAACCTTACCCCAAAAGGACAAATCGAGATAATGTGCAAAATGAAGGTGTCAGATGCCTACGACCTCAATTCTCAGGAGTCAACTAGGGCTATACAATGTCATGAAGAGCCAAGCAGGGAGGCTGCGGTTCTGACCTAGCATTATTCTCCCATTTGATAGTCACTACCACCTTACCCTTTGAGACAAGACAAGCTTGAATGAAAAGTCTAAGTTATTAAAATACTATGTCTCCGACTTGTAATTTTTCCTTATCCAGGTATTATTTTATTAAATATTTGTACAATGTCAAATTGTTTTTTACATACATTTGTTGTCAAAATCATAATATGAGACACATGACACAAAGAATGAAATGCAAGTGATATATGAGCTAATTGACCACATTGGCTCTTAAATCACGATAAACATGATAAAAACATCAAATGTCATGATTTTATTTTGAAGACAGATTTCAAATGCAGGCAGTAATGCAGACTGAGTTTACACGATCAAGAGGTTAATGCTATCAGTTTGTGTCTGAAGCTCAAGGTCTGAATTTTCTGCTTAGGCCCTTGTTAACTACAACATTTCCCAGATACTCAGGAGCCCAGCTATATTTAATATTGAATTTTAAAAAATGTCCCAAGTCTTCTACCAAAATATGGAATCTGACTCTAGTTTTTCTCTTTAGATTTTGTTTTTCTTTTCAGTTTTAGACCTATTCAAAGCAAGCTGTTTGAAAGAGGTTTTATTGGTCAAAATTAGAGGAATTTAAACAACATGGAATTAACAGAAATACCATTGTAACTCAAAGCATAAAATAACTATCTCAGAGTCTGTAGATATATTTTTTCTCTCTATAAGTTTTTTCTTCTTTGAGATTATAATTACAACATTTATCCCCTCCCTTTCACTCGAAGCCCCACCCCATATGTCCCCCTTTTCTCTTTCTCAAATTCTTCACCTCTTTTTTTCCCTGGGTGTGGTAACATGCTTTTATGTAGATTTAGGAAAATACATCCTGCTCAGTCTTCACAATTTAGTCTGGTATGTGTGCTTTCAGGGTTGACCAGCAGATACTGGATAACTAATTGGTGTGCTCTTTCCTGAGAATAGTAGTTCTCCTGCTTTCAGTATTTCATAGTCACCGGTAGATGTTTTATTTATTCCTTTATTTGTTTGTTTGTTTGTTTGTTTTGTCTAGGGTTAAGACCTCATGGGCTTTCACTGTCCACTTCACTATGATATTGTTGTTCTTGTTTTTTTTTTATTTTTATCTTTCTTTTTAAATATGAGAATTGGCGAGAAAATAACCAAGCTATCAATGCAGTAACACTGCTTTTGGTAAGACAGAGACCAAATTTCAGGTGTTATCTCTGTGCCTAAATGTTAAAGACATCAAGAAAATACATGAAAATTATAATTTTAGGGGAAAGCTGAATAATTAGGGTCATTTTAAGGTAGAAACTGCATCTGCTTATATGTCCAAAATAAAGTCACACTTTCAAATTTAGTTACAGCTCAAAGTTTTCCTCTCAGTATACATGTTTTAAGCTTCATATTCTGCATCAAAATTAAAAGATATTTATTTTTCAGAAAAATTGCTTTCAATTCTTACTTTTTCCTTTTATTGAGAATAGTTTTTTCTCAATATATCCTGATTATGGTTTCTTCTTCCTCTACTCCTCCCAGTTCCTTCACACCTTGCCTCTCATCTAGACCCACTCTCTTTCTGTCTCTCATTGGAAAGCAAATATGCTCCTATGGGATAATAATACAATGAAAAGTAATATAGTAAGATTAAAAATAATACATAGGAATACAAACAACCAGAAGTAAATGAACCCAAGAATATGGACTAGAAACAATTGTAGACACAGCGACCCACTGATTTGCACACTCTGGAATCCCATAAAAACACTAAACTAGAAGCCATAATATGTGCAAAAAGGACAGACTTTCATTTTTTCCTTTTTTTCTATAGTTTCCCAAGCTTTGAGAGAAGAGATTGGATGGAGACATTCCATTTGGGCAGAGGGTTCCAAGGTGTCTTATTCTCTGAATACTGCCTGGCTGTGGGTCTCTGTGTGTATTTGTTCCCATCTATTGCAGAACGAAGCTTCTGTTATGATGGCTGAGTAAAGCACAGATCAACATGTATAGCAGAATTCCATTAGGGGTCATTTTATTTGCAGTTTTTTTTTATTTGTTTTGTTTCTTAAGAATGTTAGAATTTGGTTTTAACCTAGGTCCCTGGCCTATCTAGTCTCAGGTTTTTTATCACACAAGCAAAGTTGGGTATGGGTTCCATATCATTAAGTATGCCTTATGTCTAATCGGGTATTGGTTGGTTATTACTACAAGCTTTGGGCCATTTGGCTACAGACTGCGAATGAGAGTGGGGGAGTGGAGCTAGAAAAGAGTCAGAAGTGGTGAAGAGCTAAGGTAAGTCTACTTACTTCACTGCCTGTGTTGACTGGATGCATTCCTGTTTTTGTAAAAATTCAATACAACAATTTATCAAAAGCATGATTTCAGTACCACCAATTCCACAGATCATGCTGATGAGGCAACCACTATTCTCTCAGCTACCTGATCACAGGCCTGTGAACACTGGCTTTGAATGATCCATCATCAGAGTGAATACAAATGCTCCAATAAAATTATTTAAATTGTTATAGTGGAATTAATATGGATACATTATTAAGTGTCCTGATCTGTGCTGTTAATACGATTTGACCTGTCCTGTCCAGCTTTAATTGGAAAATTTGGAAAAATTTGTATGCCTCTAATTTAAAGGTTCTTCTCAATCCCAGGTTATCTACCTCTTAAAATACTTAAAAAAAAAAAAAAAAACCTTTCCTTGAAGAAATCTCCTGGTATTCAATACCCTTGTCTCATTTGTTTTACTCTGCTTGCTTCACAGAGGAAATAGCCATGCCTTGTAGTGTAAGATCTGCTTGTGCTTGCCTTCATCTTGTCTGCAAAGTCCTGAGGTTGAAGGCTTCCAGAGCCACGTTCATCTCTAATGGTGTTTTTTGTTCCTCTCTTCTTGGTG
Source organism: Cricetulus griseus (assembly GCF_003668045.3). Taxonomy (NCBI): domain Eukaryota; kingdom Metazoa; phylum Chordata; class Mammalia; order Rodentia; family Cricetidae; genus Cricetulus; species Cricetulus griseus. Next base: position 176,936,664 of record NW_023276806.1, on the reverse strand, counting down.
TTCTTTTCTCAGGGATACATTCTGTCTTTTCAATTTCATTCTCATTGTCAACTGTTACACTGAACCTGGATTTTCTTATATTTGTATTTGTGGGGGAAGAACAAAACTACACAAACACTTCCCTTCAAATGGATGACTCCTGAAAAAAACTAACAAATTATATAAACTCATCAAGTACTATCTAATTAAGTAGCTATGGAGGACATAAAATAAACAAACTAATAAAAATTCTCTGTCCTCATATCGCTTACAATATCTAAATACCATTTTATGCCTACTATAAATAATAGTCAACTTAACAAAAACGTCAATATAACATAAAATAATATAACAGCTATCATTGATTCATTCGGTTTAATTGTTTGCCATCACTGTACCAGAGTTGTATTAGGTTGTTGTAATTAAAAACTATAAGTAGTCTTTTAGTTCTTATAGAGAATAAAAAAATCTATCTTCCACAAAGTCAAATAACACATTACAGTGTTCTTAAAATTCAAGATTAGATTACAGACTCCTTAGTTTGAAGGGGCTAAGATCTTTGAGTAGGTATATATCATACTCTAAGGAAAGAAGCTGTAGAATGATTTTTAAATATAGATTATTTGACATCTAAAACCTAAGTAGAAACATTAAATACAGTAGTGTTTACTGTGACTAATTTGATTTTTGTTACAGGTTGCCTGTCCCATGATGTAGAAATCACAATACTGTGAAATATATATCCATTAATAGTTATGAATTATGAACCAATATGGTTTCTTTTGTCATAAATCATGAATTTATGAGTGACAGAAACATCCAGTAAACAAAACAACACCTTCTTCTCAGTAGTAGTGCGCCCATGGTAACTACAGTGCAAGTAGAGAAAATCAAATCTTATGCCAACCTTTAGCCTGTATTCAGAATCTACAGGATGCAACATTTGTCTCTGTGTAAGGAAGGGATACTATAGTTCCAAAAAAGCAAAAATGAAATATATCCTAATGTACTGCTGTCCCGCGCTAACCGTCTCGCCAGCAAAAACGACACGGGGACACTCCTCAGGATCCTTCTACAGTAAAACTTTAATGCTACTTGAGAGGGAGAGCATCAACTTACAGAGTGGAGACTCTGAACTCCCCAAAACCCCTCCTTATATAGGCTGGCAACCGTCGCCTCAGACTGTTACTTTCTGACTGGCTGAAGCTCTTCGGACCATATGACGTCAGCTGATCGGACCATATGATGTCACAGGAGGGGCGGAGACTAAGGGCTGGAAAGTTACAAAGTTACCTAGTGCGCATGCTCACAGCTTGTAACGGCTCCTTACATACTACATTTCATCTGAAGTACAGAGACCACCTTCAACTGTGCACTGAGGTAGAGTTTTTCTAAAACTGAATTCCAAAGGCACTTTTAGATAGATGGTGGCAAAAGACTATTCTCATTTAATTCACTTTGATAGGAAATGTCCTTCTGTATATGTTTCTCTCACTGGTTGATGAATACAACACCGATTGGCTAGTGGCCAGGCAGGAAGGGTAGGTGGTGCTACCAAACGAAGAGAATTTTGGGAAGTGTAGGCAGACATGAGTTTTCATGAGGGATCAGGAGGATAGGACATACCAGGCATTCTCTGGTAAGATAAGGCCCTGTAGAAATATTTAGATTAATAGAAATGGGTTAATAATAAAGACAGAGCTAACCACCAAGAAGCCCTAATCATTGACCAACATATTTATAACTTATAGTGTGTCCATGTGTTTATTTCGGGCTGAGAGGGTGGTGGAGCTACTGGGCGAGAAAGCTTACATCAACATTCACTCCTCATGACTTCTTCTTGTCATTTGAAATATTCTTCAAAACAAAAAGAAGAAATGGGCCTGAGTAAGAATGAGATAAGGGTAGGATGCATGAGTCAATGAGTCAGACTGTCTATATAACTGAGATTAACTTTGTTTTCTTGGTGCTTTGAAGCCAAGTGGAAGACTCCCTTCTTGTGAATTTTTTGATGGTCACCACAAAATTTAAGCATAAAGAGAAAACAAATCAGAGCTGTGGTATAAATTTCTCAATATTTTGCTTATTTGATACTTTTTAAATACATTCTTTATCTCTGTTTTTCACTTCATCCATTATTAAAGTCTAAACCACAAACTTTGTACAAGCATACACACACACACACACACACACACACACACACACACACACACACACACAAAGACATACAGACAAAATATGATAAACCTCCTTTTCTTTTAATAATATTGGTCACCTTTGAAAAATTGAAGTTCAATTATTTTAGTTAGCCATAATGACATTGGAAAAAATTTTAAGTAAATGTCATAAATGAAAAATGAGGAAGATCTAGAGAAATATGGGAAATGCATTTTAAAATGATAAAGAATCATTTTGAAAATGATCTCAATGCAACGTTATTTGAGTAACCAAAAACTTTATAAAGGAACCCAGTCAACTACAGTTTTTTAGTGTAATATTAGAAGAGTATTCCAAATTGCATACAAAACAGAACATTTACAAATTTGAAAGCTATTTCAAGAATGCATTTTGACTTTCTATTCTTGGATTTAAAGTACATGACTATAAATATAAATTTGACACTTGTGCAAATTATTTTCAAACAACAATTTAGAATAACACATCATAACTGCTGCTTGGAGGAAGTGTGTGTGTGTGTGTGTGTGTGTGTGTGTGTGTGTGTGTGTGTGTCTGTGTCTGTGTCTGTGTCTGTGTCTGTGTGTCTGTGCATCTGTGTGTGTGTGTCTCTGTGTGTATGTGTCACTGTGTGTATGTGTGTGTGAATGTGTGTCTTTCTATGAGTGCATTTTATTATGTGCATCTGAAAGGATATGTGAGAGAAAATAATAATCTTTACCAATAACTTAGAAGCCAAACAAGTATTTTGGAAAAACACTGGACCAGACTTCATAAACATCTTTCCACATTTTAGTATTGTTGACTTTAGTATCACTAAATCTTTCTCTGTTCTCCATTTTTAAGTATAGAAATTGTATTGAATTAAATTATATTTGAGATTGTTTCAGCCAAAATCCTTATAATTTGCAGTGACTCCAGATCTTTTTTTCCTTTAATGTTTTAAAAATAATTTCTGAATGGGAAGTCCCCACTAGAAAAATAAACATATAAATAAGAAAACCCACCAAGAACTTGAGAGTAGGAAATGAGACAAAGGAAACAAGAGAAAAGAAGTGAGTAATCCCTCCTTCCACTTGCTCTCCCTCCCAGATGGTTACAAATAACTTCAAATATCTATTCCAGTAAAAGTGTGTTATCATCAAGAATGACACTTCTATTCTCAGTTATTAAAATTAATAATACTCATCTTCTTGACTGTATCAGTTACTTTTCCTTGTTTCTGTGAACAAAATTCAGAATATGAAGCAGTTTCAGGAAGAAATGGTTTGTTGTGGCTTGCAGCTTGAGGAGGTGGAGTCCATTTATGTAGAAAGCAAGGTAGTAGCAGTTTGAGGCCACTGGTTACATTGCATCATTCAGGAAGTGGCAAGCTCACATATAGTCAGGCTAGCCCAACAGAGACTAGGTTCTGTTAATGAGGCTCTGTTTCATAAATTTCCCCAAATCTTCCTAAAACACTGCCACTACTTGGAATCAAGTGTTCAAACACATGACCATATAAGGAATATTTCATATGTAAACTACCACAATAACTATTTAAGATCATTTCTGATTTGTGAATCAATCATGGAGAAATAGGGGCCAGCTGGCAAGATGGCTCAGAGGGTAAAGGTGCTTGCTTCCAACCTAATGCCCTGAGTTTGAGCTCCAGAACCCACATAATGAGAAGAGAGAACTGATTATCTTCTGACCTCCACTACCATGTTGGGACAAGTTGTTGCAGAGGTACAAATACCTCTATGTGCACCTAAATATAGCACACACACACACACACACACACACACACACACACACACACACACACACACAGGTACATAAGAAACAAATTAATATATTTGAAAAACAAATAGATGCAGATATTATTACTATTATCATAAATAGTACAAAATCAACTATACAAATTTAGAATACATGTTTTTAACCATTGTATTGATTAAACAAATATTTTACTAGAAAGAAGTATGAGATAATCACAATTATGTTTAGATATGTGTGCGTGTTCATGTATTATGTGTATATGTGTGAGTTTGCATGTGCAGGACAGAGGCTGGTGTTTCAATCCTATGACTACATATGTGCACCTATTCATGTATGTGAGAGTACTTGCATGAGTTTGTGTGTGGAGGACTTGTATGTATGAGTACATGTGTGAGTTTGTATTGGAGGACAGAGGCCAATGTCAAGTACCTCTTTCAATCACTCATCGATGATTTTTACATTTTGAAATGTAAATGATATCCTAGATCATGCCTATTTGGCTCTAGTAGCTGCCCGGGAAGACCCAGACATCCTCTTGCTTCTACCTCACCATAAGTGGGATTGCAGGAACATGCTGTCAGAAGAGCTGGATTTTTGTGGGTCATAGGAATCCAAACCAGGGCTTTGAGCTGTGCTTGTGGAGGAAGCATTGTACTGACTGAATTGATGACCCAATCTCATTCATATTCTTTTTTGTATCCCCCACACAGAACTTTCCCCTGAGCTTACATCATGAGTTTATCAAATGGGTCTATGTAGTAGCCTGTCTTTGTGGAGCTTCAGTTGGATCCAGCTGACTTGCCTGGTTTTTACCAGAGAGGGGAATTGTAGATTGAAAACTACCATGTAAAGATACGAAGGAGAAGATAAACAGAACAGAGTTGGGAGGGCAATCCAGTGAATACTGAGCACCCCAAGTTTTAACATTCTTATGTACTCCAACCAAAAAGGGGAAAATAACAAACTATTTCTTCATCATGATACAAGGAAGAAATAGACTTTCTTCCTTAATTTTCCAAACATTTAGTAACCACACCTTAGACTAAATATCATTATCTGGACTTGAGGTTAAGAGTAACCATACCTTATACCAAGTCTCTTGTTATTAAGACACCTGTTTCTAAGACCAAACATCCTACAGTAGCCAGGCCTTAGAACTTTAAGTCTTATAAATTTAACCTTTGAAGAGTAAGGATAGTTTTGAACTATCTGACCTAAGGTTAAGATGAAGTGAAGCCATTTTTAAGGACCCTGACATTTCTCCTTTCTAAATTTAATTAAATAATACCTGTGCTTCTGCTACAGGACAGATAACTGTGTCTGTCTTAGGTTGCTTTCTTTCACCTTCCAGTGTTACCTGTCACTGGAACACACATGCTGTCATGTGTGACCTGTCTTAGGTCACCTGCAGTCAAAAAGATCTTACCTGTCTTTGACTACCATCCTCTGTAATAAAAAAGTTTGGGTGTGGGGGAGTATGCAGCTCTACGAAGTGTACCTCTGAGCTAACTTTTCATGGAGAGTTCATAAACAAGCTTGATAATGCTAAGTTTACATATGCTTTTATGGCTACAATATCTCCTATTAAAGGAATAAAGGATGACTAAGATAAAATGACCTTTTAAAATTGGTCTAGGATGTCTCCAGTAGTTTTAGCTGTATCAAAATATTAATCTTCCTTTTTTAATTACATTGTTTCTAAAGACTCATAAGTATCATGTCAAATTCCTATCAGAATGAGCTGACTGTTTTTTATCCATTAATACTTACATAGCATAGCAAAGGTTGCAAACATTATTAATTCTAGTATGATTACTAACAATAGACATATAATTGGCTTGATTACAATTCTCATAATATTGATTCAATCAAAGGACAACAAAATGTTCTTGTGGCCATGGAAGTATGAATAACTTGGCAATTCTGAACCTTTTCTTTTTCCTTCTCTCTCAAAGTCCAAATGCATTGCTACTCCTATTTTCCAAAGGTAATCTTGAGATACTACAGTGTTTAATTACTGAATACCAGCAGCAAAGCATTTGTCCAACTCCTTCTCACATACTGCAGAAGGGCTTTTGGCAAACATCACCCCCATAATTGTGTTCAATTGCTCTAATGAGTCCTTTTCCCCCTGAGGGTAAGTCTCTGAGACAATGGAAGAAATGAATATTTTACTGGCAGAAATGGGTTCTATGTCCCAAGATGTAGTATGAATAAATGGCTAGACATTTAATTCTTGGCCTGATCCAGGATGATTAGAAGTCTGGGAAGTTGGTATAGCTGGTTTATCAAGAAACTGGAAATCACCAACCATAGTCTCTTTCCCTTCTCAGATGGTAGAAAGATTCCATCAGAGGGTCAGCAACACAGCTTCAGCAGATCTCATTCAAATTCATTTGGGGGTGGGGGGCTCCAGCAGAAACACTATCCTTAGGTCTCACATTCCTCTGCTTCACACACATTCTCAAACGTTCTGGAAGCCATTGAGCCTTGTTTCTTTCCTGCCAGAAAACACAAACATGGCCTCAACCCATATTAAAACAGGATCGTGTCTTTTCTGTAATCCAGTGCATGGATGCTTCCATTTGATTTGAGCAAAAGTCGCTGGAGTGCCATCATGGCAGAATCTATCTGCAGCAGCTCACTCATGGGCATATACACTCAGAAGCTTTAAAATGAAAAGTGCATGATTTAATGTGCTATCTGGACACTGGGGGTACAACTCGCTTTTTTTACTGATTTTTTGAAGTTGAGTTTTCAAACCTCTATGGGCACATTCATTGTACACTTCATTTGAGTCAGCACTTGTCTAGCAGCTTCTGTGAGTTGTCTAGAGGAACTAGGGTCAAAATTGTTCTTAAGAATCACATTGAGGTTACGTGGTGGTGGTGCACAACTTTAATCCCAGCACTCGGGAGGCAGAGGCAGACAGATCTCTGAGTTCGAGACCAACCTGGTCTACAAGAGCTAGTTCCAGGACAGCTCCAAAGCCACAGAGAAACCCTGTCTGGAAAAAAAACAAAAAATAAATAAATAAAAAAGTATCACACCGAGGGGGGGGTCAAGATAACCTGTAGACAAATTTAAATAGAGTCATATCTCCCAATAATTTTGAAAATTCTTTAAAGTTTATAAGTCGTCTTTTCTAATCCAAGCTGTAAAGCTTTCATTAGCTGATATGATCTCATTTGCATTTTCACACGTGGAGCTGAGCTATACCCCTTGAGGCTGTAACTCAAAGTTTTCTCAAATTTTATATTAACCTCCATTCTCTAGATTTCTTTTTAAACCATGAAAATAGGAGAATTATGTATCCTCTTAACTCCTAGCGGCTACTGAACTATCTATACAGGTTCCTTGGGCTCTTAGGCCATGTTGGCTTTTGTCATTTCCCTGCCAACTGGCTCTGGGGGCTGGACATGGGAGGTGCAGCTTGACAAACTTTCCTGTTATGACACTGTTTGACCTGTTGCCCTCCCTTTTTTTTTTTTTTTTTTTTTTTTTTTTTTTTTTTTTTTTTTTTACTACAGCCAAAGCAATTCCAATGTGATCTTTCTGTTAGGATTCAGGCATTCAAAATCACATGTGTGTAGCCATACCACACAGGACATAGATACATCTTTCAGCCGTCCTTTTCCCTAGGCCATGATTAGTTTGTTAAAATAAAATATCTTCAACTGAAATCCCTTGTAGTACAGCAGATACAGTTAACCCCTGAGTGTATGAGGGTCTGATATCTGAAAAAATGTGATTAAATTCATCTGTATCACCTTTCTATCCATAAGGTCTTAAAGCAGTTTCTGATGGGCTGAACTAATTAGCATTTTCCATACTCTTGGCTGGGTAATAGCCATAGTGGGAGCTCCCAAGGCATCAGGCTTTGAGGCTCAGTCTTCCAGCCAGGGACCAGGTGACCTGGAGGCCTCTGCTTGGCTTTGCCGGCTGGGTCTTGGTGGGCCCTACACAGGTCATTGGTGGTTGCATAATCAATGGCCACCATTGTAGCTGCTCTGAGACCATGGCACCTGTCAGTACTGCTGACCTAAAATAGAGCACATGCTGGCCATGCCTTCACTTTCCCAAGCCCTAGAGCAGCTCTGAGACAACCTGTGCCGCTACTTCCACACAGGGGAGGGATATTTATAAGTTTTAAACTTTCCATACTTGCTTCTGCTTTAATCCAGTTCTCCTGGGTATTAAAATATACCCAAGTAAATAAACAATCATCTGACTAATATTTTTCTGTTTCATATCTATACTTATATACATTTTTACTCCTGAGATTAACTCACTGTATTTTATTTCATTTTGCGATGAACCCTTCACACTTGACACCTGTTGTGTCCACTTGTGGTGAGCATTATTTCTGTACCCATGCTCAGGTCTATATTGAGACACCATCTTTAGTATCCCCAGATGCAGCACCTCTATGATATGTGTAAGAGGCAACAAGGATCTGTTGATTGAGAAATAATGAGTTGTTACTTCCATTTAACTTATATAAATATAGCTTTCTCCTGATACATTTTTTCCAATCTGGATAATAAAGCAATTGGAATAATAACTAAGAAGTTTTACTAGTGTACATTTTGTAATTGTGAGATTAAGAAAGCATAAAGTTTGGATTTGTATTATAAACATATAGCATATGCATATTTATTTTTAAATTAATGTTAAACAAATTATTAATAAGGTAGAATAATATGTAAGAAAATAGCATATCTTGTTTTTTATAAGCCCATTTCACACATATTTGAGAAAGAAAATCTTTGTATTTTGTATTATTTTGGAGAAATAGAAATATTAGAAGGTCTTGCACAGTCTACTAGTTTTTTAAGAAATGTATTTTTAATAAACCAATAATTGACTTCAGTTTATTTATTGCAACAATTAGTAATTATAATTTCAGTAAGATTCCAAGTTGCACTTACATTACTATCAAAATTCCTAATCTTTTCCAGATACCATACATGTGTTCACTACTAAAAGCTAATTTATTTAATTTATAGTTTAATTAGAATATTTTGTAAGAAGAGTTGTATTTTTAAACTGGGAATATAACAAAATACTCAACGTACAAAAATTATGAATTCTAAATTCCTTTTCCTAAAAGAATATAAGTGTGATGACTACAAATTTAACACATTTTAATAATATACCTTATCAAAATGCTTAAGTAAGTGTGTTATTTATTCACAAATTCTGCCAACAAACTTTTTAATTTTAGAATTGCTTTAGATTTACAGATTTAATGTAAGGATCCTACAGATAGTTTCCTCACAGCCCACTCTCAAATGCCCTGTTTTTAGTATATTATATTTGATCTATAATTTGGACCTAGAATGTTCTCCAATGGCTTGAGTTAAAGTCATGGTGTTAAACTTGGCAATACTACAACATGGAGACCATTAGGAGGTGGAGCCTAGTGAAATGTTAGGTCCTTAGGTAAAAGGCCTTGAAATGAACAACGAATTCCAGTCTTTGTCTTTGTTTCCTGCACAACATGAATCATCAGCTCTTTTCCTACATGGTATTTTGTTTTGTTCCAAGTGACAGGGACAACGGAACATGAATTTAAATTATCACCCATATGGACCAAAGTATATCTTTCTTTTATTTTTAGTTGATTATTTCAAATATTTTGTTATTTACAATGGCAATATTAACCGGCAAAATACCAGAGAAGGAGCCAGTATAGGTTTAAAGAGAAATCAGGCACTAGGGAAATGTCCAGAGATCTACAAGGATGACACCAACTAACCATCTAAGCAACAGTGGAGAGGGTACCTTAAAATGCCCTTCCCTGATAATGAGATTGGTGACTAACTTCTATGCCATCTGAGGGCCTTCATCCAACAGCTGATGGAAGTAGAAGAAGATACCCACAGCTAAACACTGAACTGAACTGGAATCCAGTTGCAGAGAAGGAGGAGTGATGAGCAAAGGTGTCCAGACCAGGCTGGTGAAACCCACACAAACAGCTGACCTGAACAAGGGGAAGCTCTTGGCCCCTAGATTGATCACTGGGAAACCAGCATGGAACTATAGGAATGGACTTTGGGAGCTTGTTACACATAGAGGGATACTCCCTCAGCCTAGATACACGGGGAGGGCCTAGGCCCTATCCCAAATGTTATGATAGACTCTGAAGACCACCCATGGAAGACCTCACTCTCTCTGGAGAGCAGAAATGGTACGGGATAGGTAGGGTGTTAGTGGGGGGCAGGGGAGGAGGGGAGGGAGAAGGAACTGGGAATGACATGTAAAACAATCTTGTTTCTAATTTAAATTAAAAAAATGGAGAAGAAAGTTCATTTGGCCCAATTAATCAACTAATGATTGTTATTTGAAGCCCATGCCATACATAGCTCTTTATTTCTTATCTACTTTCTCCTCTTCTGGTTCCAGAACCATCCCCAGGATCCTACATGCATCAATCATATCATCTGAGATTGTTCTATGCTACAAGAGGCTCCTTACTTGTGCTCACCTGAAGTGGGTGGAAAATTACATATCAGATATATTGGAGAAGGTATCTTGACATGTGTCTGTCATATTGTCTTTCCTCATAATAACATAGATACAAAATATTATCATATCTTTTAAAATGTGTTTTGTTTTAGAATATACCAATTTACATTTTTATGATTTTGCTTTTTAACTTTATATATGAGCACATCATACTACATCACTACCCTCTCCCCTGTTCAAACATTTCCCAGGTACATCACTCCAAATTCATGCTTTCTTCATTTCATTATTAACATTGTTACATATGTATACATGACTATATATACATATATATATATATATATATATATATATATATATATATATATCCATTTAACATAGCTCTCAATGTTCAGGATTTGCTTGGGATTTGCCATCCTATGTGGGTGCTCATCCGTGGAGGAAACTAATTCTTCCTGTCTGAAAACTTGATGACCTGTAGCTCTTTCCCAGAAATGGGAATATCAGGTGCACATTTGAAAGGCATTTTCTGTCTTTAATAGTATTTTTATGATTTCAGTGTTGATGTATTTTATGACCAGATTTCTGCTTCTATCTTAATTTCTGACACTAACTCATCGTGTGTGTGTGTGTGTGTGTGTGTGTGTGTGTGTGTGTGTGTGTGTGTATGTATGTATGTATGTATATACAGAAACCCTTAATTCTGATGGCAAGTTCAAATCTTGGAATCATTGTCCTGTAATCAACCTTAATCCATCCTCACTTCTAAGCTCCTGTAAGGAGAAATTATTCTCTAGCTCTTCATATTTGTATTCTCATCTAACTTCTGTTTACCCTATACTCCTCCAGCATCCTTTGATAAGAAACTTTTCAGATTCTCTGGCTATGAATCATGATATCAATCCATCTATCTGATCTACTAATAAAAGGAGGCACCTTCTACAATAAAACACTTGTCCTTGGCTGTGAGTTCATGAATAGCATTGTAAGCTGTCACTGAAGATGCAGTATGTATGGTACTAACCAGTTTTAGTTTTTCAATTGGTACCATGAAATAAAATGAATGTGACTGCCTTTTATAGTCCAGACACAGAAGGGATTCACTGTGTAATGTTTATCTTTTAGAGTATTTGGTCCTTCCATCTAAAGACTGGTATTAAAAAAAAAGCAAGAAAAGTTAGATACGTGAACATATGTACTCTGAACACAAATGCTGAAATCACAGTAATTATTAGAGGTTAACTAATAAACATTGATATATATTTTTATTAGGTAAGAACACAAAGAAAATCAAGATCTTTGGTCACATTACTGTGTCTTCCTGATGATAGAGTGCTATTGTAAACAGACAAGAGAAGCATTGTGTCTAATTAATTTCAAAGCCTTGGTCTGAGAATGAGTTTCAGTAAGAAAGAACTTGCTTAGTGTGTGCAAGGTCCTGGATCCAATGCTTAGCCACAACAACAACAAATGTTTCTTAAGTTCTTAAAGCTAAAAGGAAAAGAATACACCAAGTTCTGAGTAATGTTGAGAATTTTCTAACATTCTGATATATAATGTATAATTCATATTCTTTGAAGACCTCACGCTAAAAATTGTAACTCCATTTTTCATGTAAAGTCTGTTGTCTAACTGAAAGATCAAATATCTATAGAAACAGTACAAGGCTAAAAAATGATTAAATGCCACAAAATGATATCAGAATGAGGTAAATTCGAAGTAGTGTGGAAAATATTTGATATATACATTGGGTACGGGAAAGTCAGAGCAAATTGTCCCCCATGGAAGGCCTCACCATCCTTGGGGAGCAGGTTCACGGTACTTTGGGGGTTTGGTAGAGGGCATGGGAGGATGAGAGGGAGAGGGAATGTGGGATTGATATGTAGTAAAATGGTTGTTTCTAAATAAAAACAGAAATGGAAAAAAATTGATAGTATCTGAAGTCAGTATCTATCCTTAGTGCAGGAATGGACTTTAGGAGCCCATTCCAGATAGAGGGACAGTCTGTCAGCCCAGACACACGAGGGAGGGCCTGACCCTGCTCCAAATGATATGACAGACTTTGACGATCCCCCATGGAAGGCCTCACCCTCCCTGGGGCGCCTGAAGGGGCTGGGATAGGGGGTCAGGTGAAGAAAGGAGAGAGAAGAAACTGGGATTGACATGTAAAACAAGCTTGTTTCTAATTTAAATAAAAAAAGAAAAAAGAGTCTAAAATAGCCTTGTATTTATAAATATTAAATTTAACTTGTTTTTCAATTTAAAAAGGAACTTCTAGAGATATTGAGATGGGCAGGCCATGACAATTATGACCAAACTACCTCCTACCATTAATACATTTTACTTTTATTCACAGAACACAATATTTCTTCTGAAACTACCTTTTAAAAAATATTCAGGAAGGAAGCTACAAACACATAGTTTGCTGGCTATAAAAGGCAAGTAGCATGGTCCATGTCAACACCTTTTTTTTTTTTGGTTGCATTGCACTACAATTGATGTGATTTATCATGACCTTAGTTAGAGGTTTTATATAGTTAGAGAGGTCAGCACACTTGGTCCAGTGTTGGTCTTTATTATGTGAAGCATATTTTGTAGGATCCTTTGTGTCTTACATATAAGCTTTTTGACCATTAAAAAAAAACATAAATTTAAAACACAACTAAACTTCCTAAATTACAGTTATAGGTTACACTTTGCCGCTTGCCTTTCTCGTATTTGTTTATTATTCTATTCACATCCATAGTCTTTGTGTGACAAGTATATTTAAGAGAAAGGTAGATGTGTTTTCATATTGCTCAAATTATATTTTGTTAAGACAGTAATTAAGTGTGTTAGGATAAATGAAATTCTCTTCAAGAATATTTGAGTTTTAAATAAAGAATGCAGACAATTATCCTCACTCATTTATGAGAACTGTTTATCATATCCTTGATTTCAGAATGCTAATTAGGGAAAATATGTGAAAATCAGCAATATGATGCCACTTTCTTTGGGGCAAAGGTTGCTATAAACCACATTAGAGAACAATGAAGCAAAGGAAAAAAACTGTCTGGAACCTGATTTATGTATCAATGAAATCCTAATAAAATATTTCTTGGTATGTAATGTTGTAACAGAATATTACATGTTATTCACAAGATGGCAAATGTTTTCTAAGTAAAATTATTAAAAATTAAAAAGTAACCTTATGGGAAGAGATATTCACCAACTCCACATCTGACAGAGGGCTGATCAACAAAATATACAATGAACTCACAAGCTAGCCACCAAAACACCAAACAATCCAATTAAAAAATGGAGTGCAGAACTAAATAGAGAATTTTCAACTGAGGAATCCAAAATGGCTGAAAGACACTTGAGAAAGTGTTCAATATCCTTAGCCACCAGGGAAATGCAACTCAAAACCACTCTGAGATATCATCTTACTCCTGTCAGAATGGCTAAAATCAATAACACCGATGACAATCTATGCTGGAGAGGATGTGGAGAAAGAGCAACTCTCTTCCATTGCTGGTGGGAGTGCAAACTTATACCAGCACTTTGGAAATCAGTATGGCAGTTGGGAATCAGTCTACCTCAAGATCTAGCAATTACTCCCTTGTGCATATACCTAAAGAATGCACATTCATACAACAAGGACATCATTTCAACTATGTTCATAACAGCATTATTTGTCATACAGAACCTGGAATGCCCCTCAACTGAAGAATGGATAGAGAAAATGTGATACATTTACACAATGGAGTACCACTCAGAGGGGAAAACAACAACAACAACAACAACAACAAAACAATGGAATATTGAAATTCACAGGCAAATTTATGGAACTAGAAGAAGCCATCCTCAGTGAGGTCACCCAATCACAAAAAGATAAACATGGTATCTACTCACTTATATATGATTCTTAGACATAAAGCAAAGGATTACCAGTCTACAATCCACACTTCCAAAGGAGCTAGGAAACAACAAGGACCCCAAGAGAAGATTTCATAGTTCCTCGAAGAAGGGTATGGGGACAAGAACCCCTGACCAAAGTGGGAGCCCGAGGGTGGGTTGGGGGGAAATTGGTGGGAAGGAAAGAAGGGGAGGAGGAGGAGAACAAGAGGACTGAGACAGGGGAGGAATGGAGGAGCACAAGAAAGGAGATGCCTTGATACAGGGAGACAGTACAGGTTTAGAAAGAGGTCTGGCACAGGGGAAATGTTAGGGGATCCACAAGGATGACTCCAACTAAGAATCCAGGCAGTGGTGAAGAGGATGCCATTGACACCCTTCCCCTATAATAAGATCGATGTCTACCTTGGTTACCATTCCTACAGCCTTTATCCAGTAGCAGAAACAGGCACCAACAGCTAAGCACTAAACCATACTACTGGAATTCGGTTGTGGAGACGGAGGAGGGATGAGCAAAGGAGCCAAGCCTGGGCTGGAAAAACCCGCAGAAACAGTAGACCTGACCTACTGATAGCATGGAGACCCTAGTCATAAAGCGGGGAAACAGCATTGGGCCAAACCAAGCCCTCTGAATGTGGGTGCCAGCTAGAAGGCAAAGTCAGTCTATGGGACCTCTAACAGTGGACCCAGTCTTTAACCCTAGACCCTTGGAATTTGAGACCCCATTCCCTATAGAGGGATACTATTGCAGTCCAGATACAGCAAGGAGGGCCTAAGCCCTCCCCCAAATGATATGAGGGACTTTGAAAGTACCCTGTGGAGGGCCTCACTATCCTTGAGAAGGAGTTTGGGGGTGGGTTGGTGGGGTTGGGAGGGAACATGGGAGGATGAGAGGGCAAAGGAATGGGAGGATGGATATGTAAATATGTGTAGTAATTAAAGAATTAGAAAAATAACCTTTTAATTTCATGTATGAATAGGTATAATATATTCAGTGTTCATAATGATTTTAAAACTATTAATCACTTAACCTCCAATTTAAAGTTATAAATCTTTTTCCAAAGAAAAATGTCAGGATCATTATTTATGTGTAATGCAGCATTAAATATAAATGCTTGTTCCCTATTCTACAGGGGAAAAGATTTAGTGGTCCAGGAAAAATGAAAGATTTCAAAGCACGAACAGTGAGAAATTACAACATAAGATATATTTAGCACTATTTTTCATTTTCACTTGTGTTGTTTTCTTTAAATTACTTGTTTCACAATTTATTCTTTGAAAATACATACTAATCTTTGGAAAGTGAGAAAAGTAAAAAAAGTATCATTTTATATAACCATTCTTATGTCACATACTAAAATTATTTCATGACATGATTATAAAGGCAATATATTTATAGACTGATCATATTCAAACCATTGCTCTGAGGTTCTAAAGGAAGGCTCCTTCCAATGAAAACATAGTAAAGATGAACACTTAGTTTCCTACATTATACATATGATTATTCATGCTAGTGAAGTCTAAACAATTCAGGGTTTCAACTTGTAAGCATTAGTAACCAGCAAAGGTAAATATGTACTACTTGGTAAGATATTGGCTCTGACTTATACTAGACATTTCATTCCTTTTAATAACTCAAGCTCAGTATAATTTTTCTCAAACCCTTTATTATTCTGTAATTGTTGGTAACTTGAAAAGCTTAATTAAACTATGCATTTGTGATTGGCTTTAGTGTTAATTTCATCTACATTTCCTTGAAAAACAATTGTTTTCATTGCAGAATCATACTAACAATAGATCATTCATAGTTCTGGTTTAAGCTGAACTTACGTATGCATAAAATTTAAATATAGTTTGTCTGAATTAATGTGTGAAAGTATATTTGACCAGTTAAAGTTTTTGAGCTTTAGAAGTGATAGTGGTTTCCTACATTATACATATGATTATTCATGCTAGTGAAGTCTAAACAATTCAGGGTTTCAACTTGTAATTCATCTTGTCCTTGCAATGTGTTTGCATTAAGCTCATTGCTAGACTAATAACCACACTTAGCAGGTCTCCATTTCCAGCTCTGTCCTATCTAGTTCATCCCAGAATCTGAATTCTCCAAAGAATCCAAGTTGTTTGTCATAATTGGATTGAAATATTTCTTCAAGTAGTAAGTTCTGAATATCAAGAAAATGTAATCTAAGCCTGCAATACCAGCTTCCCAAATGCATCTCTCAGAACTAATCTTCATTAGCAAATCTACCACTCTGTCACCAAATACAGAAGTTCCACACCTTCCCTTCTCACCGTTTCCCCCTCAAATGCTTTGTTTTACTTTAAATCTTAAATGTAGTTCTCTGTTCCTCAATGAAGCATTTTCTGTCCATCACAACATTCATTCTTTTGTCTTTCAACTTCTCAGGAGCTTCCCCTAGATTCTAGACTTGGAAGATCATCATGTTTTAACCCTATCACCACTATCAAAGGCTGCCCCTTCCTACCTTGAAATGCAGTGAGTCAGGCAAAATAGCTCATATCCATTCAAATTTGTATTATCCAGTATCTATTAGAGTTTTATCAGTGCTATATAATAATTTAGGAATAATTGATATATAACAAATATCATGAGTTTATTTTATAAAATATATTATTACACGTTACTAGAATGTTTTAATTTTTATGTTATTTTCCTTTTAATTTAAATTAGAAACAATATTATTTTATATATCAATTCCAGTTCCCTCTCTCTCCCATCCTCCCATGTTGCAAAACAACCCCCATCCCACTCCTATTCTGCTCCATAGAAAGGGTGAGGCCTTCCATGGGGTATCATAAAAGTCTGTCACAATATTTGGGCCAGGGCCTAGGCCCTCCCCCATGTATCTAGGCTGAGAAAGTATCTTTCTATGTGGAATGGGCTTCCAATGTCCACTTGTACACTAGGGATAAATACTGATCCACTACCACGGGCCCTATAGACTGCCCAGTCTCCTAACTGATATCCATGTTCAGAGGGTTTGGTTATTTCCTATGTTGGTTTCTGAGCTGTCAGTCTGGGGTCCATGAGCTCCTACTTGTTCACGTCAGCTGTTTTTGGGGTTTCCCCAGCCTGGTCTTGATGCCTTTGCTCATCACTCCTCCCTCTCTACAACTGTATTTCAGGAATACAGCTCAGTGCTTAGCTTTCATCAGCTACTGGATGAAGGCTCTAGGATGGTATATATAAGGTAGTCATCAATCTCATTATAGGGGAAGGGCATTTAAGGTAGCCTCTCCACTATTGCTTAGATCCTTAGTTTGGGTCATCCTTGTGTATCTCTGGACATTTCTCTAGTGCCAAATTTCTCCTTAAACCTATAATGGTTCCCTCTATTAAGGTATCTCTTTTCTTGCTCTCCTCTATTCTTCCTACAACTCAATCTTCCTGGTCTCTCATGTCCTTCTCCCCCATCCTATTCTCCCTTCATCTTTCTCCTGACTCCTTCTCCCCTCCCTCCATGCTCCCAATTTGCTCAGGAGATCTTGTCCCTTTTCTCTCCTCCAAGGGACCATGTTTGTCTCTCTTAGGGTCCTCCTTGTTACTTAGCTTCTTTGGAGATGTGGATTGTAGGCTGGTAATTCTTTGTTCTAAGTCTAATATATTATTATACATGTGACTAAATTCTAATGTTATTAATAATATAGTTTTTAAACACTAATTTTGACAACTATTTTAAGTACAAAGTACAATTATGAAATTGACACTCTTTAGTTTGTAATGATGTACAACTCAGACAATTATTTGTATCAATTACTGAGTCATCCATACAAGTGAGAACATGAAACAAGTCTTAGTTATAAGAGTGAAGTATTCCTTCAACAATTGTGAAAGTTGGACAAGCTTATTAAACGTAAACTGAATCTAGCATTTCACATGTCTTAACTGTAACACCGAATGGAAAGAACTCTAAGAACAACAACAACAACAACATGTTTTATAGGCTTCATGGCAGGTTTTTCCCTTTGAGAGTCTGCTATGTTACTGAATAATGTCTTGGCATGAAGCAAGGATGAAGTCACTACACTACGAAGAAACCGTATCTGGATAATGTTGAACTCCTTGAGGCTTGTGATTAGCTAGGCTGAATAAAAATAACCGCAATATTATCACAATCAAGTATCATTTACAATTAAGTCAATTATGAATTTTAAAAGAATAAAGAAGCATGTGTGGGACCACTTTCAATGCTGTGTCTCTGTGTATACAAACACTTGACATATGAGCTCACTTCACTTTGCTAGTGTTGCAGTTGTGTCATTAAGATTTTTTTTCCAAAATCAATGAGATCACAGGTAAATCTAAACATAGATCCATTAATTTGATTTTTCTCAAATAGTTATGATGTAACACAATTTTGACTCTGTTGTTTTAAGGCTATGATTTTTTTATTTGCATTTTATGTTAGAAGTCAGTCTCAAAGATGGCAGGTTTTCTGAAACACAGGACACAATTCTGTAATGAGTGAGTGAAGTGTATATTTCCCACAACCCAGCAACAGAGAAATATATCAAACAAGCAGGTAAATTGATCAAAATACTAGTTATTCCACAGGAGTCTGGCTCCAGACTGAGAAAGACAAGGATGAAGAAATCTTATATAGAAACTACTTCAGATTTCTATTCTCATGAGAAGAAAGATTTGTCAAGTGTCTGCACTTCTGTAGTGCTAATCCTCAAGCCTCAACTGTCAGCTTAGTTTACTAAAATTATTTGAAAGTCAGAGAGGCTGCACCAAAGAATTTCAAGGTATTTTGCCATGACCACAGAACCAGTCTTGTATCTGTTTCAAGAAATATGACATCTATCCTGCATGTCTCAGTTTTTATCAAGTGGAAAACAGGTTTACATTGAATGTACTCAGATCACTAGTGGCTGCTGTGTGGATGCATATTATTTGATGTCCTGTACAACTTAGGAGGCTCAGATTGATGCTATGTTACCAAATGAATTTTAAGTTGTTTTGATGAGCACGCATAAAAACCTGTGTCAATTTAATACAGCCAAACATTACAGAAATCATAAACCATATCCCTAGATTGTACTGCTTGTCATCTCTGCTTACACTCCAGGTTTTTTCATTCACAACTCTCTCCATTTTTTTTTCTCACACTGAACTTAGTTTTATTTAGTGATGGATTGAATGTCTAACACAGAAGACCCCTCTATTTTCCTATAACCTATACTTCAGAAGTGTGACTCACTGGAAGAGAGATAATTTGTTGAATCAGGTGTTTCTCACCAATGGTAACAGTGTATCTCTCCAACACATACTGCAGTAGAACAATCCTCTGAAAAGGACAAATTTACTAGAATTGGGCATGATTTTCACGAATTGTCGGGGAGTATTCACAAAGGAGTTTTTAACTCAACTAAGCCTAACTTCCCTTGCTGCTGATTTTGGTCCCTTTGTCTCAGCTGGAAGGCTACTGACTCAGCAATTCTATCTTCTCCTGCCCCAAATACTGTAACAAAAAATAAGACTGATAATTTCTGCTCAAACTCATTTATTTCTGTAAGAAGTTGTTCATCTTTGAGAAGTCAGGGACATTTAAGGACATATTCTAAAAGCAGAGAACCTATATTCTCTCAGATTACTTGGTGAACAAATTGATTTTCCCAGTGCAACTTCTATAATTCTTAAGCTTTTAGGACACTTTTCAGTACTGGGAAAAATCAAGATCATTGATCACCATATTTTGATGAATATCTTTTATGTTTTCTGTTGTTTAACAATGAAATAATATTTAATACATCCTTTGACAATTTTTGAAATAAGGAATGTTAATTTTCTTGAAAAGTTGCTATGGTGCCTATGTTTAACAATTTACTGTTTCAAATAGTATAGTTTATTATCAATCACAAAGATGTTCCTGCAAAGTTTTGTGTTAAAATTAATTAACATTGACCATCCACTAACTTTCCATAATATAAGTGATGCCAGGTGATCTCAGGGTTCCTGGGAAAGATTTGAGAGCAGAACTGAAATTTCCTTTGAGAAGGATGAGTTCTGTGAACTGATTCAACTCTCAACTGTTATGAAAAAGCTTGGGCCAGCCCTTCCCTTCCAGGAGCTATTATAGTCCAGCTAACCAGATCCTCCTTCTTACTTAAGTCAATACCTTATAATAAATCACTCTGTCTTTTCCCACAAAATCCGTAGACTACAAGATATTGTTGCTCCAAATTATATCCTGGCAGTCATACTAATATTGGCTTGGTATTCTTACAAGATAATGACTTATGTAGAATTTTGATTTTTTTCACAGGGTATCAGCTCTGAAGTCACCAGAGACAGCATCTGACTTCACTTTTATTAAGGCATTTGAATCATCAAAAAATTATATATATATATATATATATATATATATATATATATATATATCCTTCAAAGTTTGAACTAATGTTTAAACTAGTAGAATATAAGGAATGCTGAAACATATTTAAATCATCGGGCAGCATAATAATATAAATATTATAAATATTACATAAATTCTGGTATTTTTGATACATAGTAAGAGGTTGAGTTGATATTGAAGATGTTCCTGAGGAAGACAATGTGAGTGAACAACTAAGAGCAAAGGATAATTGGCAGACATGTAAACACAGAGGAAGTAGTCTCATCTGGAGACCCCAGTGTTCGTGGTTTCTGGCCATAAAAATCCCCCCAAAAAAGGAGGATTCAGATTTAAAAATAAGCAAGCATATTTTGTAAGCACTTGGAAGGAAAACTGTAGTTTATTCTTGAGTTTTACATCACATTTTAAAAATATTTGAACTCTATTCAAGATTAGCTATTTAATGATACTGTCAACTCCTGGCCACTTTTTGTCTTCACTCCAATGAGTTTCTCCCCCCCTCTGCATATCCCTCAAGATGCTCCTCAATCAATCAATTCCTTAACAATGCCTCATATGTCATGATTTTCATTCCATACCTATGATAAAAGTGTGAAGTGATGTTCCCTAAAGAAACTGCATTTCTATTAAAAATTCTACAAACTGCCTGATCTTGGTTTCCTAAAACACCATCACTATAGAGATGGAATGTTGAAATTCAAGAGCTAAAATTATCTTAGGATATCTTAGTCCCTTTAATAACCATTTACCTTAACTTTGTATCTGACCTGGTGACTGATAGATAAATCTTGGAATGTATCACTCAGCAAAATAGACCTCTGTAACTAAGAACATCTGAAACTTCTAGACTTCTCTGTTTTGCTTTAGTCTCATTAGTCTTTGTTCCAGCAAATGGAATACATTGCTTTATGACTTTCTTTTGGTGGATGATTCTCAGAGTTCATGTTTTATCTTTTGCAATGGGAGATGAATTTCATCCCTGTTCTGTAATTATGATCACTTTTATTTGGCTCAGAATAAACTTTTTCTATTTTCTTTTATGGCATAGGTTGATAAAATCTAATAATATGCATTTGATAAACACTTAAGGGAGTTCAGTCAGAGCATAGTTAATAAGTCAGTGCAAATATCTGTCCTATCAAATATCTGTATCCTAACAGAGATGCCAATGGGGTATGTAAAATAAGAGAAAGCTAGAGATGCAGGTACCCCTAAGCTCAGTTTATGGAAAAAATAATTTAATATGCATCAAGTATATTTGACATAGTGGATGCCCAGTCTGTAATTTTGTTTCAAACACTATGAACACAACTAGCTTTGCTTTTCACATTTTCTTTGTTTTCCTTAAGGAATGGCTATAATTCCCTTACCCCTAACTATGTACAAAACCTGGATGGGGTATGCTTATTTCACTTTTACTTGTCTTCTAAGCACTCTAACACTGTAATTAGTATATAAGAAGGATACATGTTGAAAAAACACTGGGATGTGAGTGCCCCCTAAAAGAAAGGATGGCTCTATTAGACAGCAGTATTATCTCATGACTTTGACAAGTCTCTGTTCCTGCTCCTGGATATGATGCTGCTTCCTTACTTGAGCAAATGTGGTTGTTAAATTTCACATTTTTATTGCTTTACATGTGAGTCACTCAAGGTCAGAGAGGACATTCACAAAGAGTTTCTATTGAAAAGATGGGCTTACTCATTACACCAGATTTAAACATACAATATCAGCATAGAAATGTAATTCTCACTGTGTTATTAATGAATGTTTATTTAAGTTTTCAGAGGTCAGACAGTATGATACCATGTAAGTATAATGTTTTACAGAAGAGTGAAGTGAATACTGAAATTCTACTTCTGCATAAGATCTATCTCTTTGATCATTAATTTAAAACCACAGTTGAGGATAGGTCTGTTGGTCCATACACATCCACAAGTCTATTATTTTGGAGACAGAGACAAGATCAGGAAACTTAGGCAAGCTCAGCTACATTGTGAGTTTTGCAACTCACAATGGGCTAGGCTACTTGAGTCCCTGTCATATAAAACAAAAACAAACAAGCAAGTAAAAGAAGATGACAAAATAAACCATACTTCTTGAAAGTAGCAGGGATTATGGTAACTAGAAAAGCATTTGCTTATTAGACAATAAGAAGAGACAGATGAATCTTTGTCAGTTTATGCTAAATTTATTGAACAATGATGGTATGCTGTAATAAGGCAGTGTAAAGCTCTGCATTGTTGGAAAAGTAGGAATTTTAGAACAAATATAATATTTAAAATTAGCTTAGAAAAAAGTTTCCTTAACATTCATAATATTTAAAGTTAAATTTGGATGTCATACTATTGTTGATTCTCCCCCAAGTGTCTAGGCTGAAAGAGTGCCCCTTTATATGAAATGGGCTCCCAAATTCATTCTTTTATAAGGATAAATACTGATCCACTACCAGAAGACCCATAGATTGCTCAAGCCTCCTAACAGACATGCTTGTTCAGGAGGTCTGGATCGGTCCTCTGCTGGTTTCCCAGCTATCAGTCAGGGGTCCATGAGCCTCCCACTTGTTCAGGTCAGTTGTTTCTGTGGGTTTCTTCAGCCTGGTCTTGACCCATTTTCTCATTACTCCTCCCTCTCTGCAACTGGATTCCAGGAGTTCAGCTTAGTGTTTAGCTGTGGTTGTCTGTTTCTGCTTCCATCAGCTACTAGATGAAGACTCTATGATGGCATATAAGGTAGTCATCAATTTCATTACTGAGGAAGGGCATTTAAGATAGCCTCTCCACTATTGCTTAGATTCTTAGTTGGTATCTTCCTTGTGGATCTCTGGAAATTTCCCTAGTGCAAGAATTCTCTTTAAACCTATAATGACTCCCTCTATTACAGTATCTCTTTTCTTGCTCTCCTCTATTCTTCCCTGACTCAATCTTCCTGCTCAAGGGTTCTTGTCCCTTTCCTCTTCTTTGGGGAAACATGTGTTTTTCTCTTGGGGTCCTCCTTGTTTCCTAATTTCTCTGGTGTTGCCCATTGTAGGCTGGTAGTCCTTTGAGCTATGTTTAATATCCATAGATGAGTGAGTACATACCATGCTTGAGTGAGTACATATCATGTTTGAAAGAGGAGAATACCAGGAGAAGACGGACCATCCAGAGTTGCAGACACTGAAGTCTTGACCCACCTACTCCACTGGCAGATGAGAGGAGAGTTAGAGACTCTACCTGCACCCATTCAATGAAATGATGGGAAGACAGCAGTATAAGAACACATCCAACAGCAAAAAGACCAATCTAGGGACTGTACACCAGCAAGACCTGAACATCCCAATGCAGATGAAACAGAAGATGTTGACCTTACAAACAACTTTATGAAGATATTAGAGACCCTAAAAGAGGAAATGAGAAAATCCGTTAAAGAAATGGAAGAAAAAACAAATGAAAAATACAGGAAATGGAGGAAAAGAAAAACCAAAAAATTCAAGAAATAAACAAATTCCTTAAAGAATGCAACGAAAACCAAGAAAAAAACAACCAAACAAGTGAAGGAAACAATTCAAATATTTCAAGGTTTGAAAGCTGAAATAGAAACAAAGAAAACACAGAATGTTGGAAATAGAAAAGCTGGGTAAGAGATCAGGAACTACAAATGTAAGTATAACTAATAGAATACAAGAGATGGAAGAGAAAATCTCAGGTAGAGACTCACTAGAGGAAATATAGTCATAGACCAAGGAAAATCTAAAGTCCAACAAATCCCTAACACAAAATATCCAGGAAATGTGTGTTTCTTATTAAAGTTACCTCATAAAACACTTCTTAAAATGCCTGTGCAATAAGACATAGCTATGTAAACATGTCTGTTTTCTAATCAGTAATGTCATAGAAATACCTGACAGCCATCTAGAACAACTTCTGTTCTCATGGGGCGGAGGATGATTTAGGAATAACATGCAAGAGGATATCTATTCTCATGTATTCAGTATTATAGTTTGCTGTAATAATATGTGCTCTTTAACTTTGGATGGAGTATAAAGCTCTTTGGAGGCTTCTATTGTTTCAACTGAAGCTAACATATTTATTTTATCATCCAACATCAACTGTGCCAGACATTGATCAAATTGCTCAAGCTTCAAAATTGAGTAAGGATTGACATCAGAAACTGGAAAAAGGAAGAAAGTAAATCTCAAATTCCATTCTTTGAAAAAATGCATATAAAATGGGAACAGTAAAATCAATGTAGTTCTAAAAGTTAGTTTACTAAAGTTAGAGAAAAGTTCTCTAAGGGAATATATAATTTTTGTTAAAATTTTGGCACATTTAAATTTACTTTAATTCCATTCTTCAGTCATTGATGTGTTGATAGATTTTATGACAGCATCCCATATTCTTCATGCATCAGAAATCAAGACTACATGCACCAATGAACTTCATTGTAACTTCAAGTAACATGTTCAGGTCTAGTTGTTGTTCCTTAGAACAATAGCAAGATTTGTCTTTCTTTTATCTGAAGTAAACTATCCAGTACTGTAAAACTGGGTCATTATTAACAGGACAATATCATCTGCTGCCTCCTGTGATGACAGGTGATACAATTGTGATAGACAGTAGGACACTTGAATGTTTGAGTCTGTTTACATGCTCACAAAATCCTTCATGAAGCTCTGAGTTCTCATGTCTTGGTGACTTTGAAGGTCCAAATAGCCAGCAAACTAAATGATGTAGAAGAACCCAGATATCATAGAACCTATATCCAGTAACTGATGGAAGCAGATGCAGTGACCCATAGCCAAGCACTGGGCAGAGCTCTGAGTGTCCAGTTGAAGAGAGGGAGAAGGGATCATATCAGCAAAGGGGGGAGGTCAAGATCATGATGGGGAACAACTTATCATACTCACTTTCCAGTCCTCCTGGGTCTGCTCTCAACCCTTGTGTCCCCCGCACCCCCAAAAAGGAGAAGAAAAGCAAACAAACCACAAGTTCAATTTGTTTTGCCCATATCCTCACTGGAGCATGGTCAAACTCCCAGTGGTCATCTCCTTAAAGAAAATTCAGTCCTTCCCCACCAATACTCCTGCCAGAAGCCCTTAATTGTGGGGAGCTACACTTCATTATTCTCATCACAAGAGGAACATAGAAGGCTTCTATGACAACAACTACGCTCAATCCACCCCACTCCTAAAAAGTAACAAAGTAACAGCCTAAAAAGGAAACCATTAAAGAAATTCCTTTCTAAGTTGCTTTGCTCATACTGTGGATATTATGCCAAAACCTGAATTAAAATCTGACCCACAGAATTTAATAGAATTTGATATATATATTATATATATATATATATATATATATATATGCGTGTGTGTGTGTGTGTGTGTGTGTGTGTGTGAGAGAGAGAGAGAGAGAGAGAGAGAGAGAGAGAGAGAGAAAGTTGTCTTATGAATTCCAGTGAGAACTGTCAAATGAAAATGAATACAGTATACCATAATATTAATAACAAGTTAACTTTTGAATGATGAAACACATTAACAATGCCAAATATCAATTCACAATAGCAATACCTACCATTTTGTGAATTGAAGAGGTGGATCTCAGTGTGGGAATGAGCAGCTATTAAAAACATACAGATACTCAATGATGGAAGACTAAATTTTTCCTCTTACCAAGAATCAAACAAAGATAATAATTTTCACCTTGTTTATTCAAGCATAGTCTCAGATTTAATGGAAAAAACAAGGAGCCAAGAAACAGTAGTCATTCATATAGGAAGGCAAATATGGAAATATATTTTATGGCAGAATACATGATTGATACTTTATACACAACCCTACAGAATATACCTGTACTACCATAGTTCCATCAACAGGTTTTTGAAAATTTTCAGAAAACAAAATGAATTGTAAAAAGGTTTAAATCTGCATTCTTTAACAACCCCAAATAAAATTAAGAAAACAATTATATATAGAGTAGCTTCCTTAATGATGAAACACTTAAAATAATTTAAATCACAGAAATGTAAAACTTATATTCTGAAAAAAACACTGTTAAAACAAACATCTCAATAAACCCTATGTTCATAGATTAAACCTTCATTAAAATGGCAATATTGCCCAAAATGATGCATAAATTTAATAAATTCCCTTTCTAAAATGTATTTTTTTCCAGAAATGGTGATACATATTTTGCAATTTATATGTAGTTTCAAGGAAAACACAATAGCTGAAATAAATGTGGGGAAAGAACAAACAGATGTGTTAATTTTAGAAATCGCTATGAAGCTAACAGTGATACAGGCAGTGGTGTACAAGAATAATGACAAATATGTGCATTAGTAAAATAATATTGAAAGTCAAGAGACAAATTCAGGGGCTGTCAAGAGAGTTAAAACCAGATAACCTGAGTTCGATTCCCAACAGCCACATAATGAAAAAAATTCTAGCTCTCACTGTGTTATAAGCATGTACACATCTACCCACCCACCCATCCCTATACACATGATCTGTGTGTGTGTGAGTGTGTGTGTGTGTGTGTGTGTGTGTGTGTGTGTGTGTGTGTGTGAAGAGTGATGCCAGATATTTAACAAATATTTTTTTCAAGAGGTTATTTATGATAGTTGTCATTTTGACTATGTCAGAGTCAATGAATAAAATGCCTCCATGGCTCTGGGTGGTCTGAGGGACTTCTTGGAAAAAAGTTATGTGAAGAACATGGAAATCCTCTACCAGGGCCAGTAGTAAGTTTCCAATGGTGCAGATATTGTGATACATGAGGTAAATGTGAACCTGCTTATGCCCATCCATTCTCGCTCCTTACAAGTGAGTGACACAACCTTGTCCTCTGTTCACACTACCCTTCACTAGTACAACAATTACTTTCTCAAGCCTTCCAACATTAACCAAAGACCTGTGGCCCTTTATGTACCTTCAAGGCCGTAAACCCAGATTAGGAATGCTAAAGTATCTAGCCTCTTGAAGTAAGTAGTACTATATTCTTAACTTACCAAATGTGCTGACAGCCATTATTGGATCAATCAAGCCCTATATAGTAAGCCAATTTCAGTTGCAATATGAATTTTTTTCAACTGATTCTATTCCTCTAGATAACTTCAACTAATTCAGGATTTAACTGACAATAAACACATGAAAAGATAATCAATTTCATCAACCTTTAGGAAAAAAATCAAAACTACAATGAGATACCTCTTCACAATCACCAGTATACAAAGCATAATGATAACAATAAATAACACTTAGGATACTATGAATAGTAAAACTAAGCTTCACTGAGAATGTGGAGAAAGTGGATCTCTTGTATATTGCCAATGGGATTGTAAGATGGTGTTGCCACCATGGAAAATAATTTGTCATTCCTTAAAATATTGATCATATATTTACATTGTGACCAAGTCTTTCCTCTCTTGTTTGTACATGTGAGGTGAGTATGGTATGCCCATGAAGACACTTATATACAAATATTCACAGCAACATTATTCAGATCCAGAAACAGCAAAGTGGGAGACCATAAACACCCACTTGGCTGATTAAGGGATTTAAAGATAGTATATGCATATATTGTGCTGATTCATCCTGATACATAGGTTACAGTGATGATCCTGAAAGCACTAGGTTGAGCAAAAGAAGCAAGTCATGAAAGGCTTCATGCTGCCTAAATGCATTTATACATCATTTCTAGAAAATGAAATTGGGTGTAGAATAAAGGCAG
This sequence comes from Cricetulus griseus, assembly GCF_003668045.3. Lineage (NCBI taxonomy): Eukaryota > Metazoa > Chordata > Mammalia > Rodentia > Cricetidae > Cricetulus > Cricetulus griseus. The sequence continues at coordinate 176,908,292 of NW_023276806.1, read as the reverse complement.
AAAGCACTTACCTACTAAAGACCAACTCAAGAAGTTGTATTATAATGACTAATTTTGTGTTTTGATCAATAAATTTTAATTTTAAAATCCTAAAATGATTAAGAATATTGTATATGGTAAAATGTGTACAATAAAATCTATACTTATGATGGTGTGTGATGAATGTTACAATAGAATCTCATGGTAAGTCAATAGAGGAACATCTAAGCCAGAAAGACAGTCAAGGCCACTTGGAATTGACACTAGAGCCATTATAGAACCAGGTGAAGCATAAATAATGAGGGATTTATCTATTTTGCTAATTTTTCATATTTTAAAAAATTATTCATTATTTGTGTGTTTGAGGGGTAGGGCTCCTACAGAGGCTGAAAAAGGGTGTTGGATCTCCTGCACCCAGTGTTTGTGGCTATCATAAGCTGCCCATGTGAATGCTAAGAATAGAACCTATGCTCTAGGCAAGAGCCTGACCTACTCTTAGCTGCTGGGACTTCTCTCCAGGACTTACATTTTTGCTTTTTATGTAGACCCATTAAAATAAAGTAAGCACAGGTCTGATCACTGTAAAATTAAAAACTAACAAACATAACTTAGTGAAGGACATAATCACAACTTTTAGTTGCTCTCAAAGAGTAAAAGGCAGATGATATTAAAAAATTATAGAATCAAGTCTTCTATTATAGTCAAGATAGGCTTGTCACTCGGAGACTGAAAATCATTCCCTTTGATTACCTGATGGGAGATTCTTTTAACGGAACAATTGAAGAGGATGTATATCTGCAGTGTGGGAACCTGGGATATGACATCACCTTTGTTGTGATCTGGTTTTTATTCCAGGTGTATGACAGGTTCTCATTCACTAGGTACACTTGGCTCATGAAGTTATTAAAATGTACATCTTGGATCAGAGCTAGCCAGGGCAGAGAAATCGTGTTCTGCGCTGAAAGTCCAGGGCTCAGAGATTATGAAACATGCTGGCAGGCAAGTTTTTCCAGTTAAAGTAGAGATGAATATCGGGAAAGGGTCATTTCTCAGAGCAACAACACTAGGTATTTATAACATGCCAGGTATAGCATGCGCAAAGGACGACCTGTAGTATGTAAGGCTAAGATTTCTTTATTCAGATAAACCCCAGCCAAACGCAAGCCAGAGTGTGCCCAGAGGCAGCAAGCTAGGAAGGCCAAAGAGAGAAGGGTCTCCATGTGTCCACCGTCCCTTAAGAATCCCCCCATCATCCTCCACCTCCCCTGACCACGCCCTCATGGGCATGGCCAGGCACACCTGTAGCAGCTACTAGGAGGCGGGGCTAAAGTGTCTCCCTACAATTCCCCTTTTAGTCTAAAAGAGGATTAAAACTTAATAGTGTAAAACATCTAAAATTAGTAATCATCAAGGTGAAATCAAGAAGATACAATAATCTGCTACTGTACATCCTAACTATGTCTATTCTGTCTAAGCCCTAAAGTCATGTGGAAAGGGTGTCTAACTTGAACACCTCATTCCAATCCCAACTCTAAACAATAAGAAAGTTATTCCTAACTAGGCTTACACTATCATAATAGACAATAATGGGAAATGGGGGCGTAGCAACTTCTAAGTTACTTCCTGCTGAAATGGGACGATGGCAGCCTTGAGGGGTCCTGTGGAAAAAAACGTTAGTATAGTGAAAGTCTCTAATGGGTTATCTCCAGTCCATGTTAGATGGAATTTGCTTGATTGAAGATCTAGTTTGAAATCCTCAACTTGATTGAAGTCAGTACTTGAAGTTCTGATCAGACTGTCAGTTGAAACGGAGTAAGTTGGATCCAGTGCAGTCGAAGAGGTATGGCCCAATGCCTTTTCTGGAACATCCAGGGATTGTTGTCAGGTGGGTCTTCATTGGCTGTATGGGACTCAAATATAAGTGTTAGCAAAGAAATGTTTGCTTGTATATGTATGTATGTTGGGAAAGGCAACCATGGGAGAACGATTATTAGAGGGTGTAGGCCTTGAAAGAAAGAGCCAAGAAAAGACAAAAGATAGTCTTCAAATTCTTTATTTGTTCTGTATTGCATCAATTGGCTTCTTGATATAATACAGAAACTCTAAAATTTAGTTCAACAACATGCTTGGATTTTAGGGGAGGAAAGCCAAATCCAACTCTACATCCAGCATTGATTTAATTGAATGGGGACTAGGAAATGAAGAGAAATAAAGTTATCTGAGAGACAGCTGTAAATTTTACTGTATGGCACGTTCTTTTGTTTGATGGTTATAGCTACCTTCTTTTCTTTAAGTATCTACCCATGCAGTGTCCTTTCACTTTTGTAGGTGAGTTTTTTTGTGAAGATAAAAAACAAAGCACTTCCCATTCCTTTGGGAGGCTTTCATTTAGTTCATAAGATATACCTCAGTAAATACCTGTCAGTCGAGAGGGTTGTCTTTTTCAACTCTTGATCAATTTTGACAGTTTCCAAAGTTTTTCTTCTCCTGTGGAAACAAATGCAAAACCCCTACCCCAACGTAACACATGTCCAGGTTTCCATACTAAGGTCAGGACATCTTTGAAGTACACTGGTTGATACAGTTCAGCAGTTTTTTCTGTAGTCCAGTGTCTTTCCACGGCTGTTTGTCTTTTGTCATTGGCATTAAAAAAATTTAGTGTCAATAAAGCATTATGCAACCTATGTTTTGACTTACCAGATTGCCTATCAAGCATCTCCTTAAGCATCCTATTAGATCTCTCAACAACTGCTTGTCGTGTAGGATTGTGTGGTATACCTGTGACATAGTTTATGTTATAATATTTGAAGAACTGTTCAATTTTTGTGGAGACATATGCTGGACATATGCAGTTTTTATCTGTGCAGGTATGCCAATAAATGCCATCACATCTAGTAGGTGTGTAATAATGGAATCAGCTTTTTCAAAGTTGAGAGCAGTAGCCCATTGGAAACCTGAGAATGTGTGAATGGTATGATATACATATTTCAAATTTCCAAATTCTGTAAAGTGAAAGACGTCCATTTGACAGATCTCATTCCTCCGAATGCCTTTAGGATTACAGCCTGCTGGCAGTGGAGTTTGGTTATAAAAGGAACAAGTAGGACAGTTTCTCACTATCTCCTTGGCTTGTTGCCAAGTGATGGAGAAGTCCTTCTTTAAACTTTTGTTATTTACATGATGCTTTTATGAAATTCTGTTTGCCAGATATAACATGCCAGGTATAGCATGTTCGAAGGAAGACCCGTAGTCCATAAGGCTAAGATTTCTTTATTCAGATAAACAACAGCCAAACGCAAGCCAGAGTGTGCCCAGAGGCAGCAACCTAGGAAGGCCAAAGAGAGAAGGGTCTCCATGTGTCCACCGTCCCTTAAGAATCCCCCCATCATCCTCCACCTCCCCTGACCACGCCCTCATGGGCATGGCCAGGCACACCTGTAGCAGCTACTAGGAGGCAGGGCTACAGTATCTCCCTTCAGGTATTTAAGCAGGAAGTCCAGAGTGTAATTGGTAATACTCTTTTCAAGTATTATACTTGACTTTATCAGTGTTTATGGAGAAATGCATCCAGTTGTAGCAGTTTGAAGTTCTATAGAAGCTCCATGTGTTTATTCCAGTTTTAGCTTTATTATTCATGAGTCTTTGAATATGTTGGCATCCATTTACCTACTTCCTTTGTGAATGCTTCACTTTGTACTTTATACTTTAATTCATTTGGAATTCCTAGGAGTAAACCTTTAGTGGAAGCCTTTTAAATTGTGAATGTTGTTATAAGGAGAAAAAAGTTACTAGCGAAATCCTGAAATGGAGCTTCCTGCTTACATTTCTCCAAACTAGGCCTCACATATAGAACAGGAGCTAAAAATCTTTATGAACCTGCATAAGACTGAACGAGGGCCCCTGAAAATAGGTGTCCATTGGGGGGGGCTTTGGAAGTCTATGGGGATGCTACCAGTATTTATCCCTAGTGCCATGAATGCACTTTGGGAATCTATTCCCTATGGAGGAATACTTTCTCAGTCTAGATACAGAGGGGAGGGCCCAGGTCCTGCCCCAAATGATGTGACAGACTTTGATGATCCCTCCATGGGACCATGGGACGTCTCACCTTCCCTGGGGAGTGGTTGGGAGTAGGATGGGGAGATGGTGAGGTGATATGAGAGAGAAGGAATTGAGATTGGTATGTAAAATAAGATTTTTTAATTTAAATAAATTTTTTATGAAAAATGTCAATATTTTTAAAATGTATTGTGTATAAGTGTTTGACTTCCATATATAGTCAAAAAAAGAAGCCAAAAAAAGGCTGTATATACACGAGAAATGAGGTAGCTATGGCTGTCACATGGTTGCTGGGAATGGACCAGAGTCCTCTGATCTTTTAGCAAGTGATCTACTACTGGGCCAAACCTTCTTCCCACTTATCAATGTTTATTTAAAAAAAAACATTCAAGTTTTGTTTTATTATAGAAAACATTCATGCAACAATTTGGACAATTTCAAAGAAGTTTGAATTTTTGTTTATTTAAAAGATTATTTTTCATTTTACATACCAACCCCATTCCCCCCTTCCTCACCTTCTCATGTCTTTCCCCCCTTCCCACCCCTAACCACTTCTCATTGTGGTAAGACCCTTCTTGGGGAGTCAACAAAGTCTGGCTTACCAAGGTGAGGCAGGATCAAGCCCCTCCCCGCTTTATCAAGTTTGAGCCAAGTATCCCACCATAGGGAATGGGCTCCAAAATGTCAGTTCATGCCACTGGGATATGTGCCACTGGCAGCCGGCCCCAGATCAAGTCAGATAACTGTCACCCACATTTAGAGAGTCTAGTTCAGTCCCATGCAGGTTCCCCAGCTGTCAGCTCCCAGTATCTCAGGTCAGTAATGGAGAGGGTATCTGAATTGGCCTTCTCCTTTAATCACATTAGTGACTACCCTAATTGTCATCATAGAACCTACATTCAGTAACTGATGGAAGCTGATACAGCGACCTACAGCCAATTGCTAGACTGAGCTCCTGGAGTTTAGTTAAGAGAGGGAGGAGGGATCATTTGAACAAGATGGCTCCAGATCCTGATGGCTAAAACCACAGAGACACCTGACCAAAACACTTTGAATTTCTATGAAATAGCTTTCCAAAAGAAAAATTAGTGCATTGTCAGATGCTAGTTATCCAACCCAACCATCAAACAAATAATAGATCCTACCTTTAGGATGGTGGTGTGTTTTTTCCTGCTTGCCCAATTTCTACTTCACACTGGTTATTATTTAACATTGTACTCATTGAGGATCACACAAATGCTTTAAGAATTCCTTTTTGTAACAACAAGAATTTCTCCTACCCACAGAACATGTGTCCTCATGATTAGTATTTTAAAATGTATTACTTTCCATGTTGAATGCTATTTTTATTTCTTTTCATACTCACTGAGAAATATTAGTTCTATTCATAGCACCATGTAGCAAAACCATGGGTACACTCTGGGTGCTCTATTAAGTGGCTCTCTGTCATTTATTTATTTGTATCTATTCTCCAATGCCATACATTTCTAATCATTTGCTCTGCAGATTACTCATCATCCTTTCTATGATTCCAACAGCCAATTTATTGCTGGATGGATTGTTTCTCTAAATTGCAGAGATGAGAAAAAATCAATAATACATGTCTGTCACATATCCTTAAGGAATATTGTCTCAAAAATAACAAACAAACATACTTACTAACAAAATAAGACTACTAGTTTTAAGCTGGTGTAGTGTGAACTTTCTATAAATTTTCATAGGAGGATCCATGTGAAGATACTTTCTGGTAGATACTATGGAATTATCTTCAAATGAAGCATACTTAATTATTTGGAATTAGAAATTTAATTTCTAAAATATACTTTACTTTAGCATGTACCTGCATCTTTATTTTCAAAATTTTTTGGGGGGTGGTATGTGTGTATTGTGTGAACATAGACATATAGGTGCACACACACATACATGTATATGTGAAAGTAAAAAAAAAAAAAAAGACTTGGTGTCTTCCTTTAGTGCTCATTGCTCTACTCCTTAAAGGTAGGTTTTTTTTTTCACTGAACCAGAAGTTGCTATTTTTGCCAATGTGGCTAGACTGCAAACTCTTATTATTGTATTGTGTCTATTTCACAATTCTGGGGTTATAGGCATGTGCAAACATGGCTGGCAATTTACATGGATACTAAAGATCCAAATTCAAGTACTCAAACAGACCAACATTCAATATCCACTGAACTATTTCCCCATAATCCTATTCAAAGTGTTTGCTTCAGGATTTTAAATGGTAAAATATCAATGTCAATAGTTATCATAAAACAGTGATAATAAATATTCATTTTATGTCCATCTAAATTCCAACCAGGTATCGACATTAGAGAACAATTGGGCTCATTATACTGAAGTGTGTGTGTATATGCATGTTAGATTTCCCAAATTTTTCATTTCCTCCTTCGGTAGTAGTCTTATTCAGTTTGATTTTGGCAGTTCTGCTTAAGAAATATGAGGAATCTAACAAATTGTTATCAGTAGTTGATATCAACAGTTCAGTCATATTCAGCCTTTCTTTCCACCAGAATTTACAGGAAGAAGTGAAAGAGCTAGCCATTATTTCTAGCAATTGGCTTATTCTCATTCAAACTGAGTATTTGTTAGCCCATGCAGAAATAAAGAGCTTTGCTTTTTAAAAAAAGAAATCATTGAATGAATAAACTCTGGTGGGCTCAAACTTCAAAGTCTAAGTCTATAAATTCAGTAAAGACATGTGTATTAACATGAAATGATAAAATTATATGTTTAATAAGATGTGGTTTTGCATGCTATTTCTTAAATAGTATTCTGTAGTCTTCGACAAGCACCATGACAAAAAGTAACCTGCAGAGAATCGTTTATTTGGCTTACAGGTTAAGGTCAGTCACTGAGAATATTTAAGAACTTGGAGGAAGAACGGAAACAAAGATGATAGAGAAATACTGTTTACGGACCTCTTCCTCCTGGATTGCTCAAGTAGCTTTCTTATAAAGTACAAGGGAGGGCACCACCTCCAATGATCTGGGTCCTCCTACGTCAATTACAGGTTAAGAAAATGCTTCCCAGGCATGGCTATGGACATATTTGGCAGAGGAGGCAATTCTTCAATTCTCTCTTATGTCAGTTAACTTCTGAAGCCACGTATGACAACATCTGTAATTCTAGAAACTAGAGACTAAGACAGAAGGACGGCAAATTGCAGAGAGGCCAGAGATACACAGAGCAACAATATACAATAACAAAATAAACAATAAACATCGTTTAAAAGTTAAAAGAGATTGTTTAATGAAATGGTAGTGTACATAAGCTTTTTATATTAAAGCATTTGAAATTTAATATAAAATGGTTCTGAAACAATAAAATTTATGCCAACTAATTAATAATAAATTCCTTTAGGAACAGTATATATTTGATTGAGTAGAGTTAAACAAACATTTAAGATATTCTTATATTTCATATTATTTTATTAGTTTTACAATACTCAGAATTGCTAGACTTTATGGAATTGGGTTAATAAAATGATTTGAAGGAATAAACGTGCTCATAAATGACACTGCATTCTGCTAGAGCAATATTTTACTGGCTAATATTTACAAATTTTAAAGCATTCACAAATTTTAAAGAAAATTTCAGTTGGTATTCATCACCCCCTTTATTCAAATTTATAACTAATGGTTCATTAAGGTGTTTTTCAAAACTGTATAAATTTCTGTGAAATCATGTAGCCGTGGTGACAGACTGACTCTGTCTTTTCTAATTGGTATACTATTACAGTGCCAATGAAACTTTCCAACTAACCATCCATACAAATCAAAGTTTGGTACTGCCTGAACTGTAGATTCACAATGAGACCAACTGTTGTTGTCTTCAGAGTTGGGAAAACTGAGCTTGCTGGATATTGAGGAGATGGCTCAGTCAGTGAAGTATTTATAAACATCTGAGTTAAATCACTCTATTCACACCTTAATATGGTAGTGGGCACTTAGAATCCTGAAACTAGGTAGGAGACAGCTAGGTAGGCTGACTATCCAGCCTGGCCAATAATTGAGACCTCCAGATGAAGTGAGATGTCCCGTCCCTAAACACAAGATGGAAAGTGACAGGAACACTCTGCAACATGGAATTCTGACCTCTGATAAGGAACAGAATGGAACACAGAATATGGTTATTAAATGGTATATGTATTAAGAAGGGATACTCACACGAGAAGCTGATAACCAGATTGGCACTCCCAGAAGCCCAGTCTCAGACACACTCCAAGACCTGACCTGAACCCGGAAAGAGGCCAAGGCTGCTCTTCCCAATTCTTTTATCCCATCCCTTCTATGTACCTGTGACCACACCCAAACAGGCGTGGTCAGCGCTACAGTTACATGGGAATTTTTCCTACAGACCTCCATATGCATTCACATATGTTCACATGCACACAAACATATACACGGCACACAAATGCCCAGATGCACAAATAAAACACTTAAAGCCACTATAAAAACATCCAGTAGTGGCCAAATAAAGAACTGCTTCTATTCACCTACCAAACCATATCAAACTTTTATTTCCTTAGCCTGGCTTTGGTGGTGCACGGCTTTAATCCCAGCACTCGGGAGGCAGAAGCAGGCGGATCTCTGTGAGTTGGAGGCCAGCCTGGTCTAGAGAGCTAGTGCCAGGATAGGCTCCAACGCTACAGAGAGAAACCCTATCTCAAAAACACCAAAACAAAAAGAAAACAAAAAAAGAAACATCCCCAAGAACTCAGTTCTCATTAGAAGTTTTGCTGAAATTACAGTAGAAAGTTGTAGAAAATGAAGAAAAAATTTAATGAGGGAAAATGGTAAAGAAGCATGTTAACACACAAAGCTGAGAATTAGAGAAGACTGCAAGGGGCGGTTACCTGTTCACGAAGTTGTGTATACAAAAATCAACCCTATTTGAATGGGAGTGTCATTCGCAAATACTTCCTTAGTATTTCTGTCACATTCCAGAAGACCAAGTGGGAGAGCTTGTAGACAGAGTGCTAGGTGGACAGGAAGTGAGTGAGCTCTTACTGCAACAAGGAGTGATGACCAGAGCATCAGAAAATCATCCACGAATTTTTTACATGCCACTAAAATAACCACAGTATTGCACATGTTCTGCGTCCAGTCACCAGGTCACTGCAATTCTTAACTTTTCTTAGCTTTTCAAAATCTAGGTAAGCTTTAGTTGAGCATTTGATTGACTGAGCAATGAGTAAGACAAGCTATCCTAGTCTATGGCTACATTGAAGGGCTCTTTCATTGAAGGCCCAGGACCAACTCTTTGGTTTCTCTAGGGCTAACGTGCAGCCTGAGTAGTTTGTGTAGTAATCTCTCTTTTGAATTGAACTAAAGGGTAGGATTAAGTTCTTATTTTTCTAAATTATTATCTTCAGTCTTTGATCCTACCCAAACACCATCAACTCTGACTCTTTCTCCTGGTTTTCCTGATCTTATCTTTAGTCTTCTAGTAGTCTCCTGGACCACAGTTCTGTGTAACATCCATGGATTTAAAGCTCCCCATAGACTATGTGCTGTAATTAAGAGTAGGAGGTGTGTGCAACAGAGTATATCAGAAGTGATAGGATATGCCACTACTCAAAGCAGATTACAAAAATGTTGCATCTTGCCTGCATCAGCAGCAGCTTCTGGAGACATGGATAACACTTGAACCAATTAGAGTAAGTGAGGGATAGACCCAGGACAAGAATAGACTCAACAACATAAAAAGCAATGTGATACCACCAGAACATAGTGGTTCTAAAACAGCAAGACAGGAAATCCCAATGCAAAAGAAACAGAAGAAAATGATCTTAAAATAACTATGCAAATGATACAGACCCTTAAAGAGGAAATGAAAACTTTCCTTAAAGAAATAGAGGGAAAGACAAACAAGTAATTCAACAAAATCCCTTAAAGAAAGCCAAGAAAAAAACAATCAAATAGGTGAAGGAAACAATTAGAGACTTGAAAATTGAAACAGAGGTATTAAGGGAATACAAACTGAGGGAATTCGGAAATGGAAAATTTGGGCAAACAAATAGAAACTGCAGATGTAAGCATAACCAACAGAATGCCAGAGATGGAAATCTCAATTCTGAACATTTATCCTCCAAGCACAAGGAAACCCACATATGTAAACTGAAACTTAAATCACACATAAAACCCCAGACACTAATTTTGGGAGACTTTGACACCACATTCTCACCAATGGACAGGTCTGCCAGACAGAAACTTAACAAAGAAGGAAACTAACAGATGTTAACACTCAAATGGGCTTAACAGACATCTATAGAACATTCTACACAAAAGAATATGCCTTATTCTTCCCAGCTCATGGAATCTTCTCTAAAAATTAACCACATACTTGGCCACAAAGCAAATGACAATACATACAAACAATTGGAAAAAACACTTGTACCTTGCGGGATCACTATTTCTTAAACTTAGATTTCAATAACAACACAAATAAAAGAAAGCATGCAAATTCATGGATATTGAACAATGCTCAACTGAAATATCACTGGTTCAAGGAAGAAATAAAGAAAGAGATAAAAGACTTTGTAGAATTCACTGAAAATGAATGCACAACATACCCAAACATATGGGACACAATGAAACCAGTACTAAGAGGAAAGTTGATAGCACTAAGTGACTACATAAAGAAATTAGATAAATACCATATTAGCAAATTAACAGAACACCTGAAACCTCTAGAACAAAAATAAATAAATAAAGCAAACTTACCCAGGAGTAGTAGATGATAAGAAATAATCAAATTGAGTGCTGAAATCAATAAAATAAAAACAGAGAACAATACAAATAATGAATGAAACAAGGAGGTGGTTGCCTAACAAAATAGACAAACTAACTAAAAGGAAGAGGAAGAATATGCAAATTAACAGAATCAGAAAGAAAAAGGGGGACATAACAACAGATACTGAGGAATTCCAGAGAATCATCAGGTCATATTCAAAAACCTGTATTCCATAAAATGGAAAAATTAAAAGGCAGAAATAGTCTTCTGGAAAGGTACTACATACCAAAATTAAATCAAAACCAGATAAACAACGTAAATAGATCTATAACCTTTAAGGAAATAGAAGCTGTTGTTAAAAGTCTCCCAATCCAAAAAAATTAAAATAAAAAATAAAAGCCTGGGACCAGATGGCTTCAGTGAAGAATTCTACCAGAATTGAAAAGAAGAGCTTATACCAATATTCTTCATATTGTTCCACACAATAGAAACAGAGGGAAAATAAACATTCTTTTATGAGGCTACAGTTACTCTGATAAACAAATCACACAAAGATACAACAATGAAAGAGAACTGTAAAGAGTCTCCTCCATGAACATTGATGCAAAAATGCTCAATAAAATACTGGAAACTGAATAGAAGAACACATAAAAAAATCATCCACCACGATCTGGGCTTCATCCCAGAGATGCAGATCATGATGGGGAACCCACAGAGACAGCTGACCTGAACTTATAGGAGCTTAGGGACTCTAGACTGAAATCTGGGGAACCTACATGGGATTGAACCAGGCCCTCAGCCTGTCAGCAATAGTTTTATAGCCTGGTTTGTTTTGGGACCTCTGGCAGTGGAACTAGGATCTATCCCTAGTGCATGAGCTGCATTTTTGAAGCCCATTCCATATGGTGGGATGCCTTGCTCAACCTTAATGTTTTGGGGGGAAGCATGGCAGAGGCTTGGTCTTGCCTCAAATGAATGTGCCAAGATTTGTTGACTGCCAATGGGATACCTTACCCTGAGGAGTGCATTGGGTTAGGTTGAGGGGAGGTGGCAGAAGGTGGAAGAGAGGGAACTGCAGTTGGTACATAAAATGAATAAAACAATAAAATATAAAATATGTTTCAGCTTCAATTATCATTGTGCTTCAATATCACTCTTTCTGAGAGGAGTCATCCTCTTAAGAAATGGTTGAAAGAAAGCATTCCAGAAAAATCTGTGGTAGACGATCAACCTCAGAAGTGAGCTTGGAGGCAGTTGCTCCAGAATTAGGTGAATTTGTAAATAACAGCTGGACTGGTCCCTCCTATGAAGAACTGAGCCAGAAAGACACACTCAAATTGCTCCCAGATTCTGAACTGAAGGAAGTTCTGAGATAAGCTCATGGTGTAAATGCTGATGAATCTGGAGGAGGGGGATGAATTATTACTTTAAAGCCACTTCAAACTTCAAACACTGTCATTTATCAAAGTTTATGGATCAGTTTTGTGGGACAATAGAGAAGACCATCTTTCTCGCTTCCACTGCCTCTATCATCAATTGTAATAGCTATGTGGTTAACTATAACAAACAAAAAATAAAGAAGATGAGATTAATCAATGTGTAGTGCCAATTTATTCAGATTGTTTTTAATGCAAAAATGTTTATGAGACAGCATACAAAGAATTTAAAACAGAGCACAAATGAGCCTCATAATAAAATTCTTATTTTTAGCTGGACCTAGAATAACAAATTGCATAGCAGTAAATTGCAGTCCAAGGATAACAGATTTGCTGAGGCAAAAAAGGTGATTATTTATGTGAAAGATACACAAAGCATGCTGAATGTATCTGGTGCTGAGAAAGTAAACATAGTGGCTTCTATATCACACAGAAAATCTATCCATATTATTTTGGTTATTACTTTTACTACATTTAAAACACACCTCAAAAACTTTGATCTTCACAATGCAAACCATCCTTCCACTTTTAAACAAGATAGAAATTCAACCATTGTAATATTCTACTTAACCAGTGGCCCAATTTTAATACATTGGCTAGTTTTTTCTTTGTAGTTTGCTATTACTAGCTGCTTCAAGCCCCCCTTTGACAATTTGCCACTTTGAAATATATTTCACAGATGAAATCACCAGCAGTGATATTACTGTGACCAAATGTGCAAACATGTTTTATACAATTTGATATATGGTGTCACAAAGCCACACAGAAAGATCACATTAATTCACACCTTTGGCACTTTGGGACAGGCCATTTCTCCCATAGTTTTACTTACTCCTCATGAAAAGTTCTGAGTGTATTTATTGAGCCACTTGAATAATGAAGACATTTTATAATTGTCAGTAGACCCTAGTATTTTTATTAGAGCATATATATTATCGATCTGATTTGTTTTATTTTCTTAAGTGCTCCCTTGTTATTTTGCACATATGTTCCTTAGATGATTTCCTTTTGTTGTATTCAGTTCTATGAGACACGCTTTGCAATAGTGATAGTGAGTAACTTAGTTTTACATAATTTTCAAGTTTCCTGTCGGTATTTGTGGTTGTTCTTAATTATTCATTTGTTTTGGATTTGATTCTAGTAAAACTGTGAAACTTTTCCAAAATATTGTCTGAGCTTTGATAGTTCATTTGGAAGAATTTTCAAGACCAGGAAGTCGTCAATAAATATTTAGGAATAAGATTTAAAGTTGTACATTGCTGGGGAACCTGGGTGAGCTGATGTGAATGTGTTATGGATAGGTAGGATGTCAATACAGAGAAAGTCTGTAGTGTTGTTCAAAGCAAACTTTATTGTCTGGCCCAAAGAAAGTTTTTTCTAGAGCCTCCCAACTATGCACTGAGCAGGAAGTGAGCATCTCCTTCGTCCGTCCAGTGTCACTAAGTGTGATAGTCCTCCTCCAGTCCTCAGTAAAGCCTCTCCCACATCAGCAGGACTCTTGTGAATTAGCAAAAGGATTAAGGATTTCCTCTGGCCAAAGTCTTTTTGAGATCTTGAAAATTGTACTTGGTGGACAGCCATCTTTTTTAATAGTCTGAAAATTCAAACTTTCCTTTGCTTTACAGCAGAGTACAAGCAGGCACATGTAGTAAGACAATGAAGGCATTCTAAAGAAAGGAACAGTGGCTGCACACATGTGTACCGAATGAAACAAGAACATGATGTTAGGACCATTAACTAAGAGAGTAGAGGAACACACACCTTTTTTCCTAAGATATTTCAGAATAGGAAAAGTATTTTTAAAAATCTATTCTCTTGCTGGGCGTTGGTGGCACATGCCTTTAATTCCAGCACTCGGGAGGCAGAGGCAGGCAGATCTCTGTGAGTTCAAGGCCAGCCTGGTCTCCAGAGCGAGTGCCAGGATAGGCTCCAAAGCTACAGAGAAACCCTGTCTCAAACAACAACAACAACAAAAAAAATCCTTTCTCTTTCCCCCTCTATCCCCACACTTTCTAATGCTTAATATGAGCCAGGGTGTTACAATAGAATACTTGAGTTATATACACATGCACTTTGAGTTCTGCTAATTTTCATCTTTGTAGGTTGTATTAGTCAGGTTTTTCTAAAGTAACAGAAATTATAGAATAAATCTCTCTCTCTCTCTCTCTCATATATATATATATATATATATATATATATATATATATACAATAATATATATATTATTGTAATGACTTATAGGCTGTGGTGTAGCTAATGCAACAATGGCTGGCTATGAATGGAAAGTCCAAGAATCCAGTTGTTGCTCAGTGCACAAAACTGAATGTCTCAGCTCATCTTCACTATACCCTGGAATCCCAAAGCAGTAGGTTCTACTGCCAGTGAAAGGATGAACTAGCTCTCAAGGCAAGAGCATGAGGCAAAGAGCAAGTTTCCATGTTTAGATAGGCTTCTGAAGAAGGTGTGGTCCAGATAAGATCTGTATCACAGATCTGGACTAAAGCTGTGTCTTCATATCTAAAGACCCACATTAGAAGTAGATCTTCCCACTTCAAATTGAACAGCAATTCTTCATAGATACGTCCTCAGTGTTTGGGTTTTAGCTAATTCCAGATGCAGGCAAACTGATAACCAAGACTAGCTACCACAGTGAATACATCATCTACTTTTTTTAAAAATATGGCCTCATAAGTTTTAGCTTTTTTTTTCATGCTTCAATTTATTTTTGAAACAGGAGTGACCAACTGGTTTATGAAAGTAAAGGGAGGAGATTCAGTGGGGGTAGAGATGGGAAACATGAGAGGATAAGGAAACATATGGCATGAAAGTAAACTTGCCTGTTGTAGAAAGATGGGAAATGAAATGTAATGACACATACACAAATGTCACACAACAAAACTAAATCTTTCTAGGGTAACAGAAAAAAGGAAAAAAATCCTGACAAACATCCTCCAGACTTACTAAAAAGTGGAATTTATAAAATTTGCAAACTGTTGAATTTGGAAATCTTAAATCAAAAGTAAAATTCTTGGAGATGGTACAAATCCAGACTTCGTGATGCAGGGAAATGAGAGTATTCAGAAATTAGACGTCTCACTACAATAATTTTAATGCCATTTTAAATTCAAAACTTACAAATATTATATTCAAATATCTAAACTGGCTTTGAACCTAGACAATGAATAAAGACAATGGATTCTTAGTCTACTCTGCCTTGTTTTAGTGGTTCTCAATACCAGGAAATGCTTTTGTAATACGTTTTAGCAATGTTTGATGTAGTTTCAACTTTACGTAATATGTATCAATAATGTTTTCTTTTTCTATAAAGTGAGGGAGAAATCAAGTGTAGTGAAAAACTAAGCCATTCAGATATTGATGGCTATTAAAAAGTCAGGCAAATATTCAGCTTAAGATGATACACTATTGCCTGGAATTGGTGGTACACGCCTTTCATCCCAGCACTTGGGAGGCAGAGGCAGGTCCAGCCTGGTCTACAGAGTGAGAGCCAGGATAGGCTCCAAAGCTATACAGAGAAACCCTGTCTCAAAAAACCAAAAGAAAAAACAAAGAAAATATACTATTTTTTGAACTAAAAGGAAATATTATATTATGCAAAAATTAAAGAATAATCATTTAATTAAATAATTAAACAATCAACTAATTATTATTTAATTATTTTTAAAAAATCAGATAATAAAGTACCTGTGATTTTATGCCACAGTGTCTATCTCATTAGAAAATATTTGTCTTGAGTCTCAGAATGACATACTTTTAGCTGGAACCTAGAAAAAAACCCTAGATGTCCCTCAAACCAGGAATGAATAAAAACAAAAGTGGAGTGGATTGTGTGGTGGGGACAAGAGGATGGAGAGAGGGGTTAGGAAGAGAGGAGGGAAACTTCAGGCAGAATCTAAAATAAATAAATTAATGAATTTATTGTTTAAAAAATGCAATATTGAAAAAAATCTGAATCTATATTCTGTCATGGTATATTATTATTATTGATATTATTTTCTCTTAATTTTATGTTTCAAATTTATATAATCTATAATCCAATTTATATTTTATTTTATTTTAATTTATATTTTCTATGGCTTTGAAGTACAAGTTATATTTCTAGTATACTTTAGCTTTTATCATTGACTTGACCTTCCTGAGTGCATTTGCATACTTTTGTGTTTGATGTGTGTGTTTACTTATACCACACAAAGCACATATAACACAATCTTCTTTTATATTATTATTATAAAAAGATACATGTTTTTTATTTTCCTGTACTTTATCTTACTACAAATAAATAAGGTTATAATGTGTAAAAACTAGAATAATTATTTAGGGATACAATATAGCATTTTGAAAACTTTGGCAACTCACTAGCTCTGCAAATTTACACAGTTTTAATATTAATGACCTTAAGGATGTTTTATTAAATAACTTATTCTCTAGTTATATCAAGTGTGTGCTTCACAAGAGTACATACTGATATATATGCAAAATTTTGAGATCAAAAGACACCTCCTACTTTGAATTTTGTACATGTATTTTTTTTCAAAGTTAGTAAAGGAACAGTATTCATATCAAAGAAACAGTACAGATCAGGACCAGAATGTCAATTGTGATGAGAGAAGTCATGAACGAGGAAGTACCCAATAGCTTATATCTACATATTACCTATTATTTTATTTTAGTATGCTCCAGCTTTGTTGGGATTTAATTGATAGGTCATAATTATATGTAACAATGTTTCACAGTAAGATACATTTGTATATGTATATTCCAATAATCAGTCTGATAGCCTGCCCATCACTTCACATGGCTGCCTTTTTAATTTGATGGTGATATTACCTAACATCCACTCTCATGGCAAATTTCAGTGCACTATAATATAGTATATATAATAACCATCTAAACATAGACATTCAGAAAGCACTTGTTCTTTATGATGGATACTCTATACCTTTTGGCCAAGTTATTTCCTTTATCCTCCAGGCTCCAGATTCTTCCGGAACTTCACTCATGTCTGCTGTTTTGAATTTGCTTGAATTCCACCTATGAGTGAGATGATGCATCGTTTTCTCCATCATTTTCTTCCCATGGTTAGCTTATTTCATTAAGCATAAGTTTGTAGTGGTTCATTTGTGATATCTTGAATGCAATAGTTGGGCTTTTGGACATCTATTATTCAAATAATCATATAATCTATCTATAGAGACATATATGTACACAAATATAAAATAGATTCTAATAAGGTTAATACTAAGAACTGAAAGTGAGAATATATATTCAAGTAAATTTTAGGTTATTGGTTAGTTATGCATTAACTTCTTTATACCTTACTGACAACTTGTAAAGACAAAAAGAAATAATAATTAAATCAAGCCTAAGTACCGTTCATGTTATTTGAAGAAGATACACATTCTTTTTATTAGAGAGAGGTATTACTGTCCTCGTGACCTTCCATACACTTTCTATTTCAAGTGCCAAGTAGAACCATATGTAGGAGTACAGCATGATCAAAGTTTAAAGAAACAGAACTCTTAAATAATATACACAGTAAAAGATAGAACCCAGCTGTACGTCGTTGCAAAAACATGAGGATGCAAGACGAGTTTTCACTTCTACTTTATTATTATTATTAACTCAGTAAAATTAGATTCACTTTTCCACCTTTGTATTTATTTTCTTGCCAAAGGTGTACCAGATGGGAGAATTTTGTGTAATTGGAAACATTTAGTGGTATGTCTTTTAGCTAAGATGTATTACCACCAATATAATTGTACTTTCTTTTGTATCTTAAGCAAATGCTTTCATTTCTCTTTATGTCAAGCCATGTGACTCTTTTTTTCCTGTCTGTTTTTAGGATATCATGCTATATAACCTTTCAAAATGCCCTTCCATACAGTGCAGCATACCACTTTTTCAGAACCAAGCTACCTGTGAATCATATGTTACACCAAGCACCAGAAAAACTAACTACAAAGTATCCAAACAGCCAATTGGCCAAGCAAGACATGAAGAAACAGCAAGCTGGAAAAGGCTTGATACTGTTTTCTTAAATAACCACTTACAGAAAAGTTTCAGACTGGGGGGGGGGTTCCAGAGTATTGAACAGAATGCTGTAAGAAGATACCAACTTAATGGGGTGTGAGCAACTGAGGCCTCCCTCTGTGCATGAACTTGGGAGTGCAGGAGGAGTAAAGTTGACTTTACATATGGGAGTACCTCATGAAGCAAAAATGCCAAACCACAAATCACAGATTCCTTAAACTTCAAATATAGGTGCAGAACTGTAATATACTCAGTGGTGTTGAAAGAACCTCTGGGTACACCCCATCTTTTAGATAATCTCTGGGTATCAGAGCAAATGGCAAAGGTTTCACATACACATGCATCAGTATGAAAAACTGCAGGGAAAATATATCTCTAATCTACCATACTTCTCACCAACATTATCCTATAGTCAAGGCTTCACTTCATTCAATATTAGCAAAACGCAACAATGACTCTGTGCAGTAATCATGGTGGTCAGTGCTCAGCTGTTCAGAATGCATGCTATAAAATAATTGAATATATGTGTGCTTTGTTTGTATTTTCTCTGCATTTGTCAGGTTTCCTTGACTGACCAATTAAGAAATAAAACCAACAAAGACAAAAGGTAAACTCACCTGGGTTAAATCTCAGCTAGTTACAAGTCTGCTACCCATACATGTGTATTTGTACAATTGGCTTCATTTGCATATGTGAATGTGTGCAAACATGCATTATCTACTTCATTTGTGGTCACATCACAGATTTAGATAATTAAAAAATGAGCAGCATTTTTTACTGTGTCCCCCTTATAATAAAAAATGGCAGTAATATTTTTCCTTATTGATAATTATAGATAATACTGAATATATAGGAGTGCATCTGTGAGTTTGTGCATAGGAGTAATTGCATGAAATTACTTTTGGCAAACTATATTCTAAATTTTAGATTTAGGCACAGTGTAAATTTTAGCTCCTTGAAAGAATGAGTACCATGTACTGCCTTCAATGAACAGTGAGGGAGGTGGTTGTTGCTCTGCGTCCTTACGAAGCTCTAACAGTTTTACACTGAAACTTTTTTTCATCCAGGAAGTGAATCATAAAATTTCTCCTGTATAATGAGAAGAGTGCAATCCAGTCCATCATTTAAGTGCTTGAGTGGGAGCTGGATAACCAGGTTATATCATTGTATTTTGATAGCAATAGTAGATCGGGCCCAGGTTTTGGTTCAGCATCTTACACTTGTCCACCAGCTCTCTGAGAGGCAAGACCCAAGGAGATGGGCCTGGGGACAGTCCAGAATGCTCATGGGACAGTGCATCTGCACACCCTCTCTTCTCTCTCATAACACTTGTGATTCTTGGTCCATTTTCTTTAGTTTCACTGTGTCAATAATGCATAGGTCGATGTGATCATTCCCAGATACCCCGTTTTTTTTTTTTTCTCCAATAATTTCCCTTAAAATTTTTTGGGAGCTGGTGCTTCTCAGGTTTCCTTTTTCACATTTACATAGGCTCTTTTATGATTCTTGGACAGTCATAAGATTCTACATTCACCAGAGTTTTCAAAATCAATTTTCTGTGTTTTCTATAAAAGCACCTACAGAATGCTTCCCAGAAGACAAACTTGCTTCAGTGTCAGCACAACCACAACATCACCATCTCACAGCACAGGATGATTTCAGCACTGCGCTGTCAATAGTCTGACTTACCACTGACTTCCTGAGATACCTATTTTCTTTCTTTTTATTTAAATTAGAAACAATCTTATTTTATATATCAATTGCAGTTCCCACACCTTCCCATTCTCCCATGCCCCCCACTGATCTCCAACCCATCCAATCCCTCTTCTGCTCCATAGAGAGGGTAAGGACTTCCATGGGGGATCATAAAAATCAGTCACATAATTTGGGGCAAGGCCTAGGCCTTCCCCCATGTGTCTCCGCTGAGAGAGTAACCCTCTATGGAGAATGAGCTCCCAAAGTCCATTCATTCACTAGGAACACACCCACTACCAGAGGTCCCATAGACTGCCCAGGTCTCCTGACACCTATGTTCAGGGGACCTGGTTCTGTCCTATGCTGTTTTCCAAGCTGTCAGTCTGGGTACCATGAGCATCCCTTTGTTCAGGTCAGCTATTTCTGTGAGTTTCCCCAGGCTTTTCTTGACCTCTTTGCTCATCACTCCTCCATATCTACAACTGGATTCCAGGAATTTGGCTCAGTGCTTAGCTGTTGGTCTCTGATTCTGCTTCCCTCAGCTACTGGATGAGGGATCTAGGATGGCATATAAGGTAGTCATCAATCTCATAATAGGGGAAGGGCATTTAGGATAGCCTCTTCACTATTGCTTAGAATCTTAGTTGGTGTCATCCTTGTAGAACTCTGGACATTTCCCTAGTGCCAGATTTCTCTTTAAAGCTGTAATGGCTCCCTCTATTAAGGTATGTCTTTTATTGCTCTCTTCTATTTTTCCCCTACTCTATTTTCCTGGTCACTCATGTCTTCCTCCCATCTCCTCTTCTCCCCTTCCATTTCTCCTAACTCCCTCTCCCCTCCCTCCATGGTGCCAATTTGCTCAGGAGATCTTGTCCCTTTCCCCTTCTCTAGCAGTCCATGTATGTCTCTTTTAAGTCCTCCTTGTTTCTTAGCTTCTTTGGTGGTGTGGATTGTAGGCTGGTAATCTTTGCTCTATGTCTAATATCGACATATGAGTGAGTACATACCATATTTGTCCTTTTGTGACTGGGTTACCTCACTCATGATGGTTTCTTCTAGTACCATTCATGTGCCTGCAAATTTCAAAATACCATTGTTTTTTTTTTTTCTGCTGAGTAGTACTCCATTGTGTAAATGTACCACATTTTCTCCATCCATTCTTCATTTGATGGGCATCTTGGTTGCTTCCAGGTTCTGGCTATTAAAAATAATGCTTCTATGAACACAGTGGAACAGATGAATGTGCATCCTTTGGGTATATGCCTAAGAGTGGAATTGCTGGATTTTGTTTTAGACTGATTCCCATTTTCCTGAGGAATCTCAATACTAATTTCCAAAGTGGTTGTATGAGTTTGCACTCCCACCAGCATTGGAGGAATGTCCCCTTTTCCCACATACTCTCCAGGATAAACTGTCATTGGTGGTTTTGATTTTAGCCATTCTGACAGGAGTAAGATGGTATCTCAGAGCTGTTTTGATTTGCATTTCCCTGATAGCTAAGGATGTTGAACAATTTCTTATGTGTCTTTCAGCCATTTTAGATTCCTCTATTGAGAATTGTCTAATTAGTTTTGTACCTCACTTTTTAATTGGATTATTTTGTCTTTTGGAGACTAGCCTCTTCAGTTATAGCCCCATTCTTTTGGCTGCCATTTTGTCTTGTTGACTGTGTCCTTTGCCTTACAGAAGCTTCTCAGTTTCAGGAGGTCCCATTTATTAATTGTTAATCTCAGTGTCTGTGTTACTGGTGTAATGTTCAGGAAGTGGTTTCCTGTACCAATTTGTTCAAGGATATCTCCCATTTTCTCTGCTAGAAGGTTCAGTGTCTCTGGATTTATGTTGAGGTCTTTGATCCATTTGGACTTAAAAGTTTTATGCATGGTGACAGATATGGATCTATCTGCAGTCCTCTGCATGTCCGAATCCAGTTGTACCAGCACCATTTGTTGAAGATGCTATCTTTTTTTGATTGTATTATTTTAGTCTTTGTCAAAAATCAGGTGTTCATAGGTGTGTAGGTCAGTATCAGGGTTTTCAATTTGACTCCATTGTTCTACCTGTCTATTTTTTGTGCCAATACCAAGCTCTATAAGGGAGCTTGAAGTCAGGCATGGTGATGCATCCTTTATTGTACAGGATTGTTTTGGCTATCCTGGTCTTTTGTTTTTCCATATAAAGTCAATGATTATTCTTTCAAGATCTGTGATGAATTGTGCCGGTATTTTGATGAGGTTTGCATTGAATTTGTAGATTGCTTTTGGCAAGATTGCCATTTTAATACATTGATCCTACCTATCCAAGAGCATGGGAGATCTTTTCTTTTTCTGTTATTGTCTCAGGTTTCTTATCCAGGATGTGTCTAACAGTATTTAGCCAAGCTAACGAGTCGCTGAGCATTGGTTTTGGTTTAAAAGTTGTTTGGATGTAAAATTTGGGGAAAACTATTTTTTTCCTGGAGTTTAATCCTGGAGGGTAGGGAAAACATGTTAAATAATAAAGATAGCTTGAGCTACTCAGATCTTATGCAAATCTCTTCCGGTGATCAGAAAATTCTTCTGCCAACACTCCTTCCTGATTTCATGATCTGAACCCAAACTGTGGCAGGATGACAGCAATTTTTGAAAAGTAGTCCTAAATGTGTACATAAAAAGTGAAATAACGATAACAAACAATGTATGTTATATTTATTAGAAAAAAATCATTGTATTTTTAAAGTCTACCATAATTCTCTATAAGGAATTGGCTTAGGTTACAGAAACTTCAATTTCCACAATAATCTTACATATATTAATCAGGTAAATCTGTCAAGAATAAGTTATTGACTTAGCAATACACACACGCGTGCGCGCGCGCGCACACACACACACACACACACACACACACACACACACACACACACACAGAGACACACACACCATGCTATGCTGCTCAGGCTGGCCTAGACATCAGAATCTTCCTATGTCAGCCTTCCATGTATTGCAGTTATAGGAACACAGCACCATAGTCAGTAAATGGACAAATTCAGAACATTTTGTAAGGCATCTATCATACACAATGGCATGTATAGGTAACAACAAAACAAGATTAGCTATGGGTGGTGCCTCAGTAGATAAAACACTTACCTGAGACCCAGAGTTAAGAATCTCAAAACCTATATATAAAAGCTAGCCAAGGGTGGCTCTTGTCTGCTACCCCAACACTCTGGAAGCAGGGAATCATGCACAAAATGCTGATTTGGAATATGATGAATTATTGAGCTCTATATTCAGTGAAAGACCATGTCTCTATAAATAAAACTGGATATCAATGAATGAAAATACTTAACATCAGCTTCAAGTCTCCACATGCATATCCAACCACCAGCACACATGTACACAAATGCGCGCGCGCGCGCACACACACACACACACACACACACACACACACACACACACCTGACATACATAAACATATGACAAAAAAAAAGCTGGGAAAAGAAGCATGTTGAGTCAAGTCAAAATTACAGAAAAGTCAATGACCTAGACATAATGATTCTGGAAAAATCAAATTGAATTTTGCTTCTACCATCAAAGTAGATAGGAATTTTTTGTTTGTTTGTTTTTTCTAGACAGGGTTTCTCTGTGTAGCTTTAGAGCCTATCCTGGCACTCGCTCTGGAGACCAGGCTGGCCTTGAACTCACAGAGATCTGCCTGTCTCTGCCTCCCAAGTGCTGGGATTAAAAGTGTGCACCACCAATGCCCGACATAGACAGGCATTTTTAAGTTGATAAACTTAAATAATTGTATACTAAGAGCAGGGAATTCTGTATTACTAATGACAAAGAAAGACTCAATCATTTCTCCTTTGCATCTGCAAAGTTCCACTTCAGGTCCCTGTATAGCCAACATAAAGTAAACAGCCCAATGCTGGGATCTGCAGTAACAAGGAACAGATGAGACTTGGCCTAATGGTAACTTGCCATGAGTGAAGGATTATCTCACATGCTTCTTTACAGTGGTGGCATAAGCTTAAGATGATGTCACATAATTCATACTTCCTACAATGCTTCTAAAAGAGAGAAGAGGTGGCGTCAAAATGCACTCATTTCTTCGGTAGTGGTGTGTGTGTGTGTGTGTGTGTGTGTGTGTGTGTGTGTGTGTGTAAGATTGTTGACACATGCCAAGTTGGAGGTCAGAGGACACTTCTGGAAATTAGTTCTCTCTTTCTACCACGTAGCTTCTGTGCTGACTTCTGCTCTTCAAGTTTGGTAACAAGATTCCTTACTTGGTGAACCACCCTGCCAACTCTGAATTTTCATATCCCATATTCAAGTAATATTTAGTATTAATATTGAATACAGTAATGTTTTTACATTCATCCTTAAGACACTTAATTCTGTAGATATTTAAGGTCAACAAACCTTAGGTCTAATATAAAACTTTAAGCAAATATATATGAGCTAAGATTAATCTTCATTTGAGAAGAATTTTGAAAGATTTTAAAAACCCTTAGGCATAATAATAAAAACCAGTGAATGTGAAAGTATCTTTTAGCTCTACACTGTCAACTTTATGCTCTTTTTTATGATACAGTCAGAGTCTTATGAAGATTGCAGTAAGGATAGATCTATTGAGCTATTAAGCACTTCTGTGTCATTCTCACAGAGCTATGTATAAATATTGTTGTTATAATATAACTTTAATAATTACTGCATTTATCTTCAATACAATTCAACTTTTAAGATTGTTCCTGGACTAGATGGTGAAATTTAGGCAGTACTCCTGATTTTTCTGTTCCTGTTTTGATAATTAAAGTATCAATGAAAACATGATCATTTTTACTGATCATGAAATAACATGGGCATAGAAATTTAAAAAAATATTTAATAATTAATTTCCATTACAAAGATGTTCTTCTTTTTAAGAGGCTGTCAAGATGGCTCAGAAGACAAGAGCACTTGCTGTGTAAAAATGAGGACCTGAGTTCAAATTCAAGAATTTGTACAAAAAGTCATGGATGACTGTAATGATTGCACCAACACAGTGATATGCATATAGGGGGATCCCTGTGACTGGCTTCCATTTCAATTAGTTCTAGGTTTAGTGAGAGGCCCCATCTTCACTGAAAGAGTTGGAAAGTGATAGGCAAAGATATTTGTCATCCTCTTCTAGCCTCTGTGTGTTTATAGGCAAGTGGATATGCACACAATCATGCACATGTATCACAAACACACACACACACACACACACACACACACACACACACACACACACAAACACACACTCACAAACATACATATAGAGTGAGAAGTATATACAATCATGCTAGATAAATGAACATGAAAGAAATAAAATATACCTAGGATACAATGATAACTGGATAATTAGGTATACAGATAGCATATATTACATCCATGTATACTATGGATAGTTTCATAGGGAAATTATGAGCTAATGAACTAGGTGTTATAAAACTGCATGGGTGCCTGTTAAGACTTATTTAAGCAGAAAACAATATTAAAATACAATTACCAAAATATAAGCTGCCACGTCCAAAACATCTTTGTGTATGTCTCAATGGCAAATGTATCATCATGAGATACTTTATTTTATTAATTAGTATCACGTTTATGTAGGAGTTGAGAGGTTAGGAGGTTATATATTGATGATGGAGGTAAGCATTGTGAAAGGTGATGTTTTCCTGATTTCTTTCTCATTGGACTTATCTGGAAACTCTTATATCAGAAAACAGTTATTTGGAGATGACTTACAGTTTCAAAGGTTTAGCCCATTATTATCATGGCAGGACATGGTGGCATGCAAGTAGACATGGTGCTGGAGAAGGAGTTGAGATTCCTATATGTTGATCAGCAAGCAGCAGAAGGAAAAACTGTTCATTCAGTATATCTTGAGCATATATGAGACCTTATAATCTACCCTCACAGTGACATGCTTCCTCCAACAAGGGTAAACCTACTCCAACAAGGCCAGACCTCCTAATAGTGCTACTCCCTTTGGAGCAAGCATTCAAACACATGAAAATATGGGGGCCATACCCATTCAAATCACCACAGAAACTTCCACACAACTTCATCTCAGTAACTGAACTAATTCATAATCCCTTTACCAAGGGTTGCATAAGCAGTAAATAGTTGCTCTCCTTTCCCTGATGTCCTTGAAACTTAGGCAGGGAGATGGAGAGATACAGCTTTCCTGAGTTCTCACTCATGCTGGGGTACACTTTTCTGTGATTCAGCTACCCCTGTTCACCCATGTCACTGGAAGTAATCACAGTGAATTAATTAGTTTAACAAACTTACCAAACTAGACCTGGATAGAATAATTTCGTTGGTTTGTCCTTGATGTCCCATCTACAAAAAATAGATATTTGTTCACATCTCCTCAGGGGAAAAACATAACACTAGCTTTGAGTTCATTCCTCAACACTGGAGTAGTGGTAAAGGCTATTGACACATCCTTGTATGGTTTGGATGCCTCACTCCACAGGTATTGGCCTTGCATTAGAAGTCATAGGTTTTTCTAGCAGTGAGTCTCACTATAGTGAATGTGGCACAGGGTTTCCTGTCTAAGGCCAAGATTTAACTCTTTCTCTTCCAAATAAGAGATTGTCTCTTTGGTCTTGATAGCATAAAGCTGAGTTGGGTGATACAGGAACTCTCTCCTCACCTTCAATATTTCTTTTCATATTGCTACCTAAAAAATTAGGGATGGAAGTCTCTTATGTTTGTTTAGCTCTTAGGGAATTAGCTTGGTTTATGCCTGATCTCATTTGGTCACCATTCTATCTTACTTGAGATCCTTTCTTTCTTTAGAGAATTAAGAGCTTATAGATCTGCACACTTCTTTGTAGACAAGTTCTACACATATAGCATGTATCCCCTCATGTTCCTCTTGCCTCAAATTTCCCAGTGTTGGACATAAAACCCTGGTTTACTTTGCCTGGCTTTCTTCTGAAAACTTCACTGAGTAAGTCAGATTTATCCAGATTAATCTCAGTGTCTCGAGTAACATTGTGGAACAAGAGGCAGAAAAATTGTACCAGGATGACTGGCTGAGAAATGGTGTCCTTTGTGGCTGTGTTCTGTGCATTATGTCCAGAGATGATGTATTCATAAAATCTCAATATGTTGCTTTCACAAGGCCACATCAGTCAACAATCTAACATGGATTGGAAAGACTCATAGACCCCATGCCTAGCTGAAGATCTAAAGGCAGTTATCTGCTACTTAGAGAAAAACTATCAAGTTTTTTAGGGGTGATCCCTCACCACATATTACCCATGCACCTGTACTCATGTCTAATGATTAGAGATCAGCCCCATACCTATGTACATACCATTAATATTAGGAGGATATAAATATACTCAGAGAGAAAAACATAGGAGAAGCTGGAGGGAGAAGTAACATTACATATGATAAAAATGTATTGCTTTCATTTTGACATCTATAAAAGAATAATTAAAAAACAAAAACATAATGCTTGCACCAAATCTCAAAGGAAAATTTATGGAAATATCTCGCCATCATATAAACATAGAAATACAGTACAAAATGTGTAAAAATCTACCTTCTGTGTGATAAGATAAAACACACATTACTGAGCTATGTTTATACTTTAAGTTTTACTTCTTCAAACAAAGAAAAGAGAAAACTTGCCAGGCAGTGGTGGCACATGCCTTTAATCCCAGCACTTGGGAGGCAGAGGCAGGTGGATCTTTATGATTTTGAGACCAGCCTGATCTACAAGAGCTAGTTCCAGGACAGGCTCCAAAACTACACATGGAAAACCTATCTTGAAAAACCAACAAAAATAGAGAGAGAAAACTAATTTAAGAATATAAAAATAAAAAATTCTAAGGAAGTCTCAGCAGTAAATTGTGAATAATGGAAATACAAAGACATATCATTTAGAAGACAAGGGGTGAGTAAGACAAAATAGTGGGAATGAGAGTTGCAAGGAAAAAAAGTGATGAGTAGAGCATGGAGACCAGTAAACAAGGGTGCATGGAAATGAGCCTTTCTGAACAAAATATTGTAAACACGGTATCTCAATGACATATTTTAACATTTTCCCAAATGACTCATTGGTGAATATTTCTTTAAAAGGAAACATATAAATGATGAAGTTTGATCAAATGTACATAAAGTGTTTGTCTGTTGATATAATTTTGATATGCACCTATAGGAATTCACCCCAAGGAGATAAATCCTCTTATAAAAGTAAGAGAACATAATTCAAGTTATGCAACTGATTCTGAGTTGATTTTCCCCATGTGAAGACTTGGTGACATTTACATAGACAAGGAAATCTTTTGTAGGTGAATCTTCATTCTTTTCATTCCAAAAGAACACATTGTCCCTACCTTAAAGCCTTTATGATAAAAATAAACAATAATAATACTGTTAGAATGATATTCAGGAACAAAGTGACATTAATGGTTACTTAGGAAAAAAAAAAGAAAAGAAAAAGCAAGAGAGTCAGAAAATTGAAACAATCATTGTTTCTAACCACAAAGTTCCTCTGGTTAGTAACCCTTCCAGTATGCAAGTCTGCTGGACATAATAATTAATCTCATTAGCAGAGATGGGAAGACCCTCATTTATTTTGTCTCATACACCATTTAACTAACATTTTCACTGACTTGAAGGGAAGTATTCTCTTTCAGTGCTGAACCAAAAAGTCCCTAATGTCACTGATCCAGTCAGCTGCACAGATGTCATGAATTCTTAGAGTCCAATAAGACAGACAGATGGCTTTCTGTTTAGCTTATATATTGACATTTCTATTTGTCCAAAAATGTATGAAAAAAACATCATTAACCTGAGGTAAAACCAGGGAAAACTTCATTACAAGTACTTTAATTAAAATTGCCACAAATAGGGATAACTGCTCTAAAAGTAGCAAAGACAAGTTAGCCATTCAATTAGCAATTCTGTTTATAATCAAGGATAACTCTAAAGCATCTGAGGACTACAGGGCAATAAATGGCATTGCCTTAAGGACTGTTCGTCATTTAGGACCATTGCCAATGTTCAAAGCCCATAACTTTGAAAGCTGTCAAGTTACTCGGTCTTTTAACAGTCTCTCTGGCAAGTATATTTTAGGATTCTACAATCATATAAAATCATTCAATTTAGACTAAGAACTTTAGAAACAATCAAAAGAATAATGAGCCAATTTGACTTCAGGATATCACTGATGCACCAGTGATTTTAAACTCCTCGAATTTGGTCCTTGGTTGTAACTTTTTTGTTTTCTTCCATGTTGAAATTGAGAAACACAATTTTTTTTTTCTGCTAAAATAGAATAAGTTTCTGATACAAGTGTAACCTCCAGGAGACAATCTTTTCATGCAGTTGAATTTTCTTTTTTCTTCTTATTAAAGGAATAAATGACAGGTTGGTGGTTTTGAAGAACTAGATATGTACCAGATAATTTCTGGAAAATGAATGATCACAGTCTTCATTGTCATGGAAACAAATATTATTGATATTTTCCAATGCAGAATTGGAGCGAACCAGTAAGCACTATATATGAGCAAAATTTGTTCTGTCACTGGGAATTTGGAAGCATACCAATATTAAACACTTTCCTGGAACTACTAAATAATATAACATTATTAAGATGGATTAGAACGATATAACTCATTTCCTGACATTTTTCCAACAATCAATATATTGTTTCTTGATGGACAAAGTCCTTCTGTGTACATGTTTGTCTTATTGGTTGATGAATAAAGCACTGTTGGCCAATAGGGAAGCAAGATAGGTGGGACTAGGAGTCGAGAACGATTCTGGGAAATGTAGTAAAGGAGTTGCCGTGTGATTCCGGGAAGAGAGGACAAATGAGGCTGGTGTCCTCAGTAAGATAAGTCCTTATAAAAATGTATAGTTTACTAGTTATGGTTTGATACTTAAGACAGAGCTAGCAAAGAAGAAATACTAGTCATTGGCCAGCAGCATTGTAACTAATAGAGTCTCTCTGTGTTATTTGGAGACCCTGAAGTGGCGGCAGAACCCAGGCAGCTGGCAGAAAGAGTTATCATTACAGTTTTCCTTCTTTTCTGCTAAATGTATTCATTGCCTCCTCAAAGACAAAAAGGGAATATCTTCATTTAATCCGCATAAAATTCTAGAATCCAGAGCAATTTACAGTACTTCCTACAAGTAGGCATAATGCTCATTGTATGCAAAATGATTCTTTTTAAATCTGGAAGCTCTGGATTTAAGAAGTGGATTGTATTGATTTCAGAACAAGTCAAGTAGATGAGAGATAGCAAAAAAAAAAAAAAAAGAAAGGAAAAGAAAAATAAGACAATCCCTTCAACGTTCTGTAAGGCAGACTTCTTACTGACATCATGCCATAGTGAGTTGGGGAATATCTTTGGCATACATCCAATTCTTCTCCCTAGAAGTAACTTTATGCCGATTATTACTCTAGAGAGTCATTCTTTTCTATCATGTCCATGTGATAAGGTGTTTGTGTGGTAATATAACTCCCTGGAGACACCATCCTTTTCTATTGGTTCCCTGTTCTCAGAATGTTGGTGACTCACGGGTCATTTGTTCAATGCTTCTAAATATCTCAGCTGGTATTTTGTTGCACAGATCTAGATAATTATCGGTGATTTTACCAATTTAATTCATTTTGGTTCCTGTTCTAGCTAGTTTTGTGCCAACTTGACACTATGGTAGAGTCAATGGAAAAAGAACATCAATTAACAAAATATACTTACCACACTGTCCTTTGGACAAGACCTTTTCTTAATTAGTAATTGATATGAGATTAGGAATTGGTATGGATATGTGTCTAGTCCATTATGGATGATGCTATCCCTAGGTAGTTGGCCCTGGGTGTATAAGAAAGCAAACTGAGAAAGCCATGAGGAGCAAGCTATTGAGCACTAATTTTCCATTGCTGCTCTGTTTGAGTTATTTCCTGACTGCCTTTAATGATGAAATATAATGTGGAGATGTAAGTGAAATAAAGCCTCTCCAAGTTGCTTTCTGTCATGGTGTTTCATCATAGCAACTAAAACAGCTTCTGTGTCATTTTTAATCCTGTTATTATTTTTATAATATTCCTTAACCTGATTTATATATTTGCATACCCTGTCTTTACATTTAAGAATTTAAGCAAGAGTTGGCTTGGGGAAGAGTCCACTTTATTTTTCATAAGTCACCACTGCTGAATTATCGTGTACAACTGAAAACTCCTGCCGGGCATTGGTGGCACACGCCTTTAATCCCAGCACTCCGAAGGCAGAGAGTGGTCTACAGAGCAAGTGCCAGGATAGGCTCCAAAGCTACACAGAGAAACCCTGTCTCGAAAAACAAAAAAGACAAAAAGAAAAAAAGAAAAAAAGAAAAAAAGAAAAAAGAAAACTCCTACAAGATGCCACATCAATCAGTTTTAAAATGGGAGAGTTCATTATCCTTGAAGAAACTGAAAGGCTAAGTAACTTCTCCAAATTATAAGGATGGGAGTTGTCATATCTGCTCTTTCAAGCTTCACTGTGTCAAACCTTGACCTGCACGGTCTCACTGATAATGATGATGGCCATTTACTGTCCATAAAGCATGATAGATGTGAGCATTTCTATTCCTCTTCATACCAAGTCCATCCATGCACACTGTCTCTTAGAGCAGTTACTCAAAAGCTTTTCCAAGATCATTATATTGTCAGTTATTTTAGATAATGAAGCTATCGTTTTCTTTTTAATTTTGTCAGTTTCAATAACTATGGTCATATTAATACTGAAGATCCCAGTGTTCTAAAATTTAGTTGAGACAGAAAAATGAATTTTGATCAGATTGCTATAAAGCCATTGATGTTTGATTAAAAAGAAAGAAAAAATCCCATAGCTTGTGCTATTTACAAGGTGAAGAAGCTTTGAAATATCAGTTATCTGAAAAGAACCTTACACTTTAGCTTTTCTATAAGAACATTCCAGACTTCGTAATTGCTTTCTTATCTATGCTTCAGAGATTTTGTTGTCAGGGAAGACCTAACTGAAGAAAGTTTCCATTTTGAGGAATATATATATATATATATATATATATATATATATATATATATATATACACACACACAGCTGGTTGGATATGTAATACTGCCATTCTGTTTGGATCTGGGATCCAGAGTAGTTTCCAGGCTCATTACACTTCTCTGCAGTTCTCCAGGAAAGAAGTCATGTGGGTTTTAGCAAAACACGTGTCCCTGCTTTCCAGCTTTGCTCTCCTTTAGAGAGCAACTACGAGATACATAGGTAATTTAAATTTACCAATACAAATGGCTGCGTGGGTAGTAAGGCTAAGTCTGCATTCCCTTCTGCATAGACTAATTGCACTTTAACAAGACTTTCTGGTTTCCCAATGTGTCTAATGCCACAACCCAGTCTTGATGTTTAAAAGAAGCTAGGCCTGATGCATGGAGAAGACTAATAAGCTGTCAGCTTCAATACATTCAACAACACACCTTACCTTTTATATAAATGGAGAATATAGTATAATCATAAAATATGGAAACAAATTTTAACTCATTAATTTGTGATTTAACTTTCATTTTATTTCAACATAAATACGAAGTTTATTAAATAACCTTGAATTGTAGTCTTCTCAAAAGTAAATGTGAAGTGTGTGTAACATGCAGTAAAGAGGTGTGTTTGGAGTTAACAACAGGCAGTGTGTGTGTGAATGTGTGTGTGTGTGTGTGTGTGTGTGAGAGAGAGAGAGAGAGAGAGAGTAGCAGTAGCATTTGTAGTATTGTTCTCTTCTTTCTCGTATAAGTTTAGAACTAGAAGTTTCCATTTCCTGTATGAAGAAAAATTGTCCTGGGATAGCACTCTTTTAATTTCTCCTCCCTTGTGTTCTTGCCATAGAAATGGCTGCAGTGAGACTGACTGGTGATGACAACTGGCCTTGACTCCCTTCATTCATGACATCCCAGTTAAGCTCTGTCCTCGTCAACAGCACTGAGTCCAGACAAGGCTACTGCACTAGAGCTGCAGTTTTGACGGGTTTTCATGGACAGGGATTGTTCCTGGTCAGGAGAGTCTCTCCAGCATCAAAGAAACACAGCAAGAGGATGAGATTTCTAGTAATCCAACAACCACAATCCTGTGTGACCAAATTATGGGATGGTTTTCTGTACCATGTTAATTTCCAGCAAGCCACGAGTTTTAGTTCACACACCAATTGGAAATTATACAAGAACATGGACTAAAGGAGGCCACCTAAAATCAGGGATTTTAGAGGAAAACGTGGTATGTGTGTGTGTGTGTATGTGTGTGTGTGTATATGCCTGTGTGCCCAAAAGTGCTCAGAAACAGTGACAAGGAAAAGGAAGAGAGATTATGATGCCAAACTGTTTCTCTTTCAATATCCATCTCTCTTCCAAAGTCACTTTACCTCTAGCAGAGAACCATCCTAGGAAACTTTATATACTATTTCTTTTCTTTCTGAAATCTACCATGTTCATGTGTTGACTTTCTGAATATCATGCTGAGTAACCAAGGTGTGGTCACATTAGTGTTTGCACATTTGGAATTCCCTGTGTTTTGAAATCTTTGCTTTATTCTTTGTCCTGGACAGTGATTCCATCTTCCAAGAAATCATTATTATCATGATGTGCTGAGGAGTGGGTGCTCCCTCCCAGCTCTGTGATAGGAGGGATTTTAAACACTTTCACAATCCAGCTCATTTCAAATAAACAAGAAAAGGAAGCGGTTCATCTTAATAAATCCCCGCTGGGCTATGCTGTGTTTTTCTGACCAATTTCTGTCAGTATCCACATCTCCTTAGCCTTTGACCCTAATACAGCAGGCATTCTTTATATAAACACAGTCCTACTGTAAGAGTTATGCTTTTGTCATACATAATCTCCCTAGTGACTATTAACTGTCTAAATGCAAGTGAGTTAAGGGAAATGCACTTGTTAGAAATGGTTTGCACTCATGAATTGCATCATCCTATTGGTAAGGTTAAAACCTTAGAATAGTTACTCTAAGAAATGTGTCGACACACTGGCTTTTCCTTCACAGGAACAACAGATCTGCAAGCAACATTGAGACTGGAGATTTGTAAATATCCTGAGTGGGGTTTAGTAAGGAATTTGGAGTATTGTAGGTATCACAACTAGGTACACCTCCTGATGTGGTCAGTCACAGTGGACTCTAGATTTTTCTGTAGTATACACTTTGCTAACAATTTTAAGTTCCTTCATTTGCTGTTAATGCCACTACATACTACTGGTCAGTCTATCAAATTTGATCTTACAGGAGACGTATGTCTTTGTTTTAGATGAAATTTACTTATACACAAACAGTGGTTTTTCTGACACATCAGGAATCATCACAAAATCATTCACCTTTTAAACTCTGATTAATTAACTCAGTAATAGAAATGAAGTTCTCAAGTTTCCATTAAATCTCTTGAAATTTCTGTTCCCTTGCAGCATTACAGAGCTTCATAAAATTTGGACTCTTATAGTGTCTCTATCCTCAAGAGCCTAGAATAGTCTCAGCACTGCCAGTGGGTGGTGTGGTAGAACCAAACAACAGTACTGAGTACATGATGAACACACAATTTTAAGTGTCTATTAGAAAAAAAATGGGTAATTTTACCAATAGGAACAGATTACTGTTTAATATGATGTTTTGTATTTCCCTTCCTTTGTTTACTATGTAGAAAGAAACATGGTGCTTCTCTGTCCAGTCCATGTGTGCCTATGTGCCCTTCAGCCTTCAGTGGTCTAGATTCTGATAGAACAGCACAGTAGACAGTCTTCCTGCATCATTTCCTTCAGCATAGTCTATCACACATTTCATTGGCAGTCATGGCTTCAGTGGCACAATGTGAACATTTGAAGAGTCTTTCACTTGAGATCTTGAGAGGTAAACAGCTTACGAGTAAGTTAAACACAGAGAATAGAGATAAGGAAGGAAAGGGACCTGATTTGGTGCAGCATCCAAACAGGTTACTGGCTTGAAGTTTTAATTGGTGTGTTTAAAGCAAGAAGCATGAATAAAACTCCAAATCATACAGACTGGATACTATGTCAAACAAGACTTACTCTTCTGTTTGCATTAGGAACTCATATTGGGATACACGATGGACACTAAAGAATCATAACATAAGCATTCATACACCCAACACTGCTAATGGGAGTATAGTGGGACAGGTTACTTCATCTTTTTCTATTAGTTGATATAATTGATTTCCTACTTTTGGTAGTTTGAATAAGGAGGTAAGCATGACAGCAATATAGCTGCTTATGAAGAGGGTCACCATGTATCACTCATGCACTCTTAATTCATGTTTTCCTGTTTTGACGTGCCTCTATTCAGAGTTTGAGGAGAGTTTAATCTGTACCTTGTAATTTATTTTATGTATTTATTTCTTCCATTATGCAATGGAAAAGAAGCACAGGTCAGTGCCAAAGCCTCATCATCTGAATCCCACTGTGTCTATGAGAATGCCCATTAAGTAGCACAGTGTAGATCCAGCAGTCTCCTACTTTTGTTGAATTGTGCTTCCTCTCTGCTTCTCCCCCCAACCCACTTAAGATGTATTACAATGTCTTCGTAGTTTACCACAATTACATTTATTTATGATCCTTTGTCAGATAACCAAGAGCAATTTGAATTTTGAACCTGTTTTCTCCTAAGCATTACTCATAGCTCTGAAGCCCAAATAAGTATGAAGTCTCATCTATCACACACGAAAGTATCAAACAAACAGCCTCTGTGAAAAATTATTTATACTTTCAGGTTGAGACATTGATTTATTAGTATTTACTTTTTTCTAGGGCCCCACAGATAATGTACACTAATCTAATAGTTTTGTAGTATACATAGAGCTTATTTGTTTAGAGATAATATATAATGGTGATAAGACAAAAATTACGAAGTCTGAGCAAAGTACAAGAAAAAAGATGTCTTCTACCATCTGAGGCTAATCATTCAAGATAAAAATGTATATATACTATGTATACTGAAAGGAGAATTCACATTATCAAATCTTGATTTATTATTGTATAGACATCCTCCTTAAGATATTTTCCCAAGACAGTT
This sequence comes from Cricetulus griseus, assembly GCF_003668045.3. Lineage (NCBI taxonomy): Eukaryota > Metazoa > Chordata > Mammalia > Rodentia > Cricetidae > Cricetulus > Cricetulus griseus. The sequence goes on along the minus strand of NW_023276806.1, from coordinate 176,872,247 downwards.
GCTGCCCAGGCCATTTCTTTCAAATGAAAATGAGGCATGGAACCAATGATTGGATAGATTAAAAAAAAAAAAACTGTGTAGAACGTGCCTGTAATCCCAACACTCAGGAGGTCTAGGGAGAAGAGCTGATAGCTCAAAGTCTGTCTCTGTTACTTAATGAGGTGTAGACAAGCCTAAAGTACATATTCAGACCCCAAACCCTGTCTCAAAATGCAATCATTTTCATGTACACATGCATGTGAACATGATAATATATATATATATATATATATATATATATATATATATATGATAGAATTAAAAAACACACTATAGTCACTGATCTCATAGATCCATGTTTGTTTGAAAATAAAATGTTACAATCTCCTGTCAGTTCAGAACTACTAGCTTGAAGAAAATTTGAAACAGAAATGAAGAAAATTTGAAAGAGAGAAAACAGGACAACTGAGTCCTGGTTTTATATAAATTTTAAGCTCACTTAAGTTTTTAACTCTGACCAGGATATATATATATATATATACATATATATATATATATATATATATATATATATGTGTGTGTGTGTGTGTGTGTGTGTGTGTGTGTGTGTGTGTGTGTGTGTGTGTGTGTATGTATGTGTGTGTGTATAGTCCTTTTATTCCTCTTCTGAATTGACTTCTGATGTTTTTGATTTAATTTTTCTATTACCCTATCCTTTGTACTTATACTTTACACAATTGATTCTCATTTGTGTGACTGAATTAAGTTCAGGATTCCAAAATAATTTTACTCCAAAATAATTGCTTTAGTGTGACTAGCATTGTATTTAATTAGTTGTCAATTGTTGATGTTGTTATTCATATTCACCTTTCTTAGTAGCTAACATAGCAGCACTATTTGTAATAGCCTGAAACTGGAATCAGCTTAGATGTCCCTCAACAGAAGAATGGGTAGAGAAAATGTGGTACATTTACACAATGGAGTACTACTCAGCAGAAAAAAACATGGAATCTTGAAATTTGCAGGAAAATGGATGGAACTCGAAGAAACCATTCTGAGTGAGGTAACCCAATCACAAAAAGACAAACATGGTATGTACTCACTCATATGTGGATTTTAGACATAGAGTAAAGGATTACCAGCCTACAATCCACACTCCCAGAGAATCTAGTAAACAAGGAGGACCCTAAAACAGACAAACTTTGTCCCCTGGAGAAGGGGAAAGGGTCAAGATCCCCTGAACAAATTGAGAGCATGGGAAGAGAGGGGAGGGAGCTACGAGAATGAGAAGAGAAGAAGAGGTAAGATGCAGAGGGCATGAGGGAGCAGAAAGTTTGAGTCAGGAGAAGAATAGAAGAAAGGATATGTGATAGGTAGGGTTTTAGTTGTGGAGAGGGAGGGGAGGAGGGGAGAGAGCTCTCTCTAATTTCAACAGTTGAAATTAGAGAAGTACAAGTTCTTATGTATCATTTCATTCCCTTAGACTGGTCTTGTTACTCTTAGCAGCTGGCCAAGAGAGAAAAATAATCAACAAGACTCCAAAATGTTTACTACTACCGGTTATTTTTATTTTTCCCTTCTCCATAGACTTAGAAATATTAAGGGAAAGACAGAATCATTCTCTTTTTTCTTGCTTTCTGCTTGCCTCCTTCTCCTTTTCTCATGGTACATATGTGAACACAAACCTGCTTTCTGACTATTTGTGAATGTCTTCTACAAAGGTCTAAAGCTACAATTCTTGGATAAATCTTTTATCTGATACATTATGGCAGTAGACTGGCTGGAGGTATTATGACAGTGGGTGGGCTGGAAATATTATGGCAGAAGGTTGTTAAGAGAGATGGTCAGGATGGTGCTAACTGATTGATCCAACAGGGAGGTGGTGATTGTAGAGCTGTGCCATGCCGGCAGGGCTAATGTAGGAAATGCTGTAACAGTAATTGCCCTAGTCATAACAAGCACTGATAGTTCAATAAGAATCTTACCTGTGTTGAACATCCTCTCAAAAAATGTAACAAAGTTTCTAGATCTGAGAAAAAGCTACATGTATTTATTTTCATGACTAAGGACAGTTTCTGTCCACTAAACATGGGCAACTGAATCCAAAATACACTAGAGAACTTAAAGAGGAAATAATTTAGATTCATAGACTTATAGATGATATTCAAGTCATGGAACCAGAAGAGATGTACTAACAAGTTCATGAAGATAGAAAAGAGGAAAAAAGAAGAAAAAGAAAAGAAATGGTCTGAGAAGCAGAAGGGAAGAGAGGGGAGGCAAGACAGTCCGTGGGGAAGATTGCCAAGCTCTTCATCAAATGTTATTTAGAGATAATGTATGAGGAAGGTGTGGAACTGGGTTTACACACATAGGAATTATCTTCAGCAAGAACAGTTTGAGTTGGGGATCACAGGTGGAGGTTCAGTCAGATTAGGCTTAGGAGACATTAAGTCTCCTTCTCACATTATATGTATGTTTGTGTGAGTGTGTGTGTGTGTGTGTGTGTGTGTGTGTGTGTGTGTGTGTGTGTGATACATGTGCATGATTGTGTGCGTATTGTGTGTTTCTCTCCAGGAGAGAAACTGGAGACAGCAGTGTAGATGATCTTGTCAGGAGATTTTGACATTAAAGGGCCAGGGAAAATGAGTACTGACTTTATAAAAAGAAAGCTCACCATTATATTAGAAGAAATCCGTACAGACTGTCTCATTCTCCTTTCTGCTCCTATGTGCAAGTCTTCATAATGGTATCCAGGGTACAGCTACAATTAGCTGTCTAAAGATACCCAGAAATAAATAGAAATTTTGGAGGCAAAGTTTTCATTTAAATAATCGAAGTATAACCAGATTATTCAGAATAGTGTTTAGAAAACGATTGTTCCACACTAAGTATTTTCAGGATGTTTTCACTAAAAGACACACATAAAGATGTAGTAATCTGTACATTATGAAACTGTTTCTGATGTAGGCTAATGCTCTTGTACACTGTAAAGACTTGTCATGCACATTAGTTTAATAAAATGCTGATTGGCCAGTAGACAGGCAGGAACTATAGGCAGGGCTAGCTGATTAGGAGAATGCTGGGAAGAGGAAGGATGAGATAGAGGTAGGAAAATGAGAATGACTCACTGAGAAAAGGTAGCAAGTCACATGGCTAAACACAGATAGGAATTATGCATTAATTTAAGTTGTAAGAGTTTGTTAGTAATCAGCCTGAGCAATAGGCCAAACAGTTTATAATTAATATAAGTCTCTGTGTATTTATTTGAGAAGGAAATGCTGGGGAGAAACTTCTGTCTCCATGCTTCTGATCTGAAGACACAGGTCATTTGGCAAACTGTTTGCTTTATGAGCATGAGGCTCTCAGTTTGAACCCCAGTAGTGTATAAAGCAAACATGGTGGCAAATGCTTGTAATCCTAGCACTTGGAAAGTTGACAAAGATCAGCTTCAGTGTATGAGACCAGTATGTAGGACTATTTATCTATCTACCTACCTACCTACATACATACATACATACATATATATACATACATACACACATACACACGCACCACCACTGTCATCATCACCACCACCACAAACAACAGCAAACAACTAATGAAAAAAAAAAGAGGCCATGGATTTGCAAAATTGCAAGGGGGTGGTGTATGGTTTTGTTTGGAGGGAAGAAAGAGGAGGGGGAAGTGATGTAATTTTAGTATAAGCTCAAAAAATAAATTAAATAATAAAAATCCCTCCTTAGCTCTGCCCACGGAAGACTAGAGGGACAAATAAGACACTACAATTTCTGAAAAACTGAAGTAGATGATGATAAATTAGTGATCAATCCCTCTTTACCTCATTGCTCACTACAAGGCACTGCATGTTTGCTAACATGATTTGAGAGTTGCTTTTGGAATGAAGGGAAATATAACCTCAAGGGATAGGATGACCGCCTACAGATACTTCATTCTGACATAGAATGACCTAGATAAGGCCTGCTTCTAGAAGGGAGAGAGGGAATGGACTTTGTAGGCACACAGATCCTGAAGGAAGTAAAAAGACCCCAGACATCATTGATATCATTTCCTGTCTGGTAAGTATTTTCTTAGAAGCACTTGGTAGGCATTGGAAAAAAGTAGTTCTCATTTCTGTGACCTTCAAGCATTAATAAGAACAGTGCCTATCAAAAACAAAACAAAACAAAAACAGCAACAAAAAACTGTCCATGCTGGAGAAGAAAATAAGAGCAAATTTGTATGTACATCTATGTTGGAGGTTAGAAATCCCAGAGTCTAATATAACTCTGGAGTATCTTTAGTCCTAAGGGAGGAACAATAGAAATGACAATAGCTTACAATACAAAAGCCAGCTAACTTTCAAAGTCTTCCACAAATGAACTGAATGAACTTTTATTATCACAATTTCAAAACTCTGAATGAGACAAAGCTTTACTTGCTCTACTGCAATGAGGAAACAAAGCTCTCCATGTATGTTTTCTAAGATCATAATGCCAGGAAATTGTCAAAGTGGGAAGTGGGATTGAGGCAGTTAGAAATGATAATAAATATAGCACTGTGTCATAAAACAAAACTGTAAGTCATAACAGAAGGAGGAGGCTGCCAGGGGATGGAGTGATTTATGTATTAATTGGTAAAAGTGATCTAGAACACTATGTCTTAAATTTAATTTTGTCTAACTCAAAGCAGTTCATCTTAACAAACAAAAGTGCAATGTCAGTTAAAGTGACCGAGTCCTATTTCCATCTCTGCTGGGCTATGTCCATTCACATAGTCAAGAACACACTATAGGTTTCCAAAATAGTCAAAGTATGGCCTGGACTTCAAAGACAACCATTTTTGACATTGTTTCAGTTTAATCACTGCATATGTCTGAGTGTATTGTCTTGACTAATTTTTTTCTTTTTTAACTTTTTTTCTTTTTTGTTTTATTTGAGTTTAGAAACACAATTGAATTACATGACAATCCCAGTTCTCTCTAGCCCTTTGAAGAGGGAAGGAGTCTTGTTATTGTTTCCTGTTTTCTCCAAATTGAAGTATTCCTCTTCAAAGGGCCAGAGAAGTTTCATAGCACTAAAGAAGTTAATGGGACTGTGTTAGTTAGGGTTTTATTGTTATGAAGAGAAAACATGACCATGGAAACTCTTATTTATTTATTTAGTTATTTATTTATTTATTAGTTCAAGTTAGGGAACAAGCTTGTTTCACATGTAAGTCCCTTCTCCCTCTCCCTCCCCTCACCACCATCCCTCCTCCCCCACCCCCAACCTACCCCCAACCACATCCACCAACCATTCCCCAGGCAGGGTAGGGCCCTCAACGGGAGCTGTGCAGAGTCCATGAAATCTTCCTGTGCTGGGCCTGGGCCCTTCCCCATGTGTCCAGGACCAGAGTGTATCCCTTCACGTGGGATGGACTCTCAAAGTCCCTTCTTGCACCAGGGAAAAATACTAATCCACTACCAGAGGCTCCCTGGAGTGCAGAGGCCTCCTTATTGACATCCATTTCAGGGGTCTGGATAAGTCTTGTACGGGCTTCCCAGACAAGATCTGGGGTTGATGTGCTCTCCCTTGTTCAGCCAACTGTTCCTGTGGGTTTCTCCAACCTGGTACAGACCCCTTCGCTCTTCATTCCTCCTGCTCTTCAACTAAATTCCAGATTTCATCTCAGTGTATATCTGTGGATTTCTGTCTCTGCTTCCACCAGCCACTGGATGAGGGCTCTAGGATGGCATAAAGAGTAGTCATCAATCTCATTTTAGGGGAAGGGCTCTTAGGTTATCCTCTCCACCATTGCCTGGATTGTCAGATCGTGTCATCCTTGTAGGTCTCTGGAGATCTCCCTAGTTCCAGATCTCTTCTCGGACCTATAGTGCCTCCCTCTGATATGGTATCTCTCATCCTGCTCTCTTTCCTCTATTATTCCCCCAACTCAATATTTCTGATCCTCCATTTCCTCCTCTCTACTCCTCTTCTCTTGCTCTTATTGTGGCAGCTCCCTCTCCCCTATCCTTATGCTTCCAATTAGCTCAGGAGTTCATGCCACTTCCATTCCTGGGGTCCATTTATCCCTTAGAGTCCTTCATGTTCCTAGTTTCTTTGATGAAGAGGATTATAGGCTGGTAATCCTTTGCTCTATATCTACAATTCATATATGAGTGAGTCCATACCATGTTTGTCTTTTTGTGACTGGGTTACCTCACTTAGGATGGTTTCTTCTAGTTCCATCCATTTGCCTGCGAATTTCAAGATTCCATTGCTTTTTTCTGCTGAGTAGTACTCCATTGTATAAATGTACCACATTTTCTCAATCCATTCTTCAGTTGAGGGGCATCTAGGTTGCTTCCAGGTTCTGGCTATTACAAACAATGCTGCTATGAACATGGTTGAACATATGTCCTTGTTGTATGAACATGCACTATTTGGGTATATACCCAAGAGAGGAATGGCTGGATCTTGAGGTAGACTGATTCCCATTTTTCTGAGCAACCACCATACTGATTTCCAGAGTAGTCTTACAAGTTCGCACTCCCACCAGCAATAGAGGAGTGTTCCTTCCTCTCCACATCCTCTCCAGCATAGATTGTCATTGGTATTTTTGATTTTAGCCATTCTGACAGGTGTGAGGTGGTATCTCAGAGTTGTTTTGAGTTGCATTTCTCTGATGGCCAAGGATTTTGAGCACTTTCTTAAGTGTCTTTCAGCCATTTCAGATTCCTCTGTTGAGAATTCTCTATTTAGTTCTGCAACCCCACTTTTTAATTTCATTGTTTGGTGTTTTGGTGGCTAGCTTCTTGAGCTCTTTATATATTTTGGAAATCAGTCCTCTGTCAGATGTGGGATCAGTGAAGATCTTTTCCCATTCTGTGGGTGGTCATTTTGTCTTACTGACTGTGTCCTTTGCCTTGCAGAAGCTTCTCAGTTTCAGGGGGTCCCATTTATTAATTGCAGACCTCAATGTCTGTGCTACTGGCATAATATTCAGGAAGAAGTCTCCTGTGCCAATTTGTACAGGGGTAATTCCCAATTTCTCTTCTGAAAGATTCAGTGTGGTTGGGTTTATGGTGAGATCTTTGATCCATTTGCACTTAAATTTTGTGCATTGTGAGAGGTATGGATCTATCTGCAATCTTCTGCATGTCAAATCCAGCACCATTTTTTGAAGATGCTATCTTTTTTTCCATTGTATATATTTAGCACCTTTGTCAAAAATAAGGTGTTCGTAAGTGCGTGGGTTAGTATCAGGGTTTTCAATTTGATTCCATTGGTCTGTCTGTCTATTTTTGTGCCAATACCAAGCTATTTTCAGAACTATGGCTCTATATTAGAGCTTGAAGTCAGGGATAGTGATGCCTCCAGAAGATCCTTTATTGTAAAGATAAATGTTTTGGCTATGCTGGGTTTTTTATTTTTCCATATAAAGTTGAGTATTGTTCTTTCAATGTCTGTGAAAAACTGTGTTGGGATTTTAATGGGGATTGCATTGAATCTGTAGATTGTTTTTGCCAGGATTGCCATTTTTACTATGTTAATTCTACCTGTCCAAGAGCATGGGAGCTCTTTCCATTTTCTGGTATCTTCTTTAATTTCTTTCTTTAAAGTCTCAAAGTTCTTATTGTCTTTCACTTTTTTGGTTAGTGTTACCCCAAGATATTTTATGTTGCTTGTGGATATTCCACAAGCTTCCCAATGAATACTTCAATTTGGAGAAAACAGGAAACAATAACAAGACTCCTTCCATTGGGAAGCAGAAAATAAAAACTTATCTAAGAGTTCTACCTTCAATCCAGTGCCAGGTCCAATTCTATGAAATAGCCCTTGCTACCCGATGTCCCTATTGAAGACCAGAACTTAAATATATAACCTCTATTACAGCAGGGAAAACAACTCATCTACACGTCAGACCTGTGTTGTTTCCTTCCTCAATTGCAACTGTGGAACAGATCTACACAAACCTGTCTTCTCTGTAACAGTGTAAGAAACTTTGTGGCTGTATGATTCATGTTTTTATTGCCATTTATTGCCATTTTTGGTGACAAAAGAGCAATCTTAATAATCCACCTTCTAATACTAGGCAGGAGTACAGCCAGTACTCATAGACCCGTCATAAATATCTTGATCTCAGCCATAGACCTGCCAGTTACTGAACTCTTTCAGGTTTGGGCCCAAGTGTTCTGGACCTAAAACACTCTTGATTTTATACAGGCCCTTGAGGATTTGTAGTAACATTCTAGATGGACAAGGTCCTGCCTCCACCAGCTAAGATGGGCAAGACTGGCTCATCAATGCTTAGACAAGGTAGTGAGCAGGAGATTTTACCCTTGATCTTAGTTCTGGGCTGGAAAATCCTAACACTCAGCAGCCTTCAAAGGCAAACCTGCCTAGGCACTGAGCACACAGCATATGCAGTTCTGAGGTAAGACTGGTGACCCCAGAATTCCACAGTAGATAATATCACCCATAGCTGTTTTGTGGCCTTAACAACACAGTGAATTATATATAAAAGGAATGTGTCTTAATATAACAAAGGACAAGGACATTTATGATAATGCAAAGGTTAATACACCATTAAATGAGGAAATGTTAGAAGGTTTTACTCTAAGAGTTATAGCAAAGTGAGAATTCCTAGGTTTACCATTTTTATTAAACACAGAACAAGGAGTTCTAAGCCATAGAGAAGAAATACAGTTCATTTAAGGTAGAAAAGAATTTCAAAAACTACTTGCAGATGTGTGTGTATACATATATATATATATATATATATATATATATACATTTATATGTGTATATGTGTCTATGTATGTATGCATGTATCTCAATCATTTATTATAAGAACTACAGAATAGACACATTGACCAATGAACCACAATAGGTAACATAAATGTATACTCAGGCATTAACAACTGTTGATTGAAAAATTTCTTAAGACAGATCATTGGAAAGCCCAGACAGAAGAATAGTTCTGGGAAAACTAGATGTCTACTATGGTAATTTGAATGTAATTGGCCCTCATAATCTCATAGGCAGTAGCACTATTAGGAGGTGAAGCTTTGTTGGAGTAGGTATGACATTGCTGGAGGAGGTACGTCACTGTGGATAAGGGCTTTGAGGTTTTCTGTGCCCAGTGTCTCAGTTGACTTCCTGTTGCCTTCAAGATGTAGGACTCTCAGATACTACTCCAGCTCATTGTCTGCTTGCCATGTTCCTTGCCATGATGATAATGGACTGACCCTCTGAATCTATGAGCCAGCATTCCATTAAATGTTATCCTTGTAAGAGTTGCCATGGCCATGGTGTCTCTTTATAGCAATAGAAACCCTAATGGAGACATCCACATACAGAAGAATTTGGATGCATGCCATTATTTGCCATCAGTTTACAAAACTCAACCAGAAATTTGATTAAATTATTAATTGAATTGAAGTTACAAAGTAGCATAGTATATTGAAATGGCAATTACAAGTATTTATTTTGTTTTAAAATTTTTCATGAACACTGATGAGGGCATATCAGATAATCTTATCATGCAATGGAGCCTATCATGCCCACTATGCTTAGGTTGAGAGGTCAGGGTTCTGCAAACATAACAACTACCCAGTAAAATTCCCAGACCACAGGGGTAAGTTATAGGATATTATAACTTAATCGAGAGAAAGACAGCAGGACCCCTGTATAGCAACACTCCCTGGATAACACTGGGCCCCTTTACCTTTGGAGTTAATGTCAGACTAATTTTCATTCCAGATTTCAAGGTCCCTTTGACTTCAGCCTCTGGGTTGGTGTAGTTTTTCTTTGAAGAAAAAGAACTAATAGGAAAGAAGACCCTTTCCTGGCCTCCCCAGCTAATAGCCATGGCAAAACCATTATCAAAAACAGTTATCATCATCATCATTATCAAATAATGACTGTCTATCTAAAGACAGCAAGATACTGAATGCCAGATTAATTTTTGCTATATTTAAAGGAGTAAATATAAAGTAATACTGTTATAATGTAATTGAATTTGAATATGACCTTGGTAACATGAAATTGTCATTATCTGTAGAACCTTATCGAAAGCATTCACAAATATTTTCCCAATCACTCTGAAAACCTGTCCTTAAAATTAAAAAACAGAATTTATGTGGCTAAGGGACTATTGACAGTTGGGGAAGGAGAGTCGGTTTTCTTTATGGGTATGGTCTTTGGTAGGTTGACCTTGTACCAGTAGAAGTCCCCATACCTGTTTATATATAGGCAGCCCTAATTAGACCCCATGAGCTTTTTAAAATGACATTAATTTTAGAGGGGATGTGGGTATAGCATTTGGAAGGACTTGGAGGAGGTTGTTTTAAGTCAGAGCTACCTTTGTTTGTTTTGCTTTGCATTGCTTTGGTTTTGTTTTGTCTAGGTAGCCCTGACTGTCCTGGGCCTCTCTCTCTAGATCTCAGAGACCCACCTTCCTCTGCTTCCATTAAAAGTGGGTAAAATGTGTGTACAACCACCACTGGGCTTGAAGGTCATTGTTAAAAATGATTTTTTCTCTTTATAAGTCTAGAATTATTTTTGTAATTTTTTATATTTGGAGATTTTATATATTCCACTTTCATTTCTTTGAGGCACATAGCCCAAGTAAATAGTAGAAAATGTAGATAAATGTTAGGCGGAGACACAAGGATACATAGGTAAGCTATACATATATACATATATATATATATGTATATATATATATATCTGAAAATTGAAATATTCAAAAATATCTAAGAGGGCTCTATGATAAGACAATAAAATCCCAAGAAGAAATGAAATAAATGCACAAGGATATAAACTTTCAAGGTAATGCAAGAAATTTCATCCTTGCTATGAAATCACATCTGTTTCTTTCTATCTATTTCCTCTCTGGAATACTCTGAGAATATTTAAAAAACTGAAAATGTGAAATTATACCGTGTATGTGCATTTTCTTTCTTCATGCACTAGTGGTTTAAACTTCCTCTAATACTCTGAAGTTGAATTTCATATCATGGAATGAATCTGTTTCCTGAATTATTAACCCACTATTCTTTAACTAATACCATACATATAATTTGTTGTGTTCAAAAGGTTTAATTCATAAATATAGTAAACTTAGAAATAAGTGGAGGAATCCTGCTAATCACTTGTAACACCATCTAGTTTTTACCTTGGAAGATCATGACATCTGATGACATATTTCAAAATGGAAATATTTTGGAAATAGTGTGGGATTAGTTGGAGCATTTTTAAGTTGCAAATCAAAGAAAGATATAAGCTGGCAAAGGGCATTTAAATACCTAGGCACACAGCTAAACTGTAATATTTATTCACTTGTTACTTTCCACTGGCTTTGGCTTTCTCTTTTGCTAAGAATGGCTTCCAGATGTCATTATTATTGTGATAGGTCCATTTCAACTTTCATACTACCTAAGGTAAGTTAGAAAAATGATTTAAAATAAAATTCTAATGAGCAAATCCTTTCAGGATAAATTTAAATGACTGCCAGGCATTTATTACTAATTTTATACTGATACGTAAGGCACACAACATTGGGTGCTTTGCTGAATTGTTATGAGGCCATAATGTGCTTTAGCCTTTTTATCACTTAAAAATATTTAAATGGAATAGAAACAAAATCCTTTTATGTAGGCCATCTAGGTGAAGAATAATAACATGTGACATCCTCATAAAGCTGAACATATGGTGCAGAGAATACAATACTGGGTTGGTGCTTTACGGAGCAGAATATCCAAGAATTGTTATTATTTTATGATATACCCTATAACATAAATGATTGATTTTATTAGCACTTACAATAAAAACCATAAGCTAATATTATAATCCTGATAATACATTATAGAAATAAAGAATCTTTCAAGTTCAGATTAAACATTTGGTACTATAGTTATAATAAGTATATTAATGCTTATTTTTACTTCATTTTTGTGATTGACTTTTTCCTCATAAAACCTTGGCCTACCTACATCTTATATAAAAGATCAGAATCATTTATTAGAACCTATAAGAGGAATTCTTAATTTGTCTAAGTAATAAAACCTAGAGTCAGACATAGAGGAAAATGCTAAGGTATCATAGAGAAGGAGCAAGCCGCAGCCAAACCTTACCTTCTTAGCATCTCAGCAAACAAGAGAGCAAGTTTCTGTTTCTCACTTATATCCTGTTTCTACCAGCTATCTCACTTTCAGTCTGTCTGTATAGACTTCCAGACCTCTCTTGGTTAGCTAGTGCCAAGCTCCATTTTCTGACTTTCAGACAGGCTTTATTTGTACAAACAAGATATCACTATAAGAACATATTTTTTGTGCCAATACCTATATTGGAGAAGGGGGAATCCATGTATATTTCACTTAGTGTCTTCCTAGTTTCCTTGCTTTTCTGTGGTATTGGCACAAACATAGACAGGTATACCAATGGAATCCAGTTGAAAACCCTGATATTAAACCGCACCCAATATAGGAAATGGACAAGATCTCATGAATAAATTGGGAGCATGGCAGAAGAGGAAGGGAGGGGAGAAGGGGAAGGAGAATATGAGGGATTGAGAAGGTCGACTTCGGGTAAGGACAGAAAGGGAGAGCAAGGAAAGGTACCATGACAGAGGGAGTCCTTAGGGAGTTAACAAGAAACCAGGCACTAGGGAAATCTCCAGGACTCCAAAAGAATGACCATAATAAGAATCTAAGCAATAGTGGAGAGGGTACCATAAATTCCTTTCCCCTATTGATGATAACCTTAAATGTCATCATAGAGCCTCCATTCAGTAACTGATGGAAGCAGATGCACAGAGCCACAGCTAAGCGCTGAACCATACTACTGGAATCCAGTTGTGGAGAGGGAGGAGGGAGGAGCAAAGAAGCCAAGACAGGGCTGGAGAGACCTGCAGAACAGTGGACCTGACCTACTGATAGCATGAAGATCCTAGTCATAAAGCTGGGGAAACAGTATTGGACCAAACCAATACTGTGCCAGCTAGGAGGTCAAGACAGTCTATGGGACCTTGAACAGTGGAACCAGTCTTTATCCCTAGAGCACAAATGGACTTTGGGAGCCCATTCCCTATGGAGGGATACTATTGCAGCCCAGATACAGCAAAGAGGGCCTAGGCCCTCCCCCAAACGATATGACAGACTTTGAAGGTCCCCCATGGAGGGCCTCACTATTCGTGGGGAGGAGTTGGGGGTGTTGGTGGGAAACATGGGAGGCTGGGACTGCGAGGGAATGGGGCACAGTTATGAAAATATGAGTAGTTATTGAAATATTTAAATACAATGAGAAAAAAGGGGGAAGGAGTACCACAAGAACATCAAGCTAACAACGGGAATATATATGCCAAGGACATGGTGTAAAAACATAGTTAAACTTTACTTAAGTGAGGTTTTTCCTCTTTTGCTTTCTGAGCAAATTATCTTATGAACTTCTTTCATTTAAAACATAGAGTGGTCTACAGAGTGAATTCTGGGACAGGCTCCAAAGCAATACAGAGAAATCCTGTCTCAAAAGAAAGAAAGAAAGAAAGAAAGAAAGGAAGGAAGGAAGGAAGGAAGGAAGGAAGGAAGGAAGGAAGGAAGGAAGAAAACATAGACTCGCTAGATGTTGGTGGCACACGCCTTTAACCCCAGCACTCAGGAGGCAGAGATAGGCGGATCTCTGTGAGTTTGAGTCCAGCCTGGACTACAGAGTGAGTGCCAGGATAGGCTCCAAAGCTACTCAGAGAAACCTTGTCTCAAAAAAAAAAAACCACAAAATAAAAACATAGACTTATTTCACAAAATATTCTCTATCTCATAAGAAACCACATATACAAATAATCATGAAAGTCAATCAAAAATTTTAAAGTAGTGTTTGTGTTTGGATTAGTGAATTCTCTCTTTCACTTACATCCCACTGCTTCCACTCAGTTTGTACAGATATGCTCAGCATTAATAACTAATAAAAACAATAAAAATGAGTCACCGCTATTCCATGATATCCAGAGCAGTAGGCATCCACCCTAAAACAATGGCAATGGTAAGACTTGAAAATGTGGAGCATTAAAGATGTTCAGATATGGTTCCTACTGATAAAACATGGAGCACATACTATGAAAAACTGTCACTGCCTCCTAAACCTGACTATATGCATTCCATATGGATGTGTATTTTCTTTGTTTGAGGAAATTTCCTTCTATTAACTTGTTGAAGATCTGGTCCATGGCCTGACTTAGGATTCTTCTTTCTCATAATATGCCTATAATTAAGCTCAATCTTTTCATGAGGTTCCACATTTCCTCGGTGTTCCTTTTCCTGTATTTTTTTTATTTTCTTCCATATCTCTTTTTTATCTAATCTATTTTGATCTTTTTGTCCTGATATTCCCATGTCTGTTTGATCATTCTACTTTGAAAGCTTTCCTTCCAGTTTTTTTTTAATTTTTATTTGTATATATTTTTTGCATTGAGTTAATGGGTTTTTAATTCCACCTTCATTTCAGTTTGAGTCATTTTCAACAGCACTCTCTCTTTATTTAAATTTATTTTCAAGTCCTGGATTGTCCTTATCATTTCCAACAGCCTTATGTTTGTATTTTCTTGGGCATCACTCAGATATTTGTTCTTAAGTTCTTTCTCCTTAATTTTTTGAGATAATTCTTTGTGTCTTCTTTGATTGTTCTTTTAAATTCTGTGCTCTAGGTCTCATCTAGGCAATTCTTACTGGTAAACTTTTCTACTGAGCTAACAGTTAGGGAACCTTCATGGGATAGACAAAGGTCCTCTGCATGTGTGCAACACTTGTACAGTTTGGTCTCTTTGTAAGACTCCAAGATGAGATCATGACCTGGGGCTTAGTTGGCTTCTGGAAACCTGTTCTGCATGCTGTATTACTTTGCCCAGCCTTGACACAATGGGAGAAGCTCAGTCCTGCCTCAACTTGATGTGCCAAGATTTGTTTCATTCCCCTTTCTGAATGAAGATGGAGGAAGAGTGAAAGAGGAGGGAGAGTATATGGGAAGTGGGGGTGGGCAGGGGATACTACTTGGAGGAGAGTGAGGAGGTAAAACCTGGATCAGTATGTAAAAATAAAAAAAAAGAATTTAGAAAAAGTCGAGTTTAGAGTGATGATAATGGTCTGATCTTTTATATGGCTTGTATTTATGTGATGTAATTTGGGCCTATGGACTTCTTTTGTTAGTTCTGTGTCAGAAATGTTGGGAAACAAGTGAGGACATCTAATTGGGTAGAACCTGGAAGTTAGAAATGGCTTAGTAGAGTGAAGTCAGATGGATAGAGTGTATTGATCTTGCATACAGGATATATGACCTAGTTGAAGCCTCAAGTGTGGGACTATATCTGGCTAGGTGGAAAGGTTGGGTATGGTGTGGATGGGGCCTGTGGGTCATAAACAGACAGGTTGTATCATGGAGGAAGCTTAGAAATTAGTTGTCACTCAGGCAGGGGTGGCCTAACCACTGGCGGCAGGACTGTCTTAGTTAGGGTTTCTATTGTTGTGAAGAGACAACATGACCACAGCAACTCTTTTAAAGGAAAACATTTAATTGGGGTAACTTACACTTTCAGAGTTTTAGTACATTATAATCGTGGTGGGATATAAAGGGTGCTGGAGAAGGAGTTGAGAGTTCAACATCTTGATCCACAGGAAAAGGAAGTGACTGTGTCACTGGCATAGCTTGAGCCTAGAGACCTCAGAGCCTACCCCATAATTACACACTTGCTCCATTAAGGCCATACCTCCTAAGAGTGCCACTCCCTATGGGGGCCATATTCTTTTAAACCATCACAGGGAAACAGGCTAGATCTGGCCAGTTTGGTAGGTTCGGTAGAGGGGAGAATCAGGCAGATTCACAGAGCTAGTGTCTAGAGAAGAATCTGCATTCCACATGGATGGGAGAATACACTGCATGCTTTCTTCTAAGTATAAGTAAGTGAAGATACCAACCAATGCAGTCAAAATGGGCATTTCACTGTGACTTTACTGGTTGCTGCTACAAATAAATGACAAAAAGCAATTTAAAGGTGGAGGCTTATTGCATCGCAGTGATGGTGTGCCTTTAATCCCAGCCCTTGGGAGGCAGAGGCAGGCATATCTCTGTGAGTCCAAGGCCAGACTCATCTATAGAGTAAGTGACAAGAAAGGCTCCAAAGCTACATAGAAAAACCCTGTCACAAAATATTTAAAAAAAAAGATGGAGGCTTATCATCTTGCTATACTATTACTCCTATTATAAATTCATATAAAGAAGGAGCTATAACCCGCCATGCATTGCAACCTGTGAGGACTCTTGCGCAGGTGCAAAACCCCAGTGCGCATATGCAACCTCCCCTTTAAAAGGTCCTGCCGCCCATCTCTCTTCCCTTCTTTTTGGCTCCTCTTGGGTTGGCTGACTACCCATCCCCCTCTCCCCCCTTTCTGGTAAATAAACTCTACGTGGGTTGTTAAAAAAAAGGGAGCTATAACTGTAAAATGCATATTTAATTTGAAGATTTACACTTTAAATAATACTTAGAGTGAGAAAATGTTTGAATGAATTGGAGAGAAGTTGAACCACATCACAAGTGACAATATATTTCAATTTGTCTTCCGTGAGATATTTTATAGTTTGTTTAGATGGAGATAGTTATGTAACAGATATATAGAAAGAAATTAGGTAAAGATTCTCTTTAAAATTTTATATGTAAAATTTAAATTTTGAAATATTAATATACTTATATGTTTATGATGGCCTATGTAGGTTTTGCATATTTTTACTAGTAAATATTTTGCAATATCTGTGGCTCAAGAAATATTGTGGAAGAAGGAATGACAGATTGTAAGAGCCAGCATGCCAAAAAGTCTCCCCTAGAAATGGCTGCCTAAATAAGACTGGAATAATAGAGATAGCAAAGGAATGTTTTCATGGAAGGGTGAAATTTCATGGGGTCCAATCACTAGACAAAAAACTACAGGCAACTGTACAGCTGGAAAAGAAGAGTTAGCTTCTCCCAGGGATGAGCCCATTATTGTTTGTACAATGCTGACTGGAGCAGTCAGAGTTGAAATCATTTACACACTAACAACAAAAATTGACTAAGAAGGCAATATACAACTTGTCCACCATATGGAGGGCCTAGTTTGGTCCCCTGAAGTCTCCATGGTTGTAGGTCATCACTTTCTATGAGCTTGGTTCTGCCGTTCCCTCCTCCCTCTTTTTACCTGTAATGCTGGAGTTAGACCTGGTTCTGTGGACAGGGAGTGTGCTACTGGGAGGCGAGGGAAGGTGGGAGGAGGAGTGGGAGGGATAAATGTGGTTGGAATGTAAAATAAAATAAAAATTAAAAAAATGGACAAAAAAAGAAAAACAGGTTATATACACACATACACATATACTTACACATATACATAAATAGAATTAATAATTATTGAAAAAGAGGCCATCAACTTGACAATGTGTCAGAGACCACATGAGAAGGTAGTTGGGAAGATATGGGGATGAAAGTGAGGTGATGTAATTATATTTCAATTTTTAAAAATTGAGAAGAAAAAGTTATTCAATAATGAAATACAAAAAAATATCAATAATATTTACATATCACAGAAAGTACAATTGCAGAAATGTTTTGTGGCAGGCAGTGAAAGAACTGCTGTACAATATGGTAAATTGTATCATTAGAAAGTAAAACGATGCTACATAGCATGCTAGACACTTACTCAGACACAATCATCTCCTTGTTGGGATGCCAAGGTCCACCTTTCAGGGCCATGTGCACACCACATGAGCAGACAACAAAGTAAAAACAGAAGTGTGCTTTAGGTAGCATCCTCCTACCGTGCATTCTTACAGCTCTTTAAAATCTGACATTTGCTCTTACACAGTAGTATTCAAGACATTTAGCAAATCATGCTTTGTATCTAAAACAAATGTGATTCCTCTATTCAATCACATTCTTTGTAAAATTATCTTATTTTAACTGATATTTTGCCTGCATGCATGTCCGTGCACTGCATGTGTACCTGGTGTCTACAGAGACTATAACAGGGTGTACTTTTTCCTGGAAATAGAGTTACTGCTAGTTGTGAGCCTCCATACGGAAGGTGGGCATTAACTTAGGTCCTCTTAAGTGCTGAGCTATTTCTCTGACCCTACACCATCAAGTTTTTTTAAGATGTTCTCTTTTTTTTTAACTAGAAAGAAAATTATGTTACATGCCAATCCATGGTCCCTCTCGCTCCCCTCCTCCCCTGTCTCCCCAACTAACATTCTACCCATCCCATACTCTTTCTGCTCACCAGGGAGTGTGAGGCCTTCCATAGGGGGTCTTCAAAGTCTGTCATATCCTTTGGGATAGGGCCTAGGCCAACCCCCTTGTGTCTAGGCTCAGGGAGTATCCCTCCATGTCGGATGGGCACCTAAAGTCCATTCATATGGTAGCGATAAGTACTGATCCACTACAAGAGGCCCTGTAAATTTCCAAGGTCTCCTCACTGACACCCACATTCAAGGGGTGTGGATCAGTCCCATGCTGGTTTCCCAGCTGTCAGACCAAGAGTTTTCCCTTATTCAGGTCAGCTGTTTCTGTGGGTTTCACCAGCCTGGTATGGACCGCTTTCCTCATCATTCTTCCTCCTCTGCATCTGGATTTCAGTTCAGTTCGAGGTCTAGCTGTGGGTGTCTGCTTCTACTTCCACCAGCTGCTGGATGAAGGCTATACCATGGCCTATGAATTAGTCATTAATCTCATTATCAGGAGAGGGCATTTAAGGTAGCCTCTCCTCTGTTGCTTAGATTGTTAGTTGGTGTCATCTTTGTAGCTCTCCAGACTTTTCCCTAGTGCCTGATTTCTCTTTGAACTTATAATGTCTCCCTCTATTATATAACCTTTTATCTTGCTCTCTTCTGTTCTTCCCCCAACTCAACCTTCCTGTCCCATCAGGTCTTCCTCACGTCCCCCTCTTCTCCCCTTCTCATTCTCCTAGTTCCCTCTCCCCTCCCCCATGCTCCCAATTTTCTCAGGAGTTCTTGCCCCTTTCCCCTTCTCTAGGGGACCATCTATGTCTCTCTTAGGGTCCTCCTTGTTTACCAGCCTCTCCGGCAGCCTGGGCTTCAGGCTGGCAATCCTTTACTCTATGCCTCACACTATCAGTTTTTGATACACCACACTAAGAATCATGCATATACCCTTCTATATTGTCTTTGATTTCTAGAATTTGAAATAGAACATTTAATATCACATACACATTAAGATAATAGTGTACATGTTAAAAGGAATACATAAAAGCATTCTGTTTCATACCACTCTAACACCATAACTACCTTTACTAATATGAAATAGTCCATATTTTCATAAAATTTGACAATGGATGAAAGCTACTACTCAATTAATGTATTTATTTATTTTGGTTTTCCGAGACAGGGTTTCTCTGTGGCTTTGGAGGCTTTCCTGGAACTAGCTCTTGTAGACCAGGATGGTCTCGAACTCACAGAGATCCACCTGCCTCTGTCTCCTGAGTGCTTGGATTAAAGGTGTCTGCCACCACCACCTGGCTTCTTTTCAATTAATCTATTTAAACGCACCATTTTTCTATCATCAAAGAATGAATCACGACCCCTGGTTTTCATACAATTTTTAGGCATAATGTAAATTAAATCATTTGACAACATGTAAAACCTTTTCAATGATTTTCTCACTTCAATACACTTCTTACAAATGTGACCTGACATGGCTATCCAGATGGGAATATCCCATAGAATACTTAGTATGGACAAGGTAGCTAGTCAACTAGAACTCTAGTAATTTTTTCTATGAATGTACATAAAGCCATTGATTAAATTGACCAGTTTTGAACTGAATATAATATAGATTTCACTGATTGTATTGCAAATATATTGACAGTAATGGTACAAATATCTGTTATCAATAATGAGTATAGTGTTATAACTAAAAATAGGTCAAGTACCTAACATTCAGTGTATCAAGGATGAAAATAAACTCAAACTGGTTCTACAGCTTGAAAGGTTGTAGTTACATTTGAATACAACTAAATAAGAAATTTAATTAGGTAAATCCCCTCATTCTCTATCTCCTTATATTTGTCTCTGCTCTCCATAATAAATGTAATACATACATACATACATACATACATAGACACATACACTCATATAGGCAGTTCTGAAAACATGCACATTATTATAATTTTAAATATTTCTTATCTAGCAATATACTATATTATACTTTCTTATGATGCTGGAAATCAATGAATCACAGCTCCCTTTCAGTCACACTGTCATGAAGTTGAAAAACTGACAATTAACAATGTATTGCATTGCTAAGTACTGACATTGTATATTTGTATCATGCATATATATGTATATATAAAAATATATACATATGTATTTGTAAAATATAGAATTGAAGAAATGACTCCCCAAGGTTAGCGAAACCATTTATCCCTTGTTAATTATTATGCTCTTATTAAAGAACTGAAAAGTAATTTCTAAAGTTCTGTGAGGCCCAAACTCTAGCAGCGTTAGTAGGCTGAAGCTTGAGTGCTTCTGAGGACAGTTATTTTCTATGAGAATTTACAAAATGATACAAATTCCAAATCAAAAGTAAGAACTTCTCATGGACTGCATTTAGTATCCACTTACTTTTTAAGCTTGGTATCACAACTCAATATGCTTTAATGTCCTTAACTGAAACTTAAGGCAATAAATATACTGCCACTTAAAATTAGACACCAAATCTCTTGAAATGGTCTTGTAATGAGATCAGGCTCTAATTTTAACACCACATTATGACTTTATGGATGCTGTGAACACATACACAAATTACTCCAACACTGTAACTAAGTGTAGTAGTACTCAAATTGTACATTTATCTTATGCTCAAAATCAGTGTGTGTACTTTTGCCTTCTAAAAGTAGTGACTGGAATATGTGAGTCCTAGATGCTCTGTCTTATTTACTGGCAATTTCTCTAAGGAACAATTGAAGTCTGGCAAATGTGGACTGGAAAAAGAATCATGGAAGCAATGTACTCTGTTTCCTTCTCTTGGAATCCATGGAAGTCATCTTACTTATCAACAGTCATAGTTCTGGTTCAAATCCTACAAGAACCCAAAAGCATGTCTTCTTTTAAATGAGAAATCTTCATGAGGCTACTAGACAACTCAGGAAGATCTGACTGAATTCGACAGTTTTTGTAATGTATGTTTATTTAAACTTTAAAATGGACTAAAAGAAGAGACCAGGCCATTTTCATAACCGCCTTTCTCAACTCCAGCATTGAATATATAAATAAGCAATTCCAAGCAAAAAAGACACCAAAAGCCAATTCTTTGCCATTGGTCATCTCTCTTTCTTCAGTCACTCCTGCTATTGTATCTGGGTTTCTACTATCTTCTTTTGTTTGTTTTCATTCTTTGCAAGAGGTACTTGGATCATCACCTCATTTTCCTCTTATGCTGTGATTTTTTCCCACATAAATATATATACTGACCTTTTATAGCTCATTTGTGGGCTGGGGTACAGTTCCTTGCTGTAGTGATGCTTCACACATCGGAGTGCCTGATGGGTTCAATCCCCAGCACTTAAAAATATAATGCTGCATACAATATATGTATTGCTAAACGTACTCCGTAGTCCACAAAATCATGTATTGAAAAATTCCAGGATTTATAAGAAAATCACTGCTTAAGTGAACCACTAGAAAGCTGTGTCATTTTGTACCAGAACACTGGAAAACCATATTTATTTCAATAAAACCTAGTAATTCAAAAGAGAAATAAAATCCTTGAATATTATATTTCAGAAAATACAGGATTTGTCTGTAAAATGTTAACATAATCTTGTAATATTGCAACAAAGGGTTATACCTATGGAATTAAAAACAACATATTAAATGAGCAAAGTTGATAGAGCATTGTACGAGAAACTCTTCTAAGAAGAAATATGAGGGCCAAGAGAGTAGAGTAAATGTACACTGTGGAGACGAAGGAGTGATGAGCAAAGGGGTCAAGACCAGGTTGGAGAAACCCACAGAAGCAGCTGACCTGAACAAGGGGAACTCATGGATACCAGACTGATATCTGGGAAACCAGCATAAAACCAAACCAGGCCCCCTGAGTATGGGTCTCAGCTAGGGCCTCTGTTAGTGCATCAGTATTTATCCCTAGTATACAAATGGATTTTGGGAGCCCATTCCCTGTAGAGGGATACTCTCTCAGCCTAGGAACATCGGGGAGGGCCTAGTCCCTGCCCCAAATGATATGACACATTTTGAAGATCTCCCATGGAAGTCATCACCCTCCATGGGGAGCAGAAAAGGGATGGGATGGCGGCCGATGGGAGGCAGGGGAGGAGAAGCGGGAAAGGGAAGTAGGATTGACATGTAAAACAAAATTGTTTCTAATTTAAATTTATAAAGAGAGGAGAGAAAAAATTACACTGTGTACAGAACTGTATTTATCTGTACAATGCATGTTGTACTCAGTGTGTGTTTCTTTATGGTAGAAACAATTCTGGAAAACTTACTTGGATATAGCACATTGGCATTGTAGTGATACTTACCCTACAGCAGCTGGTATTGCAGTCATACTTACCCTAATGCAGCAAGTGTGCAAACTGACACTCAAAGCAGGAATTGTAATGGAATACACATTAATTCTATCTGTGAAGTGAAATTTATGTAGCCATTCCATAGGCCCCTCAAAATAAAATATCTAGGAGATATGCCTCCAGGGGTGCTCATGCATGCTTATGTCTGCTTGAGATAATGACACTGCTGTCGTGTAATTTTGTGCACTGGCAAAAGAAGCATCCAATGCACAAAATTATGTCTCAGACTTGTATCATCATCGACTCTCAGCAATAGTAATGTTATCATTAATTAATTAAAATCATTCTTAAAGTATTTTTTAACATTTGCTCTACACTTAAATTCTCAAGAATTGGCAGCACTCTTTTCATTCCTTTCTGATCTGGCCCATACCGTGTCACTCATCCAAATGATGCTGAGATTCCTGGTGCTTCCATGCTATGAGTGGCTTCAGAGCTCTCCTGCAATAACAATTTTCACAAGCATAATGACATGTTTTCATCATTCCTTTGTTAACCCATTTTAAACCAAATTGGCCATGGTATTCTCTTGTGTTTGTTTTTTCTACCACATCTAGGTATGTACTACTCTGAGAATATGAATCCAATTACAGTTTTCCCATCTGGGTTCTGATATTTATGTGTAGCACTTTAACTTTCTAAATCTACTCAACATAACAATAATCCCCCCAAAACATAGCATTTCATGCTTTTAAAATAAGATACCAAATTCTATAAAAATAAGTTACTAAAACATTATTAAAATGTCCGAATGTCTATTGAGACAAACAGATGTTTTGAAACACACACAATTGTACAGCAAGGCACTCCTTCATCTTTTTTACTAATAGGGTCAATAACAGAATATAGCATTTTAAAACACACTAAACAGGGTGTAAAACATGACTTATAGAAATGGTCTTTACTGTCTATTCTCTACCTTCTATTTTTTATTTTTCTCAGTGTATTCACATTAAAGTTCATGTATGAGTAATATGTATGTGTTCGTTTTCTATCTGGAAAATAATTTCAATTACAAGTCCCCAGTGACTCACTCTTTCTAGAACTGTAGTTATCCAGGTAGTTTAACAAATCATGGTGTATGATACCAGATATGAGCATAATTTGATAAATTGCTTATCTTTCTCTTCCTCCCTTTAGGCCAATAAGACTTTCAGAAATGGTATCAACACTGAGACTATGATTTACTAAACATTAAACTGGAATCCTTGAAGATCCACTTTTTTAAATGTTGGAACCTACGTGTATGAGATGATTGAACATTTATAATAAAGAGGCCCAATATGACTTAAGCTAAATTTAGGTATTAATATTTATCATGTTGTTATTGAAACTATTTGTACTATTAGTATGCAGATTGATTGTAGAATTTACAATTATGTATCATAGCGATATCTGCAATAGTAAGGAATGTATATTAATTATTATTGTAACTGAAACAGAACCTAGACTAAGTTAGCTGCTATTAAGAAATGCTGGCTGAATAAACAAGTAAATGATTCAATGGAAAAAATTATCAGCTGTCATAAATGATTGGTATCACAGATTATAGTTTATAGAAAACTTGGCAGAGCTTTTGTTTCTTATCTGTTAACATAACTCATCTTCCAAAACTAGTAAGGCTGCATCTCCTCTTGTTATGACTCAGACTTTAAAGTAGAGGAGTAAAGGGAAATAAGGATAAATAATGTACTAACTAAAGAAAGTGTGAGCTGAAAATATAAACACTTCTGGTAAAGTTAAATAACTTCATAATCTTTTCATTTTATTCAATCTTCTGGATCAGAAAAAGCTTAGGGTCAAAATAAAATCATGAGATTCTCTTTAACGAGTTACATTTTCTAGAATGCTGTGTGGTACTAAAAACCAAGAATAGCATCTTTTACGGAAGTGATACCTGACTTTAATCCAGTTGCTTTAAAGTATTACGCTGCCAGAGCCTAAAGTTGTTCTGTGGCATGACAGATAACTAAAATTTTGTTGATAAAATTATTGTTTTATGTTCTTCAGGATTCTCTAGGTTTTGAAATAATAGTAATATTCAGTGTCACATCATTCATGTAAAGACTGTAGAAGTTATCACTCCTATCTGCACAATAATAAAAAATGTAAGCCAAGTGTAATGCTTGACTTGGGTTTGTAAAAGAACTGATATGTCAGAAATTGGCATCTGTATTTAGGGTCTTTTAAATATAGAATTATGTCATTTGTAAATAATGGTACTTTGACTGTTTTTCTTTCCTATTGTATCCATTCTTACTCCTTCACCTTTATTGATCAGTCTAAGACTGTATTGAATAGTGAAGGGGAGAGGAGAAATTGTTGTATTGTTCCTAATTTTAGTGGAAATGCTTTGAATTTTTTCCATTTGGAAAGATGTTGGCTATGGTCTTGCTTGCATTGTCTTTATTATATTGAACTATGTCCTCTAGATCCCTAGATTCTCTGGGACTTTGTCATGAAGAGATGTTAGATTTTGTCAAAGGCTCTTCCTTAACCTAATCATATGATCATGTGTTTTTTTAATCTTTGAGTACATTAGAGTAGTGGATTCTGTTTATTGATATAGCTCCTACTTCTCAACACAGCATGTATTGCCTTTAGACAAAGAAATTACAAGGAATGGTGGAAGCCAAAGAATAAAAATCCAGCAAGAAACACAAATCTCATCATTTTAAATGACAAAGAAAATGAAAACCCATAGCAGATGTAATTCAGATAATCATAGCCGATATGACACAGAATTTTAGTGTATTTGACAAACTAACTAAGATCATGTGACTGGAAAAAAATATATAGCCAACAGTAAACTGGAATGGAAACCATGGTATTTGGACAGGGATGTGGCATTGTTGGTTCACTGATTGTAATACATCCACCACTGTGGTGTGAGAGTATAATTTTTGAGGATGTTACATGCATGTGATATCAACCAAGATGGATATAGGTTTATGTACCTTTCTCTGAGTTTTAATGTGAGTTTAAAGTATATATATATAAATATATATATATATATATATATATATATATATATTCACCAAATAAAAGGAAGATGAACAGAAATAGAGACAAAATATTTGAAAAGGGAGAGTTGGCATGAACAAATGTTCTATAGGGATACTAGAAACAGGAACCACTCCAATGGAACCTAAAAGGTCTTTCATGGTCCAGCTACAAAAAAACATGCTTTGTTGATAGAACCTGTAAGCTCAAACATATGTTTCTCCAGTTGAATTTAAAAGGAAAATAAAAAACAAAACTTTTTGGAAAAAAATACCCAAAGAACCATCAATGTTGACTATATTAAAGGGTGGATCATATATAGTTGAAAAGCCAAAGGAAGAAGGATAAACGGGATAGACCAATAAATGAGTATTCAAAATACTCATAAGCAAAAGCTATGAAAGACACAAAATCACAAATCCAAGGTCAGAAAAGGCCAAATGCCGTAACACTCTCAATAAACTCTAACTGGGCAAGTGGTACTCAAGTTGCAGATGATGAAGGACACCAACCATCTATGTAGATAGTATGGAGATGTGCTATGATAGTGCTAGCTGAAAATCTATCATTTTGTGTGCAATGCATATATGTGTGTGAATTAAGTTACATTGCAGGAGGCCTCTCATCAACAAGACAGAGATGCATAAATGTAGTAAAAATTCTAATAATTGAATGAGAAACAAAAACAGATAACAACTTACACTTCTGAGTGTAATTGACTAGTCTTTCAAAATAGCATAAAAGTTCAGATGTTCTCGAGGAACTAACAGCAGAACTTTATTGCTCATCTTCCTAGAAATAGATGTAAAAAGGAAATAAAGAAGTAAATTGAATTAATGAAATTAATTTGAAGAGTTACAAGCATAGGTCAATATGAATCTAAGCATAGAAATAGTCATTTTATATTCAATATACATGAATAATATTATGTAAATCTATCAAATAACAGCCAATGATAACCAGAATGGCTAAAAACCTCAACCAGGTACAGGTTATTAGAAATTCACTTTAGATAGAAAGACTTTAGGAAGTTAAAACTCGGTGAAGAAAGATATACTGCAATTAAGGGGAAGCTGGGGAAGCCGAGAAGATATCAAAAGAGAGAGTATCATATTCTTGAGAAAAGAAAATGATCCATAGATGGAGACAGCCATAATAAAGACATGGGCATCGGTTCCCTGTAAGACAACCATGTTTACCATTGTGTAGCCCACACATGGGGGAAAATGTGAGGTAAGGAATACAAAGGCAGATTTGCCTAGAGTACTTCACACTAGCTCTATCATTAATGGACCAAACCGGCAGAAAATCATTATAAATGCAGAAGATTTGATCATACCTGCCAGTTCAATGGTCACCCCCTTCCTCTTCACATTTACAGCTAGGCTATCTTAGACACACTGGCAAAGGGAGTACAATGTTTACATGGAAGGGAAAGGATACTGAGTAGCCAACATCACATGATAGGAAAGGAAAACTAAAGGATGTGTACCATCCAGTTTTGAGACATCCTAAAGTTACTCCAGTTATGCAGCATAATATTTGTTTTGACAAACTCAGAAGCCCAGTGACTGGCTCAACTTAGCTCCTGCCTAATGAGGGACAACTACAGATCAATGAATAAAAGATTCACTTTTTAAATTAATGGTACCGATATAATTTCACATCTATGTTCTAAATAAACAAACAGAAGTATAGAATCCTATGAGAAATGCTACTTGATTTAGGCTATGTTCGTGATTTATAGTGACGGAAAAGAAATCAGTATCCATGCAGAATGAGTTCTAATAAGGCTTAATAATAAAAGCCTTGAGAGATCAGAGAGACAAAGAGCAAGCCACAGACACACCTCACCTTGCCATCTTCCCAGCCAAAAGGAGCACAAGCTCCCACCTTGCATTCCTCTCTCAGCCCAGCCATATCATTTCCTGTCTGTCTGCACAGACCTCCAGACTTTATGATTAACTAGTGGCTAGCTCTACCCTTTGATCTTCAGGAAAGTTTTATTTGTTAGAGTACAAACAAGTTATTACCACACTTCCCCCTTTTTTGTCTAAAATAAAAAAGTTATAAAACTAATATAAGAAAAACTGTATACAATAAATACAATAATGAAATATATTATATGTAGAGGCAATAAATACATTAACAATGTCTAGTCTATTAACAATTGACAAATTCAGAACAGATACTCTGTTATCTATCCTATTTTGGTGATTCCAAATGATTGTACCTAACTCACTTTCTATTCTAACTTGCATTATCAAAACTATCTTTTTATGTCTCTCAAACTTATATACATTACATTTCTTTAGTGAGTTTCTCTTTTCACTCTGGTAACATGGAAAACTATAACTATAAAGTGTTTAGCTCCATCAGAAACTTGAGAAAAAACTAATAGTCCTGAGTAAGCAGGAAATGCAAACAAGTGACTTACAAAAAAACATGGGAAATTACAGAAACAGTTGGTTGCCTGGATGGTCACCCAAGGTTCCTCTGCAATGTTGGGGCATCCATCTTTGGCCTACAGGCCTAGCATGTCTGACAGATATTTAAAGGACTGACGTCCCTTTCTTGAACATTTTGGCAGTCATTCTGTTTTGTGTCCAATTAGTACCACATACTCTCAGAAGTTGATGCCAGGACATGTTCTTGCTCAGTGGTTTACTTTTGCCACAAAGCATGTAAATTCCATGTGGAGTTTCTTTGATGCCCATAATCTTCTCTGTAATATATTGGTGCTGCCAGGGCCAGACATGTTTCATTGTCATAAAAAAGAATAACCTATGTTAGTAAAACAACTTAAATGATGTATTCTGTAGATATTTGAAGTATTTGAAGATGATCTGTCTACCTAATATACATCTTGAAAACATACCTAATATGACTACAAGTTAGATTGTAATAGGTGGCTAATTGCTAAACTGCATTTCCTTATTATCATAAATTGTTGGCAATAATAACTTGAAAGGGCAAAAATTTGCATTACATCGTTAAATGAGCTATATAGGCATAATACCTTGAACAAGACTACAAATGTAAGTACAGTATGTTCTAACAAAAATAATCTTAAATTTTATGGGTATAGAAAAAAATCCAAGCCAATGTAAAATATTTACTTTTATGGTTTAAAAACAGACTCAATCCATCTACTTTCTTATCCTTATTTCTTTTCAGAGTAGATTCAATAATCTACTCTCATATTTCATCAGATCCATGGAAAATGGTAAACTCGCCTGCATAGAGTTAATAATTTATCAGTGAAAAACTTAAAAAAATATAAGCATAAATCATATATTTGAGAAAATATTTGCAAATATATCACATAAATTATTTTACACTTAAATTTAATATGTTTATACCAAAGCAAATATAAAATACGTATCAGAACAAGAAAATACTAAAGTTTAAAATAAAAAGTACTGAATATATTTTCAATTAGATATTGCAAAATTCAAGAAATAAAAAAATGAATTTTACTGGTCACCTATTAGCATTTATAAATTATAAATCAACAAAATATCAAAAGAGAACATCACTGGCAAGGATCCAAGCCAATAGATCTTCTATTCACTCCTGATGGGAGTGAAAATGGTACATTACAGTAGGAGACTATTTTACAGTTTCTTAGTCTTATATGACTTCGAAGGAATCTTCTAGACATTCAAACAATTGATCTGAAGGCTAACATCCACACAGAAACCTGTACATGCTACATCACGTCCTCTGCTGTTGTATTATGGCTTCCACCTTAATGTTTTATGGGATTTCTAAATGTGTGAAGGAGTGAGCTCTCTAATTCATGAGCCTGCTCATGGGCATTTTTCTTTTGTTGATTTGTCTTGACCAACTTCATAGTTTTTTGTTTCAATCTTATTATATTTTATTTTGTCATTTATTTTCAAAAATGAATTAATAAAAGAATATCTAGATAGTGGGGTAAAGGGCAACAACTGAATGTCACTTATGCCTACTTGGAGAAGGCAAATGAATTTCACCAATGTCTAAAGTTTAGGAGAAGTTGATCAATTTATGTAATACAATTCAGTTTTATTGTGTGTTTTTTCATTTGGTTATAGTTTGATTTTTTGTTTCTCTGTCTTGTTTCTTTCATGGATATAATTTTGTTTTTTTCTTCATTTTGGGGGCTTTTGTTGTGTTTGATTTTTGATTGCTTTTTGAGAAAGAAAAAGTTGTGTAGGTAGGGGGAGAGGAAGGACTTAGAGGAGGGAATGTGATCAATATAAATTTAAATTTAAAATTTATTTAAATAATAAAATAATAAAAATATAATAAAATAAAAAATAATAAAAAACCTAGAGCAGCACATGTATAAAACCTTTTTCTGTTCACTGGTTATGTGTCTGGGAAGAGAGAGACAGACAAATAGATGATTGATAGATAGATAGATAGATAGATAGATAGATAGATAGATAGATAGATGATAGTTAGATACAGAGAGAGATAGCTGCACAACTGAATATTATCAAACAATACATATAGGCAAACTATTAAGCCACTGTGAAGTGTAGTAAAATTTTCAATGAACTGAGCAGAGGTGGTGCACACCTTTAATTCCAACACTTCAGAGGCAGAGGCAGAAGCAGGCAGATCCCTGTGAATTTGAGTCCAGCCTGGTTTACAGAATGAGTTCCAGGATAGCTAAGGCTACACAGAGAAACCCTGTGTCAAGCAAACAAGCCAACATCTGAAATAAATAATTCTGCATGAAAAAGCCCATCAATGTGAAAGGTACATCCTATGATTGATGCTATGCTATCATATGGGAAAATGGGCTACTGAGAGTGAAGCCTCGGGGATTTCAGAAGCTACAGAGGGAAGTAAATAGGTGAAGCAATTTTAAACATTGTGTGTATGTGTATGTTTATCATGTGTGGTGGTGGTGGTGGTGGTAGTGTGTGTGTGTGTGTGTGTTTGGTTTTTTTGAGACAGGATTTCTCTGTGTAGCCTTGGCTGTCCTAGAACTTACTCTATAGATCAGGCTGGCTTTGAACTCAGATACACCTGAGTGCTAGGATTAAAGGTGTGTGCCACCACCACCTGGCCTAGATGCTACTTAATTTAAACTTTAATCTCTGCTTCACAGTTATGTTTTAGCTACTCATGCCGTTTTCCCTACCCTGAAGATGCTACTGACAAACTCTGTGCTTTGCATCTGCCCCAGCACTGTAGATGGTGCACCACAGTCATCGCATGCGGTGTGTCTGCAAGCCTCTGTGTCCAGATCACTTAGGGAGAGTAGTTCCAAACAGGAGCCAACTGGACAGTTTTCCAAAGTCCCTGAAAATCTGACACATTTCCAGTGAACTGTGTTCTTCTGCTCTGTGTCGTAGAAGGTTCTGTTTCTACTGCAATGCTTGCTTCTAATGTTTCAGCATCTCCACTTTAAAATCACTGTTTACAGCAAAGATTGGAGCAACTGAAACATTGCCCAAGGAAAGAAGGAAAGAGGTTTCAAAAAGATTACAGTTCTTGCTCTAAACATTTTCCCAGCTACTTATTCTTCTGTGATTGATGACTCAATGAAGACATCTGTACTGTTGTTGTGATTTTTTTGTCACTTGTATGCAATGCTTGAGTATTGCTCAGAAACAGTAATGTCCCAGAAATATCCTCAGACAATGTCTGAGGCTCTGTGAGTTAAGAACTAGCTATTTGCCCTTATATGAAAGATGCTACTAATTTAAATGAAATGTATTTTTCTTTCCTGTCAAGATCTAATATAATCTTGGGCCTTTAAGTGCAATATCAGGAATCCTGTGAGCCAGGCATTGGTGGCACACACCTTTAATCCCAGAGGCAGACAGATCTGTTATTTCGAGTTCAGCCTGGTCTACAAGAGCTAGTTCCAGGACAGCCTCCAAAGCCACAGAGAAACATTGTCTCAAAAATCCAAAAAATATAGGAGAAGGAGAAGGAGAAGGGGGAGAGGGAGGGGGAGGGGGAGAGGGGGAAGAAGCAGGTGTCCTTCTCCTTTTGGTTTGATAACCTTAGAAATGAAATTTTCATTTTGAGTCTTAATATGTGCTGATCTTAGACTGTTTCTTCATTTCTGTCATTAGGTATGATCATAATATACTAATTATTTTCAGACATACCTTCAATTTTTATCCATGTTAATATGTTCATGGGTTTGCATATGAGTATGGGCATTTGTACAACTATGTGGGGTCCCTAAGTGGATGTCCAGTGCCTTCTGCATTGTTCTTCACTTATCTATTGAGTCAGGGCCTCTCACTGAGCCTGGAGATCATGGTTTCCAGTTCCTCTGGGAAGCTTCCTTGCCCCAGAGATCCCCTGTTTCTACTACCAGTGTACTAGTACTCCAGATAACCATATGCCTGGGTTCTACATGGGTTCTAATGCTCTGAACTCTAATTCCCATATTGTTGAGGAAATTTTACCCAAGCAACCATTTCCTACATACTTGTGTGCTGTTTGTGTAAAACTCATTTATTTGAAAAAGAGAGAGGGAAGGTTGTAGGAGCTTTTGAAAAGTAGAAAGGGGAGAAATGTAATTAAATTATAATCTCAAAAAAGTTTAAAGGTGCTCAAATTTAATTTATCTTCCTGAAAAAAATTGAAGATTATTTTATTATTTATCTATGTGATAATAGTAGGTATCTGAAAAGGTCAGTGTCCTCAAGTCCAACTGGAGCTAGAGTTACCAGTAGTTGTGAGCTGTATAATGTCTATGCTGGGAACTGAATGCAGATTCTCTTAAAAAGTAAAACACTCTAAATTACTGAGCCATTAGATTATGAATCATAGTATTTGTACTTAAGCAATATTAAAATTACTAGCCATGGTGTTAAGCAAAAAGCAGTGAAGAAGACTTGTTGAGATGTTGCCTTTTGGTTATATAGTGATAAAGGGGGATGAAGAAAAGAGAGAAAAAGAAGAGGAGATGAACCTGGACAGGGCATGACAGAAGGACAGAAATCTTACATGATCGGCAGATTTATTGAATCTTCAACCCCTTCCACAGAAATTAAAGGGTAAATTACAGAACAAGGTAAGAGGAGATGCTACAAACCTGTCATCCACTTATTTGGCACATTAAGGATGTGAGGCCTGAACAAAAATGAGATTAACACTAAATCAAAATATTGCCTCCAGTTTTGGCAATTTTTAAATAGTATAATTCTAATATTTTAGTTTACTTGTATGTTAATTACACTTATCATACAACTACTTGACTTAGTTAAATACAGTAGAATATATTGTAATAAATATAAACTCCCAAATAAATTATGTATATGCACGTTTTAATAGATGTGTTATTAAATATTTATTAACACATAAACTCTTTTATAATTCTAAAAACTAAATTGAAAATTGGATCTCTAAGTACAGCACAATTATAATGGTATACTGAGATTCCAAAATGACCATTTTTATTTTTTTACTTTTATAATTGTAATTAGAACAATTTTAAATTAGAAACAAGCTTTTTTATATTAATCCTAGTTTCCTCTCCTTCCCCTCCTCCCATGCCCCACCCCCACCCCCTATCCCAACCCATTTCTGCTCCCCAGGGAAGGTGAAGCCTTCCATGGGGAATCTTCAAAGTCTGTCATATCATTTGGAGCAGTGCCTAGACCCTCCCCATGTGTCTTGGCTGCATCTCTCTATGTGGAGAAGGCTCCCGATGTCCATTAGTGTACCAGGGATAAATACTGATCTACTATCTGAGGACCCATAGATTGCCCAGACCTCCAAACTGACATCCTCATTCAGTTGGTCTGGAACAGTCCTATGCTAGGGTCCATAAGCAACCCCTTGTTCAGTTCAGCTGTGTCTGTGGGTTTCTCTAGCCTGGTCATCACTCCTCGATCTCTGCAACTGGATTCCAGAGTTCAGCTCAGTGTTTATCTTTGGGTGTCTGCTTCTACTTCCATCAGCTACTGAATGAAGGCTCTAGGATAGCATACAAGGTAGTCATCAATCTCATTTCCAGAAAAGGGCATTTAAGGTAGCCTCTCAACTATTGCTTAGATTGTTAGTTGGGGTCAAGTGTGTAGATCTCTGGACATTTTCCTAATGCCAGAATTCTCTTTAAACTTATAATGGCTCCCTCTATTATGGTATCTCTTTTCTTGCTCTCCTCTATTCTTCCCCTGACTAAATCTTCCTGCTCTCTCATGTCCTCCTCTCCCATCCTCTTCTTTCCTTCTCTTTCTTCTAGCTCCCTCTCCACTCTCCCCATGCTCCTAATTAGCTCAGGACATATTGTCCCTTTTCCCTTCTCCAGGGGACCATGTATGTCTCTCTTATAGTCCTCCTTGTTTCCTAGATTCTCTATTGATGTGGATTGTATTACTTTACTCTATGTCTAAAATCCATATATGAGAGAGTACATACCATTTTTGTCTTTTTACCTCACTCAGAATAGTTTCTTATAGTTCCATCCATTTTCCTGAGAATTTCAAGATTCCATTTTTTTCCCACTGAGTATTACTCCATTGTGTAAATGTACCACATATTCTCCATCCATTCTTCAGTTGAAAAGAATCTAGGTTGTTTTCACTTTCTGGCTATTTGTTAATGAACAGTGAAAGATGCAGAAATCCTTTTGGGCTCAGTGATTTACCACACCCGGTTGTGAGCACCTGGTTTTTTGCTGTGGTTTTGTTGTTGTTTGTTTTTTTGTTTTTTGAGCCTTGTGAGGTGATTTATTATTTAACCAAAATTAGAAGTAAGGATACAAAAACCAGTGTTACTTAAACAGATGAAAGGGGCAAGATTAGGTAGGGAAAACTGAGAAATCCACTTCTTTATTTAGTGTTTTTAAATGCAAATTAAACCCAACACAACAGGAATTCAGAACATGTTCAAGATTATCTGCAAATGAGAACTTAAATGGGTTTAGCATAGGTTTTTATATAATATATATATATATATATATATATATATATATACCAACATTAGAAAAATTTTCAAAATTCTCCCAAGTCACACAAAGATAAATATTATATTGTGATATTTCTTCCTTTATCACTTTTAGATTTATTGTTTTTACAATTTTGCATGTTTCATGCAAAATCAAACCTTGTTTCAGAAGGCTTTTATTATCTATAGCTAAATATGACATCAGGATGGCATGTGTCTTTACAATAATGAATACATCATATTTATAAACTTGGCAATTCATACTCCTAAAACTGGTTCCATATAAAAATGTGATCATAAACATCAAGCAAGAATCAAGCCATGTGTCTCTTCCAGCCCAGATTAGCTGCTCTTCAATCTTGATTATATGTTAGGTCTGTCTTCATTGCTAAAATCTTTCATTTTCCCCCAAAGTATTCAAGTATGAACATGCAGTTTTTATAAGTGGCATCTGTTTTACTTTTTGATTCCTTAAGTTTCTCAGCCATCCAAGCCTATTAAGTATGGGAATACCTACTGGAGATCAAACACACTGTAAAATAGTTCTGTTTATAGATTTCTTAATTTCTTAATGATCATTTTAGTCTAATTAACAACAAAATATTTTAATGTCGGCTGAGTATGCCTCTGGGGAAAATGAGAACCTTGATGAAATTACATTTTTGTTGCGAAATTCAAACTTATGGAGTAACATTTGTAAATTTAGACAAAATGCCATAGGGAGTTGCTTCTTGGATCCATATGGCCCATCATGCTATCTTCTTTAAGTTTACCATATGTTTAATAAATTATTATTCAAGAAAGGGGAACACTCCTCCACTGCTGGTGGGAGTACCAACTTGTACAGTCACTTTGGAAATCAGTATGGCAACTCCTCAGGAAAATTGGAATCAGTCTACCTCAGGATCCAGCAATTCCACTCTTAGGCATATACCCAAAAGAAGCACATTCATACAAGGACATCTGTTCAACGATGTTCATAGCAGCACTATTTGTAATAGCCAGAACCTGGAAGCAACCTAGATGCCCCTCAACTGAAGAATGGATAGAGAAAATGTGGTATATTTACACAGTGGAGTACTACTCAGCCAGGGAAAAAACAAACAATGGAATCGTGAAATTCACAAGCAAATGGATGGAACTAGAAGAAACCATTCTGAGTGAGGTAATCCAGTCACAAAAAGACAAATATGGTATGTACTCACTCATATGTGGATCTTAGACATAGAGTAAAGGATTACCAGCATACAATCCACACTGCCAGAGAAGCTACTAAACAAGGAGGACCCTAAGAGAGACATACATGGTCTCCTGGAGAAAGAGAAAGGGACAAGATCTCCTGAGCAAATTGGGAGCATAGGGGGAGGGGAGAGGGAACTAGAAGAATGAGAAGGGGAGAAGAGGAGGTGTGAGGAAGACATGTGGGGCAGGGAGGTTGAGTTGGGGGAAGAACAGAAGAGAGCAAGATAAGAGGTAATATAATAGAGGGAGACGTTATAGGTTTAAAGAGAAATCGGGCACTAGGGAAATGTCTGGAGAGTTACAAAGATGACACCAACTAACAATCTAAGCAACAGAGGAGAGACAACCATAAATGCCCTCTCCTGATAATGAGATTGATGTCTAATTCATATGCTATGGTATAGCCTTCATCTAGCAGTTGGTGGAAGTAGAAGCAGACACCCACAGCTAACCCTTGAACTGAACTGAAATCCAGTTGCAGAGAAGGAGGATGGATGAGCATAGGGGTCCCTACCAGGCTGGTGAAACCCACAGAAACAGCTGCCCTGAACAAGGGAGAGCTCTTGGTCCCCAGGCTGACAGCTGGGAAACCAGCAGGGGACTGATCCAGACCCCCTTGAATGTGGGTGTCAGTGAGGAGACCTTGGAAATCTATGGGGGCCCCTTGTAGTGGATCAGTACTTATCCCTAGCATAGGAATTGACTTTGGGAGACCATTTCACATCGAAGGATACTCCCTGAGCTTAGACACAAGGGGGTTGGCCTAGGCCCTATCCCAAAGGATATGACAGATTTGAAGATGCCCTATAGAAGGCTTCACTCTCCTTGGGGAGCAGAAATGTTATAGGATAAGTAGGGTGTTAGTTGAGGGGGGGGCAGGTTAGAAGGGGAGGGAAAGGGACCTGGAATTAACATGTAAAATTATCTTCTTTCCAAAAAAAAAGAATTGGATGATAAATAAATAAATAAATAAATAATAAATAAATAAACTAGTAAAAATTCCCAAGAATCCACAAAGATGACCCAGTAAGACTCCTAGCAATAGTGGAGAGGATGCCTGAACTGGTCTTCCCCTGTAATCAGATTGCTGAATACCCCAGCTGTCATCATAGACCCTCACCCAGTAATTGATGGAACCAGATACAGAGTTCCAAAACCAAGCACCAGGCCCAGCTTCTGTAATCCAGTGGAAGATAAGGAGGAGGGAATATATGAGCAATTGAGGTTAAGACCATGATGGGGAATCTACAGAGACAGCTGATCCAAGCTTGTGGAAACTCATGAACTCTGTACTGAAAACTGTGGAGACTCCATAGGACTGAACTAGGCCCTTTATATGTGGCAGACAGCTGTGAAGCTTGGGTGATCTGAGGGGCCCCTGGCAGTAGGACTAGGCCCTATCCCTGATGCATGAGCTAGCTTGCTGGAGCCCATTCCCTATGAGAGGATACCATGCTCAGCATTAACACAGAGAGGAGAGTCTTGGTCCTGCTCCAAGTTCATGTGCCAGACTTCTTTGACTCCCAATGGGAGCCCTTACCTGCTGGGAAGAGTGGATAGGAAGTGGGCTGCGAAGGAGGAGCTGAAGGGGGCAGAAGGAGGGGAGGGAGGGAGAAAACAACAACAAAATAATGAATGGCACACAGGTGCTTAGTGTGATTTGCTCTTAATGCAGAATGGAAAAGATCATTTTTTTAATTTTTTTTATTTTTATTTTTTATTTTAGAAGGAAATCCCTGCTTTCCCTCACCCTCCCATCCTCCAATGCTCTCCACTGTCAGCCCCACTCACTCCCCAAGGATGGTCAGGCACTCCACAGGGGACCATCAAAGTCCTTTCAGGGAAGGCCTAGGCCCTCTTTCAGTCTCTGGGCTGCAATAGTGCCCCTCCATAGGGAACTGGCTCCCAAAGTCGTTTTGTGCTCTAGGGATAAACACTGGCTCCACTGTTAGAGGTCTCATAGACTGTCTTGGCCTCTGAACTGGCACCCACATTCAGAGGGCTTGGTTCAGTCCAATGCTGGATCCCCAGCTTTACTATTAGGGTCTCCAAGATCTCACTAGGTCAGTTCGATTGTTTCTTTGGGTTTCTCCAGCACAGTCTTGGCTCCTTTGCTCATCCATCCTCCCTCTCTACAACTGAATTCCAGGAGTATGGCTCAGTGTTTAGCTGTGGGTGCCTGTTTCTGCTTTGATCAGCTACTGGATGAAAGCTCTAGGAATGGCAACCAAGGTAGCCATCAATCTCATTATAGGGAAGGGCATCAAAGGCAGCCTCTCCACCACTGCCTGGATTCTAAGATGGGGGTCGTCACTGTGGTCCACTAACCTTTCCCCTGTGAAAGACCTTTCTCCAAACCTATAATGGCTCCCTCTATCAGGGCATCTCTTTTCCTACCCTCCTCTATTCCTCCCCTATCTCAGTCCTCCTGTTCTTTCCTGTTCTCCTCCCCCTTTCTCTTCTCTCCCTCTCCCCTTCCCACCTCTCTCCTCTCCCACCCCCTTGCCATGCTCCCAATTTTCTCAGGGGTTATTGTCCCCCTCCCCTTCTTCAGGGGACTATGCATTCTTCTCTTGGGGTCCTCCTTGTTTCCTAATTTATCTGGTGGTGTGGATTTTACGATGGTAGTACTTTGCTCTATGTCTCATATCCATATATGAGTGAGTATATACCCTGCTTTTATTTCTGTGATTGGGTTATCTCGCTCAGGATGTTTTCTTCCAGTTCCATCCATTTGCCTGCAAATTTCAAGATTTCATTTTTTTTTGTTTGTTTGTTTTGTTTCCTACTGAGTAATACTCCATTGTGTAAATGTACCACATTTTCCCCATCCATTCTTTGGTTGAGGGGCATCTAAGTTGCTTCTAGGTTCTGGTTATTACAAACAATGCTGCTATGAATTGAACTTATATCCTTGTTGTATAAATGTTCATTCTTTGGGTATATGCCCAAGAGAAGGATTGCCGGATCTTGTGGTAGACTGATTCCCATTTTCCTGAGAAACTGCCATACTGATTTCAAGAGTGGTTGTACAAGTTTGCACTCCACCAGCAATGGAGGAGTGTTCCTCTTTCTCCACATCCTCTCCTGCATAGACTATCATTGATGTTATTGATTTTAGCCATTCTGACAGGAGTGAGATGGTATTTCAGAGTTGTTTTGATTTGCATTTCCCTGATGGCTAAGGATGCTAAGCAATTTCTTAAGTGTCTTTCAGCCATTTTAGATTCCTCTATTGAGAATTCTCCATTTAGTTCTACACCTCACTTTTTAATTGGATTGTTTGGTATATGGGTGGCTAGCTTCTTGATCTTATTGTATATTTTGGAAATAAGCCCTCTGTCAGATGTGGGGCTGGTGAGAATCTTTTCCCATTCTGTGGGCTGCCGTTTTGTCTTGTTGACTGTGTCCTTTGCCTTACAGGTGGTTTCCAGTTTCAGGAGGTCCCATTTATTAATTGTAGATCCCAATGTCTATGCTCCTGGTATTATTTTAAGGAAGCAGTTAAGGTACCTCCCACTTTCTCTTCTAAGAGGTTCATTGTGGCTGGATTTATGTTGAGGTTTTTGATCCGTTTGGGCTTAAGTTTTGTTCATGGTGATAGATATGGATCTATCTGCAGTCCTCTTCATGTCCACATCCAGTTATGCCAGCACCATTTGTTGAAGATGTTTTCTTTTTTCCATTGTATAACTTTAGCTTCTTTTTCAAAAATCAGGTGTTCATAGGTGTGTGGGTAAATATCAGGGTTTTCAATTTGATTCCCTTGGTCAACCTGTCTAGGTTTGTGCCAATACCAAGCTGTTTTCAGGACTCTAGCGCTATAAAAGAGCTTGAAGTCAGGGATGGTGCTGCCTCTAGAAGTTGCTTTATTATAAAGGGTTGTTTGGCTATCCTGGGTTTTTTGTCCTTATAAAGTTGAGTTTTATCTTTCAAGGCCTGTGAATTATTGTGTTGTGATTTTGATGGGGATTGCACTGAATCTGTAGATTGCTTTTGGCAAGATTGCCATTTTTACTCTCCTGATCCTACCTATCCAAGAACATGGGAGATCTTTCCATTTCCTGGTCTCTTCTTTAATTTCTTTCTTTAAAGGCTCAAATTTCTTACTAAACATGTCTTTCACTTGTTTGGTTAGCATTACCCAAGATATTTTATGTTGTTTATGGCTATTGTAAAGTGTGATGTTTCTCTGATTTCTTTCTCCACCAATGTGTCATCAGTATATAGTAGGGCTACAGATTTTTTTTGAGTTAATCTTATATCCTGCCACTTTGCTGAAGGTGTTTATCAGCTGTAGGAGTTCCCTGCAGAGTTTTTCCTGTCACTTATGTAAACTGTCCTATCATCTTCAAATAGTGAGAGTTTGACTTCTTCCTTTCCAATTTGTATCCTCTTGATCTCCTTTTGCTGTCTTATTTTCTAACTAGAACTTCAAGTATAATATTGAAGAGATTTAGAGAGAGTGAACCACCTTGTCAGAAACCCCACAGTCCATCATGGATCAACTTTGCAAGACATACTATATGTCCAGAAACTGTACTGTAATATAGCACAATTTATTAGAAAGACAAAACTCTCTAAAAAGTGTTAGACAGATTCCTATTAAGAACTATAGCTTCTTCCTTTATATATACACTATCGAATTTAATTTAATAGAATGTGTATTTGTAAATATATATTACTATGCATGTATGAAGGAGAAAATATGTTTTTGTCATGCTCTATCTGCTCTATCAAGAAATATCTTTCATTGTTCTCCCACTCCATCTCTTCCTGAACTTGTTCTTCTTGAGATCTCATGTACCCATCCCCCATGAGAAACCTTTCTACCTACATCTTATTTTAACCAGGAGATATATATTATCTTAATTAGAACCAATCTTCTTTTACATATCAATACCAATTCCCCCCCATCCTCACATGCCCCACCTCCATACCATAAGCTTCCTTCTACCCAGGGAGGATAAGGCCTTTATGGAGGATCATCGAACTCTGTCACATCATTTGGGGCAGGGCATAGGCCTTCCCTCATGTGTCTAGGTTGAGATAGTATCCCTGTAGGGGGAATGGGCTCCCAAAGTCCATTTATACACTAGGGATAAATATTGATCCATTACCAGAGGCCCATAGTTTGCCCAGGCATCCCAACTGACACCCACATTCAGTCTTATGCTTGTCTCCCAGCTGTCAATCTGGTGTCCATGAGATCCCTCTTGTTCATGTCAGCTGTTTCTGTTGGTTTCCCCAGCTTGGTCTTGACCCCTGTGCTCATCACTCCTTCTTCTCTGTAATTGGATTCCAGGAGTTCTACTTAATGTTTAGCTGAAGGTCTCTACTTCTGTTCTCATCAGCTACCAGATAAGGTAGCTATATCACTATAAATCAATCTCACTATAGGGGAAGGGCATTTAAAGTAGCCTCTCCACTTTTGCTTAGATTCTTAGTTGGGGTCATTCTTGTAGATGTCTGGACATTTCCCTAGTGCCAGATTTCTCTTTAAACCTATAATGGCTCCCTCTATTAAGGTATCTCTTTTCCTGCTCTCCTCTATTCTTCCCCTGAATCAATCTTCCTGGTCCCAAATGTCTCTCCCCTATTCTCCCCTTCTCTTTCTCCTAAATCACTCCCCCTCCCCCATGCTTCTAATTTGCTCAGGGGATCTTGTCTCTTTCCCTTTCTTCAGGGGACTATTCATGTCTCTCTTAGGGTCCTCCTTGTTACCTAGCTTATCTGGTGGTGTGGATTGTAGGGTGGTAATCCTTTGCTCTATGTTTAATATCCATGTTAGTGAGTACATACCATATTTGTCTTTCTGAGACTGTTTTACCTCACTCAGGTTGATTTCTACTAGTTCCATCAATTCGCCAGTGAATTTCAAAATTCCATACCCCCTCCATTGTGTAAATGAATCACATTTTTATTATCCATTCTTCAGTTGAGGGGCATCTAGGTTGCTTACAAGTTCTGGTTATTACAAATAATGCTGTTATGAAAATAGTTGAACAGATGTCTTTGTATGAATATGTATTCTTTGGGTATATGACTAAGAGTTCCTGAATGTTTTGTGTTAGGGATTTGTTGGACTTAAGACTTTCTTTGGTAGATTAATCTATTTCTCCTAGTGTATCTTCAACACCTGAGATTCTCTCTTTCATCTCTTATATTCTGTTGATCATGCTTGCACCTGTAGTTCCTTATCATTTACCCAGCTTTCCTATTTCCAGTCTTCCCTTAGACTGTTTTTATTTTTCTCTATTTCAGAACTTCTATTGTCTTTTTGATGTTAGCTGGCAGCCGGGCATTGGTGGCTCATGCCTTTAATTCCAGCAATTGGGAGGCAGAAGCATGCAGATCTCTGTGAGTTCCAGGCCAGCCTGGTCTCCAGAATGAGTGCCAAGATAGGCTTCAAAGCTACACA
Organism: Cricetulus griseus; assembly: GCF_003668045.3. Taxonomy (NCBI): domain Eukaryota; kingdom Metazoa; phylum Chordata; class Mammalia; order Rodentia; family Cricetidae; genus Cricetulus; species Cricetulus griseus. The sequence continues at coordinate 176,830,089 of NW_023276806.1, read as the reverse complement.
GAGAAACCCTGTCTCGAAAAACCAAATAAATAAATAAATAAATAAATAAATAAATAGATGTTGGGTTAGGGATAGGGTTTGGGTTATATTTAATTTTAGGATTATGGTTAGGGATTAGGGTGAGAGTTAAGGTTTGGGTTAGGTTTAGGGTATTAGGGTTAGAGTTAAGTTTATGGTTAGTGTTAGTTTTAGGGTTAGGAGTTAGGGCTAGGGTTTGGTTTAGGGTTAGGGTTAGAGTTATTTTTAGGGTTAGGGTTAGGTTTGGGGTTAGGTTTATGGTTTAGGTTTAGCATTAGGGTTAGGGTTAAGAGTTAGGTTTATGTTTATGTTTAGGGTTAGGCTTATAATTAGGTTTAGGGTTAGATTAGGATTAGGGTTAAGGTTAGTGTAAGGGTTAGGGTTTGTGTTAGGGGTTAGGGTTAGGGTTAGATTTAGGTTTAGGTTTAGAGTGGGATTTATGGTTATGATTAGTTTTAGGGTAAGGTTTAGGTTTAGTGTTAAGTTTAGGGTTAGGGATAGGGTTAGGTTTATTGTTAGGGATAGGTTTAGGGCTAGGGGTCGAATTAGGTATTATATACTTTTAAATATTAAAACTTTGCTGTTATGGAAAAATACAAACACAATATAAAAGCAAATGTTTGATGTTAAAATTAATAATACAGAGAATTAGTAAACATTTCAAGGTATAGTTTTTCAGTTGTAGACAATATGTATATCAGAATCTTTAAATTCCATATGTCACCTAGTAAGTCATCACATATTTTTCAAATTATGTGATCCTCAAGAGTCATGATTTATTTGTCAGGTAAAATAAATTCATAAGATCTTCATAAGAAGCAAGTAAATAATACACAGATATTATCCTAAGAATTATTTGGTACAAGCCACACAAGGGATATCAGCTACATCATGAGACAAGAATGAAAAGTGCTTTGTTATTGTCATATCTAGCTTAAAATACATCTTATTTTTATATTTACAAGATAAAACTTTTGCAATATTTTCTGCAAAAAGTCAGGTGGGCTTCTATTTTCTATTTCAAGTGTAGTGGAGACTACTGAAGCATCTAAATTCTGTTATTGTATTGAAAAATCAGCAATGTGAAGTTTTAAATGCATGGGCTTGTTTTATTAGCAGTAAAACCTTATTTCTAGAAATAGGTGGTGAGTGAGAGTGGACCACAGTTATTTTTTGCTCATCTCCTACCTGAAACATCATCTTGGAAAGAGCATAATTATGATGTTTATTTTTTAAGTTAATATAGAAGTGTTAGTCATTCCATTAATTTCTTCCTTTAAATTTTTCTGATATGCATGAATATGCATACTGTTGATATGTTGTAAGTATTATTTTTAGTTATTTGCTGCATACACATGAAAGTTTTTATAAGGCATGTTGTTCCAACCAGAAAATGTATTTCAAAGTCTAAATGCTAACATTGTTTGGAAACATCCTCTCTGACACCCTTGCCTAAAAAGGATATTTATTTCTATAGGACTTTATTTGTATCAAATATTTTCTATGTTTTCAATATAATTAAAAATAAAAACATTAAGTAATATTATTCACTTGAAATTTAACTGCAATTTATAGACTGTATTATTTTTGTTTAATTCTAATCAAACAGACTTATTTTAAACTGGTATTTATTTTCACTGAAGTGTAAGTTTAAAGCAGAAAGAAAGGAAATCATCTGAATTGCAACTAACCTATGAAAAATGCTTTGAAATTGTTCTCTAAGAAAGAATATGTTTGACAAAGTATGACTAGTAAACTTCCTAAAATATAGTCTCAAAGGATAAAAACACCCATTGCCTCTTTCTAATTAAATGAAATAAATAATATTAGTTAACCAAGACATTTTGGGGGATATCCATCAACATGTGGCCCAGATGCTTTTATCCTAAATGCCTTAACAATACTGGCAAGGATAACATTTACCTCCCTGAGTGTTGGTTTTATTTCCTTTAGCACACAAAGGACTTTGCTGTCCAGTTCTAGTTTGTGAGTGTGGTTTTATCAAAGTTTTCCAGCAAACCCTCTTGACTTTCATTATAACTAGCTCTGTCCTAAAAGAATCCCAAGTTGATTCAAGAGTGTAGAATCTTCCTGGTGAAGTCTCTTCTTATTGGGAACTTCCTCCTGACAGGGCTTTAGGGATTGATTACATTCCCAGCAGGTGAACTTGGAAATCACTTTCAAGCCACAATAGAGGGCAGGATAGGAAGCAGAGGAGAAGATGAGCTGCTTTGGCTTGCTTCCCTGTTGCTGTGATAAACAACAGAACCAGAACCAGAACCAGCTCTGGGAGGAAAGCATTCATTTACCTTTCGCTGCCGTGTCTCAGTCCATCCTTAAGAGAGCTGGGAAGGAATCTGGAGGCAGGAACTGAAGCAAAGACCATGAATGAAGGCTGCTTATGGGCTTGCTTCCTATGCAACTCAGGACTACCTAGCTAGAGACAGCACTGCCCACATTGGACTGGGCCCTCCCACATCAATGGTTAATCAAGAAAAGCCCTCGCAGACATGCCCTCAGGCCGATCTGACCAAGATAATTCCTCAGTTAAATTTCCTCTTCCCAGGTAAATCTAGTGTGAGTCAAGCATCCACACAAAAGAGGTGGAGATCTAGAGTTGAGATTTTCACTAAGTAGGTTTTCCTTACCATTAAAATGCAATAGATTTCCAAATCAGAGTCAACATGAAGTCAAAGCTCTAGGATAAACAGAAACTGAGATTTAAAATCAGCACCAAGGCAACAAATAATATTTTTGATTTGGAAGCATTTAAAATGAGTTTACCATTCACAGAATCAAGCAAGGAAATGAGAAGTTAAAACATTATATATACATATGTTTTAATATATATGTTTTAATACATATATATATATATATATGTATCTATATAACCATAAATTTGAAGGAGAGTAGAATAGGGTATATGAGAGGTTATGGAGGGAAGATACAGGATATGTAATTGAATTAAAATCTTAAAAATAAAAATAGAAAAAAAGAACTGGAAGCTGAAGTTGAGTTGGTGTGAAGAGTTAATGAGGAGGATTTGGGAGGAGTTGGGGAGGGGAAATATGATTAAAAATTGAAACCTATTGGAAAGAGTCTCCCCTGAGTAAACTACTACTCCAAAGAACAAGGGCAAGTCCTGCTAATACAGTCCAGTTTTCTGTTCATATCATGCTTCATGTGGCTAGTGTAATGTGGCAGTGCTCAGCATTGAGATGATGATACAAAGGCCCCACCACCCATCCATCCATTGAAGAAGGCTATGATGATGTGGGAAGAACCCCCTCCCCCAAGTTCCTTGACTTTTAGCTTTCTGCTATGCGAGATGTCCTCAGTTTTAAATCCCTAACATCCATACCAGCACAAAATAGGTTAATGTTCATTCTATACTACTTAGTTTGTGGGTATTCTATTTTGAAATCCTAAGAGGAAACAAAATACCTTCTTGTGCTATTGCTTAAAATGAGTAGATTTTTGTTTTGTATATATTAGTTTTTCTGCTGTAATTAATTTGTTACATGTAGATAAAGCATGCATTTTCACTCACAAATTTCCATTAGTTACCTTTAGCAATACTTATTTAGAGTGTATTTGAACAAATGCTATACTAGTAACAGTTTTCTCATGCTCTTTATAAAATCAACAGTAACATACAATTAGAAATTCCTATCAGTTCATCTCACTGTTCAATAATAACAGTAAAATTTATAGTCCTCTGTATGTATTTCTTATATTCAGCTTCCACACTCTACTCTCAGTTTAACAACAATCATCAAATATCACTAATTTTATATGCATATGGAGTGATTATTTGGTGACATTTAAAACAATAACTTTCATCAACCTGTATTATGAGTATTACATACTCTTTACAACTTTCACTCGAAGACTTTATTTGGGATTCAGCCATGTTGCTAAATATTAATCTCACTTATTCATTTTAAGTGCACTTTCACTACATGAATGAACTATACATTATATGTTCATTTATTTATTCCTGCTGACATAAGAAATGTGTCTCATTCTTCACCATTAGACAAAGCTAGCTTGTGATAAATCTTCATAGCTTCCTATGCCAGAATTCCTGCTGGATGAAAGTCAAAATGGAGATTGCTGGATCAAGGAGCACAGATAGTCTTAGCATTTTTGGGTATTGCCAAAGTACTGCTTATGGAATTAACTAACTGTTCCCCAAAATGGTATGAATATAAAGCAATATGTTGGAATTCATTCATGATCATTGTCTTTCAGATTTTGATTTTTCTCTCTCCTGTAAACTACCTAATAATAATTAGTGATCATCTTGTGATTTGGTTAATTATTTCCTAGACTCCTTTATGCATTTGCAATATTATAATTTGAAAGGAGGAAAATATGAATTCAATATGGAGTTATTCTCATATTACCATAGCCAAAGATTTCCAATATGAAAAGTCAAAAAGTAATAACAATAAGATTACACTATTAAATTAACACAAACCCACAGAAGAAAATAATTTTATTGTTGAGAAGCTCTTGCTATGCATTGAGTGAGACATATTTCTCAGATTTTCAGTCTGCTTCCGAAACCTCCAATGTTATCATTAGCAACAGGATAAATAGTCCTTTTCATTTTTGAATTTTGCCAAAACATCTTCCCTATAATAATGAATGATTCCCTGTCATCAATATTATAAAGAAAACATTGTATTCAGTGTAACTTGGTAATTCGAATGGCACTTCTCTCAGAAAAGTGGCCTTCTGCCCCTTTCTCCCCCCGCCCCCCCACAAAATAAGCACCACATTTCAATGTGGAGAAGAATGGTTCTTTTGTCTGCACTTCTAATTCAGTCACACAGACATAACTCCAGGCCAAAATTTTGTGAGGTTCATATCATGTACTGCTTCATGAAATATTTTTTACCGGGAGTGTTTCTTTTTTACTATGAATGTCTGAAACTGGGAAAGATGACCATGGTCTAGGAGACGGTATACTACAAGTTCAAAAGCAAGATCAATGACTGCAAACTCAGCTGCATCACCCTGTCATCACACAGACCTTGATTACCATCATCTCAGAGAGCAACACAGAAACAGGCAAGTGATCTATTAACACAAGGATGAATACAATAGAACTGAATGGATCTTTTGTCGGTTGCTAGGTTTGCTATCAACTTTCTGCAGCAGTAAGTAGACCTTAGGTATGGAATACCAGGACAAAAACTTTATTGGAATTCACACATGAGAAAGCCACAGTGAGTACTGCTTTGATTTTGTGCTTTGGTAAAGCTGTGCTCCCCAGTGAAGAACAAAAGGTCCTGCAAAAAGGTTCACCACAGAGTGAGGAGGAAACCAAGGTTCTATTCTGGACACAATTCCAGCAAAGTAATAGCTCCCCAGGCCCAATCTCTGACTGCTTAAAGTTTCTTCCACCTTCTGAGAGGGTCACACGCTGTGAGTCAAATGTTTACAAGGTAAATATAGATAGTAAGCCTTTGGGAGAATCATTCCAGACCCAGGCTAGATAGCACAGGACCTCAGAGGAGGGTGAGCCCAAGGCTAGAGAGTGCAGAACCCTCAGAGGATGGTCAGGCCCAGGCAAAAGAGCACAGGACCCCCAGAGAATGGTGAGAACCTGGCTAGAGAGAACAGGACCCTCAGCGGATGGTGAGAACCAGGCTAGAGAGCTCAGGACCCTCAGAGGATGGTCAGACCCAGGATAGATAGCACAGGACCCTCAGAGGATGGTGAACCCCAGGATAGAGAGCACAGGACCCTCAGAGGATGGTGAGCCTCAGGCTAGAGAGCACAGGACCCTCAGAGAATGGTGAGTCCCAGGCTAGAGAGCACAGGACCCTCAGAGAATGGTGAGTCCCAGGCTAGAGACCATAGGACCCTTAGAGGATGGTGAGCCTCTGGTTAGAGAGCACAGGACCCTCAGAGGATGGTGAACCCCAGGATAGAGAGCACAGGACCCTCAGAGGATGGTGAGCCTCAGGCTAGAGAGCACAGGACCCTCAGAGAATGGTGAGTCCCAGGCTAGAGAGCACAGGACCCTCAGAGAATGGTGAGTCCCAGGCTAGAGACCATAGGACCCTCAGAGGATGGTGAGCCTCTGGTTAGAGAGCACAGGACCCTCAGAGGATGGTGAGTCCCAAGCTAGAGAGAACAGGATCCCCAGACAATAGTGTGAACCATGCTAGAGAGCACAGGACCCTCAGAGGATGGTGAGAACCAGGCTAGAGAGCACAGGACGCTCAGAGGATGGTGAGAACCAGGCTAGAGAGCATAGGGCCCTCAGAGAATGGTGGGAACCAGGCTAGAGAGAACAGGATCCTCAGACAATAGTGTGAACCAGGATAGAGAGCACAGGACCCGCAAAGGATGGTGAGAACCAGGCTAGAGAGAACAGGATCCTCAGAGGTGGTGACTCCTATTGTATTGGAGACTGGTTCTTTTTATTTTCATCAGTTTTTAATTTAAAATATATCTTTTCTTATTTCACATACCAATCCCACTTCCCACTTTCAACTCTTCTCCTGTTATCTCCTCCTTTTCCCACCCTATTGGCATCTGCTCCTCAGAAAGAATGACCCTGGCTTTGAGGCAGGAGCAAGGCCCTGTGACTGTATCTAGGCTGAGCACAGTATCCTACCATAGGGAATGGGCTCCAGAAAGCCAGTTGAAGCACTAGGGATAAATTCTGGTCCCAGTGCCAGTGGCCCTACATTCTGCTCAAGCCACACTACTGTCACCTACATTCACGGGGCCTAGTTTGGTCCCATGCAGATTCCCCCTTTGCCAATCCAGAGTCAGTGAGCTCAGGTCAGCTGTTTCTGTGGGTTATCACCAAACTGGTCTTGACATCTTTGCTCATGATATCGCTCCTCCCTCTCTTCAACTGAACTCTGGGAGCTCAGTCCAGTGCTTAGCTGTGAATCTCTGCATCTGCTTCCATCAGTTCCTGGAGGAAGGTTCTATGATTATAATACAGGTAGCCATCAATCTGATTACAGGGGAAGGCCAGTTTAGGCACCCTCTTCACTGATGCTTAGGGTCTTAGCTGGGGTCATCCTTGTGGATTCCTGGAAATTTCTCTAGTACCAGGTTTCTCACTGGCCCCAGAATGACCCACTCAATCAAGGTATGTCTTTGTTTGCTCTCCTTCTCTGTGCTTCCCCCATCTTAACCATCCCCTTGCCTCGTGTTCTGCTCTCTCTCCCCTTCACACATCCCCTTGTGTCCTCCCTTGCCCCTTCTCCAGGCTCCCAATTTTCTCAGGAGATCTTGTCTATTTCCCCTTACCAGGGGGATCCATGTATGTCTCTCTTAGGGCTGTCCTTGTTACCTAGCTTCTCTGGGGACATGGAATATAGGCTGGTTATCCTTTGCTTTACGTCTAGTATCCATTTATGAGTGAGTAATACATTGTTTGTCTTTCTGGGTCTGGGTTACCTTACTTACTTGTGATTTTTTTTTATCTAGTACCACCCATTTGCCTGCAAATTTCAAGATTTCATTGTTTGTTTACTGTTGAGTAGTGCTCCATTGTGTAAATGTACCACATTATCCATTTTTCCATTGAGTGGCATCTAGGTTGTTTCTAGGTTCTGGTTATTACAAATAATGCTGCTTGGAACATAGTTGAACAAATGTCCTTGTGGTATGATTATGAATGTGCATCCTTTAGGTATATGCCCAAGAGTGGTATTGCTGGTTCTTGAGCTAGACTGATTCCCATTTTTCTGAGAAACCACTTTACTGAATACCAAAGTGGCTTTATGAGTTGGAACTCCCACCAGCATGGAACAGACTTCCCTTTACTCCGAATCCTCTCCAGCATAAACTATCAACAGTGTTTTTTTTCCTTAGCCATTCTGACAGGTGTAAGATGGTATCTCAAAGTCATTTTGATTTGCATTTCCCTGATGACTAAGGAAGTTGAACAATTCCTTGAGTGTCTTTCTGTTGGGGCTCTTCTGTTGCGAAGTCTCTCTTTCGATCTGCATCCCATGCTTAATTTGATTATTTGGTATTTTGATGTCTAGTTTTTCTGAATTCTTTATATATTTTGGAGATCAGTCCTCTGTCCAATGTGGGGTTGGTGAAGACATTTTCCCTTCCCCATTTTTAAGCAGCCAGTTTGTCTTATTGGCTGTTTCTTTTGCCTTATAGGCTTCTCAGTTTCAAGAGGTCCCATGTATTAACTGTTGCTTTCAGTGTCTATGCTACTACTGCTATGTTCAGAAAAAGTTCTCCTGTGCCAGTGCATTCAAGACTACTTCACACTTTCAGTTCTGTGAGGTCCAGTGTGGTTCAATTTATGTTGACTTCTTTGATCCATTTGGATTTGAGATTTTTTTCATGGGGATAGATATGGATCTTGTGATTCTTCTACATGTTGACATGCAGTTATGCCAGCATCATTTGTTGAAGATGCTTTTTTTTCCATTGTATAATTTTAGCTTCTTTGCCAAAAATCAGATGTTCATAGGTGTGAGCAATAATATCAGTGTCTTTGATTAAATTCCATTGGTCCACCTGTCTCTTTTTATGCTGACACCAAACTATGTTCATTACTATAGCTCTACAGTAGAGCTTGCAATCAGTGATGGTAATGCCTACAAAAGTTTCTTCATTGCACAGGATTGTTTTGGCTATCCTGATGTTTTTGTTTCTTCCAAATGAAGTTGAGTACTATTCTTTTAAGGTCTGGGAAGAATTGTGTTGTGATTTTGATGGGGATTGCATTGAATCTATAGATTGCTTTTGGTAAGATTGCCATTTTTATTAAGTTGGTCCTATCAATCCAAGAACATTGCTCTCTCATGTCCTTCTCTCTCATCCTCTTCTCCCCTTCTCTTTCTGCTAACTCCCTCTCCTCTTCCCCCCTGATTTCCCCAATTAGCTCATGATATCTTGTCCCTTTCCCTTTTTCCAGGGGACTCGTTATGTCTCTCTTATAGTTTTCCTTGTTTTCTAGCTTCTCTGGTAGTGTGGATTGTAGACTGTTAATCCTTTGCTCTATGACTAACATCCATATATGAAGGAGTACATACCATGTTTGTCTTTTTGTGGCTGGGTTGCCTCACTCAGGATGGTTTCTTCTAGTTCCATCCATTACCAGCAAATTTCAAGATTCCATTATTTTTTTCCCACTGAGTAATACTGCACTGTGTAAATGTACCAACATTTTCTCCATCTATTCTTCAGTTGAGGGGCATCCAGGTTGCTTCCAGGTTCTGGCTATCACAGATAATGTTGCTATGCACATGGTTGATCAGATGTCCTTTTTGTATGAATGTGCATCTTTTAATGACTACTTCTGTTTCCTTGGAGGGTTATCGGTCTATTTAAATTATTTATCTGTCTTGATTTAATTTTGGAATGTGGTACCTATCCAGAAAATTGTCCTTTTCTTTTAGATTTTCAGTTTTTATAGAGTACAGGTTTTCAAAGTAGGATCTAATGATTCTCTGGATTTTCTTAGTGTCTGTTGTTATCTCCATTTTCATTTCTTATTTTGTTAATTTGGATATTCTTATTCTGCCTTTGGTTAGTCTTGATAAATGTTTGTCTATCTTGTTGATTTTCTTGTAGATCCAGCTCTTCATTTTGTTGATTCTTTGAATTGTTTTCTTTGTTTCTATTTTATTGATTTCAGCCCTCAATTTGATTATTACCTATTGTCTATTCGTCCTAGGTGAGTTTGCTTCTTTTTGTTTTAGAGATTTCAGGTGTGTTGCTAGTGTGAGATATTTCCACTTTCTTTACCTTCACACTTAGTACTATGACTTTCCTCTAAGCCCTGCTTTTATGTAGTCCCATAGGTTTTGGTACGTTATGCTTTCATTTCTGTTGAAGTCTAGGAAATCTTTAATTTTTTTCTTCATTTCTTACTTGATGCAGGGGTGATTCAATTGAGCATTGTTCAATTTCCATGAGTTTGTAGTCTTTCTGCAATTAGTGTTGTTGTTGAATTCTAACTTTAAGCCACAGTGATTGCTAAGAAAAAGGAGATTATTCCAATTTTTGTATCTGTTGATCTGAATATGTGGTCAATTTTAGAGGTTCCATGAGGTGCTGAGAAGAAATTATATTTTTTTGCTTGTGTTTGGAATGTTTTATAGATATCTGTTAAGACCATTTGAGTCATGACATCTTTAGTTCTCTTATTTCTCTGTTAAGTTTTTTTCTGTCAGAGAGTGTGGTTTTTAAGTCTCCTACTATTATTAGTGTGTAGAGTTTGATGTACCATTTAAGCTGCAGTAATGTGTCTTTTACATATGTAGGTGCTCTTTTTTTGAGGTCATAGATGTTCAGCTTTGAGACTTTAACTTGATGAATTTTTCCTGTGATGAGTATGATGTGACCGTCTCTGCCTCTTTTGGGTGATTTTAGTTTGAAGTATATTTTGTTAGCTATTAGGCTAGCTACAACAGCTTGTTTCTTAGTTCCATATGATTGGAAAATCTCTTCCCAACCTTTTACTCTGAGGTAATGTGTGTCTTTGAGGTATGTTTCTTGTATGTAGCAGAAGGATTGATCTTGTTATCATATTCATTCTATTAGCCTGTGTCTTTTTATAGATGAATTGAGATCATTGATATTAAGAGATATTAATGACCAATGATTTTTAGTTCCTGTTACTTTTCAGTGATAGTGTTTGTGTTTCTTTCTTTGACTTTTCTAGTGTGAGGTTATCTGTTGCTCATGTTTTTGTAGGAGCAGCTAACTTCCATGGATTGGAGTTTTCCTTCTAGTACTTTTTCTAGGGCTGGACTCAATAGGTATTGAGTAAATCTGGTTTTGTCATGGAATATTTTGTTTCCTCCATCTATGGCAATTGAAAGCATTGGTGGGTATAGTAATCTCTGCTGGCATCTTTGGTGTCTTAGTGTCTGTAGCAATCTGTCCAGGACCTTAATGAGGTGCGTCATCACCTCTAGAACTTTTCATCTCCTGTTGCCTTTTTAAACCTTTTCCTACTCAAGCTCCAGTATCTTGCACATTATAGTGAATGTTGGCTGCATGCAAAACCCATTCTTCTAGCGGAGCTGATCTGATCATAAAGGAAAAACTATTCTTTTGCATATTGGGTTTGCATTTTCATAAGCTATGTATATATAACTGATTGTCTTGTTTCCAGATCTGTTACCTGTAATTCTACTGCCTTAGTTAACTTCTGTAAGAAGTCCTAGAACTGTTCTATAGGTCTCTGTTCTATTCTGGTATAATATTCTAGGTGTTCTCTTGGCTCACAAACCTTATCCCAGGCATTTAATGCTGCTTTCCTGCATAGGGACAGCATATGGTCATCATATTCAGCCTGAGCCTCATCAAGAATCTTATCTAGGGGGGCTTCAAAACCTTTCTTTATGCCCTGACACTTCGCTGCTTCTCTGACCAATGCCTTCTACTACATTTGGTAAGAATTCTCAATTACAACTTCTACCAGTCTTTCTCAGTCTGTGAATGAATGTTAGTGAATCTGTAAATTGCTCTAACTGCTCCTCTACACGTTTTTCTATGTCTTTAATATGATCATCCTTAGGCAATATCTGGATGGCATGGAAACTGCCTTCTAGGTATTGGAGTCTAGATTCGAGGTCATGATTTGCTGATTTTGAGTCCTCAGCAATTGATCATGTGGACCTATGTAATCTGTCAGCCCTGTACTGTAAATTATCTTCCAAACATTCAAATCTAGACTCAAATTTGTGATCTGCTACCTAAGATGCTTCAATAATTGATTGAATGATATTGTCCAATAATTCAACCCTATCCTGGGTATTTTGCACCTTTGCATCTAGTTTCTGGGTAACATTGTCTATCTGAGTTTCTAGCTGGCTACAGATATTCTTAAGCTCATCACGGTCTTCTGACAGCCTAGCCTCTAAGGCCTCAGACATGGAGGATCTCTCTGTGTTTATCTTATCATAAATATGCTGCATCTCATCTTGGGTAACAGACAGCTCTGTCTTTAGCATATAGGACACAGAGCCAAGCTTATCATCCAATTTCTGTTCAACAATTGTTGCCTGACCTAATCTGTTCTCCAAAACCTCATTGTGTGAAGCTGTTTTTTCCTGTAAGTAGGTGGTTAGGTTATCCTTATCCCTGTTCCTGAGCCCCCTGGCTACTAATATTATTTGTACCAGCAAGCTAACTGGCATTACAGCATATAGGCCAGTAATTGGCAAATTAGCTTCCTCCTCAAACATTGAATTCATGTAATAAGCAAAAACATTACCAATTTTAGCAAATGATAAATATTCTGCCATAATTTTATCTGAATTCTGCTCCAGATGCAGTAACTATCTTTGATCAGCAGGTGGCCCAGGTGTTCAGCTACTTGGCGCAGCATTTGGCAGCAGTCGGTGGCAGCAGTGGAGAGATGTTACAAAGCGGCTGTGCTTATCTTAGAGAGTATACGGCCTTGCGGCTGCAACAACTGAAACAGATGTGGCTTTACTGCAGCAGTGGCCAGGGGAAGAAGCTGCTGAAAGCTGAGGCCTACTTTACTCTAGGCAGCTAGAAACTGTCTCCAAGCTGGGAGGATAGTTCTGAGTAGCTCAGCTGCGGAGGAAATGCTCTTGTGTGGCACAGCTAGCTGGGAGCACCTGTGGAGAGAGGGCGCTTTCCTGGCTAGTCTTCCATAGGGGGGGGGGGAGGGGGAGAGGAGGGAGGGGGCCGCAGGCTGTCCCAAATGGGGCCAAGGTCCCGCTCCTGACCCCAGATATAGTGGGAAATTACCAATACGGAGTCAGGTAGAAATATAAGGGTATTTAATATGGAAAAGCCTTACTTACAGAGCTACCTAGCCAGCCAGCATGGCAGCAGTCTGTACAGCAAGCCGAAAGGGAAAACTGAAAGTGAAATACAGCCCTGAACCTCTCACTCTATGACATCCTGACCATGCCCTCAAAGGCATGGTTAGGCAGACCTGTAGCCAGCCCCTAAACAGGTATGGCTACAGGTTCCCCTACAGTATTCTACTGAGGTATATCTTATAAACTAAATAGAATCCTCCCAAAGGAAAGGGAAATGTTGTGCAAAGGTATGGTCAGAGTGACATAGAGTGGGTGACATTCAGGTGGCGGGTTTATGCTTTCTGTTTCATCTTTCTGCCTGCTGTAAGGACTGCTGCCATGCAGGTTGGCTTGGTAGTTCTGTGTGTAAGGCTTTTCCCTATTAAAAATCCCTTGTATTTTTACCTGGCTCTGTATTGGTAATTTCCTACATTAATTTCCAAAGTGGCTGTACCATCAGTTGAGGAGTGTTCCCCTTTCTCCATATCCTCTCCAGCTTAAATCGTCATTGGTGTTTTTGATTTTAGCCATTCTGACAGGAGTGAGATGGTATCTCAGAGTTGTTGTGATTTGCATTTCCCTGGTGGCTAAGAATGTTGAGCAATTTCTCAAGTGTCTTTCTGCCATTTTACTTCCTCTGTTGGGAATTCTCTAGTTAGTTCTGTACCCCACTTTTTAATTTCATTGATTGTTGTTTTGGTGGCTAGCTTCTTCAGTTCATTGTATAATTTAGATATCAGCCCTTTGTCAGATGTGGGGTTGGTGAATATCTTTTCCCATTCTGTGGCCTGTTGTTTTGTCTTACTGACTGTGTCCTTTGCCTTACAGAAGCTTCTCAGTTTCAGGAGGTCCCATTTATCTATTGTTGATTTCAGTGTCTGTGCCACTGGTGTAATGTTCAGGAAGCAGTATCATGGAATGCAATTAATGTAGATAACAATAGAGTCAGAACTAGTTTGAAAAACAGATGGTTTATTAGGAAGTACTCACTTGAAGGAGCCAGTCCTGTACGGCCAGGAGGGGGAGGGAAAAAAGATAGCCACATGTGTGTGTGTCCCTCATATTTAAAGCCTTGCTACATCACTCTGACCATGCCAAAGTGTGTGTGGTCACCATCACCCATGCCAGCCCCCAATTGGGTATGGATAAAGTCACCTGTGCCAGCCCTCAAGCGGGCCTAGTCAGCATTTCTACATCATCTTTATACTTACATTGCTCTGGGACATCTTCCGCCACCAAAAGTTTGTATTTTTCAGGGTTCTCTAGAGTAATAGAACTTAAATATAAATACACACACACACACACACACACACACACACACACACACACACACACACGATTTATTAGATTCATGGGCTGCAGTTCAGCTAATTCAAGAATGTCTAATTGTGACCAGAAAGTCCAAGAATCTAGTAGTTGCTTAGACTACCAGGTTGGCTGTATCAGCTGGTTGTCAGTATATATTGGAATACTGAAGAAATAGGTTCTAATGCCAGTGAAGGAATGGCCTTGTTGGAATGGGAAAACAGGCAGGCAAACAGCAAAGGCATCCTTCTTCCATGTCCTCATATAGGGTTCCAGCAAAAAGCATAAACCATATAAGATCTGGATTAAGGTTTGTCTTTCCCGTTCAAAAAGCTGGATTAGAAATGGTCTTCCCACTTAATTAAGTGGAAGTCCCTCACAAGTATACCCTTCAGTTTAGATTTTAGTTAATTACAGCTGTAGTCAAGATGACAACAAAGAATAGCCATCACAAATTCTCTGCCACATCAGGATGAATGTAATTGTCTAGTGTTTTGGAAGAAGACTTATCTTGATCTAGCAAGATCTTGTTTGTAAGAGATTAGTTTTAAAACAGAAAGAAGTCATTTTAGTCATTCCATTTGCTGAAGCAAGGGCTCAGAAAAATCTGGCCCTTCCCTACTGGCTCTCCAGTGATGTTCATGGACCTCAATGCTCACCTTTTCATGGTATTGTAATTTAGACTGTACTTTAATGCTGAATATCCCATGAATTGTGAATGGCAATATGCAGGGCCTGAATCTGGAGGAAAAGTCTTAAACTGAACTTGATCCTGAAGTTTCCTGTCACTATATTCACACACAGCATCTCAGAGTTCACTCACAGTGGGGCTTTCTAAAATAACAGAATTTCACAGAGATGTTAAGCAATTCATTTAAGAGTAAATTTGGTAATGAATTAATTTTTCACAAATATCCCATATCTGTGAAAGATAAGCATAATTAAAATATAGGCTTTCCAATGTTACACTTTGTTGCCCTGATTTTTGTATTTGAATTGCAGTGAGAATTACAGGCAGTAATACTGAGTTAGGTTGTGTCCTCATGAAAAGTCACCCATAATTCGGGGAATTATCTAAAGTGTATAAGCCAACTTCCTATTATTTTGTGGTGAATGAAGTTTAAACAACGTAATGACAAGAGCCTCTTCTCAGGGATTGTATAGAACACCATATGGTTTATTCCATAACTTATCCTGATGCAAGAAGACCATCTAAGAGCAGGGAATTTGCTTCCTTAGTGTTCTAGCAGCCTACTAACTGGATTTATTGTCCCCTGATGATTGAAAGCTGACATCTGGGACTCTTGTTCCAGGATAAGCATTAGAGTTTCTGCAGTTGTGTGCATTTGGGAGAAGGTCAGACAATTACTTCCTGTGATAGCAGAGATTGACATGAACTTGTAATCTAGGAGACATTTTGCATGTGCAAAAGCATCTTCTCTAAATATAAAAGTAGACAAGCCTGTAACGTATCAGCACAATTAAGTGAGTGGGTCCTCATCATCCTTTATATATAAAGTGGAAATGTTTGAAAGAACACTTGTTTAGTATGTGCAAGGCCTTGAGTTAGATAAATAAGTAAATTTTGAAAAGACATGAGAAAAGGGAGTAGAGTCATCGTGTGAGAGCACTTGGCTTTGTAAATGGGATATTTTGTAAAGCTTCTCCAGATTATGCTTCAGTGTGCACATATGGATTTTTGCAGACCTGAATGAGAGGTATCATATATGATATAAAAAGTTTATAAAATGGGACACATCTTTTGAAAATATTTAGAGATGCTTCTTCCAATGGGCCATTTGCTGATATTTTTGAATATGCACAAATAATATCAGCTATCATTATACAAGAATTAAGAGAACATCTTCATTTGACTTTTATCAATAATTTTATTATTTTATTACTATTTATTAATTGAAATGATACACATGCATACAATAGGGCACATGCAGAGGAGGGCGGAGGACAACTTGTGGTAGAGTCTGTCCTTTTCTTCACCACGTAGGCCCCAGGGATGAAACTCTGGTCATCAGACTCCAGAGTGAGTAGCATTACATGAGAGCCATCTCACTAGTCTAAAATTTCTTCAAATCAGTGTTTGTCTCACCTATAGAGTCAGAACAAGGATGTGGACTTATTGCATGACATCATTCCTCTTAACTGGAGATTGAAGGGTGAATGAAATCCGCTCCACAATTTTGGATCGAACTCAAGCCGAGTGTAAAGAGAAGATAACGCAAAACAAAATGCTAAATAAATAAAATGTGTTGAAAAAAGAATGAATATGGCTTGTAGATTTATAGACAGAGTTTAAAAAGTAAAGAAAAGAGTAATAAAAACCTAAGAGCTGAGTTAAGCTTCTCTTGCCTAGCATAGCAGATGATTAATTGTAAGGGCACTTTAGCCTCTCCACTCCTTTGTGTAGTCATTTACTGAACAAATGGTTACTAATCTCACAATTCCAGTCCTGGCACATATGCAAATTGCAGTTCACACTGATGAATAATGCAGATATAATTAATGTTTACATGGAGACTATGTTTATTATATTATAGAGGCTATAGGCATTGAACAATTGAAAAAGCAAATAGTTACAAATGCCATGAAGGCAAACAAATTAAGATTGAACAATGGGATTTGTATTGGTCCTGATGCCTGGATTTACTACAGAAATATGAAACCAAACATTCAAAATAGGTAAACTCAATCTTGAAAACTAATGTTGATAAGACAGTACATATTCCAGGTAGAGAAAGGAATATTGTCAGGGATCTGTGAAAACAATACAATCCTATTGTTTTTTATCTTGTGACAAAATAATAGAAAGGAAGCAAAAGTTAGTGTGAGTGGAGAGGGCAGGGTGGTTGGGCATAGTCTGCAGTGACCTTAAGTAAGTATTTAGTAAGCTGTTACTTATCACAAGGCTCTGTTTTATATAAATTGATTTAAAAGTGAGCCAAAGATCAAGGCTCTTTGGCTTGTTCATTGTATACAGACTTCAAGTGGAAATAAAATAAAAATAAATCATGATTTCAGAGGCTAATCACTGCATGTAAGAAAATAAAGCATGTTGCAAAAGGAGGAAGTTGGAGTTTTTACTTATAAACCTGTATATGTAAAAAGCCACTTTGAGGAAAAAAATAAATAAAATGAAGTGTGACTAAAGCAATTACAGATAATAATATTCTAAAAAAAGCACTCAGACAAAGCACACACAAAGGAAGTGAGCACACCCTTGATTAAGCAGCAAAGCTGGTGTGATGAGAATTCAAGAGACAGATAGGACCATATCAAGCATGACATTCTAAACTATAGCAAAGTCTGGTGTTTTGTCCTCCTCTTTCCAGATGTACCTGGTGGCTTTGAAAAAGCAGATTGCCTTATGTTTTGAAGGAACAGACAAGGTTTCATGGTGAAGATAAAATGAAATAAATGCTAGTTCCACGAAATTATGGTGGCAACAAAGACCTGGTTGGTAATTAGCAGAAGCACATATATTGGATTTATATTTTAGAGACAGTGGAAATTATAGTTTATTATATATTGCTATATTGAGATGGAGGCATTTAAATTGGATAAACAAAGACCTTTTCCCATTTTTATTAATTTTGCTTTCTGAGAATTTCATTTATGTATATAATGTAGTGTTGTTACTCTTTCACCCACACCCCTTATATCTCCAATTCATCTGGATCAATTCTTCCCCTCATCCCTTGCAGTCCTCTTCCAAGACGTGTAAACACTGGATTGAATTATCTAGCAGGATCTGGTGGGGTCATCAGTGGGTATATAAATGAAGACCAAGATGCCCCCACTCTGTGGATCTATTATTAGCAAATAGTTCAATAATAGAAGGTCTGGTCAATCCTTGACTGACTATGGTCCCGTTCCCTTTTTCCCCTTCAGTTGGTTCTGGGATAGAACCCAAAGGTTGTGCATAGTCAGCAAGTGTTCTACCCCTGAGCTGAAACCACCTTCATTTCTCCTATATCATGCATACACAACAAGTGCTACTTTTATCAATAGCTTCTTATTATATAGAACCTATTGGGCAACCAAGAAAAATAGTCAAAGCCTATAATATTTTTGAAGCCTTATGACATTTAAGCCCCCAAATTCAAGGACATATCCAGTGCTGGTACTGAGTTCTTTGACTAATAACCTGTGGCTACTGGGAACAAGTGTTTCTAGCCTTGCAGGGCTATCTCTCTTCAACTTCTTTCCTGAAAAATAGATTGGTTACAACATATGTTTTCATAGGACTTTCTCATACTCTCTTCCTCTAATTAACTATTTCACGTCATTATCTCCCCATTCCCTGATACCTTTCTTGTTTAAAAGTATCCATCTATCCATCTATTCATACATACATACACACACATATATATATATATATATATATATATATGTGTGTGTGTGTGTGTGTGTGTGTGTGTGTGTGTGTGTGTGTTACCTATATTCCATTCTCCCTCTCCTTTACGGAATTCTCCTTCCAAAGGCCTCATTATAGAATATTGACATCTATTGGAATTTTAAGTTGAACTGATAAAATCAGTAATTCAAGGCTAGCATCTCCATATGAGGGGGAGCATATGGCCTTTGTTTCTCTGAATCCATTTTACCTCCCAGTGCAATTTGTTTTACCAGCATTGTCTATTTATATGCAAATTCCTTGACTTCAGTGTTTTCCTTTACAGCTGGATGAAATTCCATTGTGTATGTGTACCATTTTACTCCTGCATTCATCAGTTGATGCGAACTAGGATGGTATTTCCT
Organism: Cricetulus griseus; assembly: GCF_003668045.3. Lineage (NCBI taxonomy): Eukaryota > Metazoa > Chordata > Mammalia > Rodentia > Cricetidae > Cricetulus > Cricetulus griseus. The sequence goes on along the minus strand of NW_023276806.1, from coordinate 176,811,196 downwards.
AGCTAATGTTTTTTTAGCAAAGAACACCAATGAGCAAAATATCTCTATAATAGGGTATGAAGTATTTGTGCCGGGTGTGGAATATTTGGGTCATATGGTAGCTCTGTTTTTAACTTTTTGATGATCTCCACATTATGTTTCACAGTGACTGGACCAGTTTGCACTCCCATCAAGAGTGACTAAGTGTTCCTCTTTCCCTACATCCTAGATAACACTGGTTGTTTGACTAAGGTGAGATGTAATTTCAAGGTAGTTTTAACTTGTAGTTTCCTTTTGGCTATTGATTCTGAACATTTTAAGGGTTTACCTGCCATTTGTATTTCTTCATGTGAATATTCTTTGTTCATATACAGAGTCTATTTGTTTTGATTTTTCTTGGTATTCTTTTGATTCTTTTGGTTGTTTTTTACATAGCCTAGATACTAATCTTCTGTCAGATGTATTTTGAGATATGTGGATAGGGAGATAAGAATTCACCCTAAGGCTCCAAGAGGTATAAAAAGTGACTGGAAAATTACTCTGAAACTCAGAGGAAAAAAAGTAGAATGTGTCTATAACATCACACAAACTCAGCATGAGGAACTGAAGAGGTAGGTGGTAGAGGCTGAAGTCAAGGAGAGATTGAGAAGTATCAGGGAGGAAGTTACTAAAAGGGCTGAGGATGAGTAGTTAATTTGGTCAGTAGTCAGAAAGACGTGAAATAAATGAAAGAAAGGTTTTATGGAAGCAATTGCACATAAAGTAAAAGTTATTATTAACAGGAAAAGTTTGCTTGCCATTGCGGGGTCATTTTTATTGCCAAGATACTGGCAAATGGTGAAAATAAAAGTTATTTAAATGCTTTGTGATTCAGAAGTACACTATTTATGTACAGCCTTTTAAGGAAAGATAATCAGAGACAGTAAAGGATGTTCACTGATGTAGCTTAAATCACTTACCATCACAGATGTAATTACAGTACTAAATGAGCAAGAAAGCTCTAGAGTACAGCGAGCAAAAATATTGTCTATATCACTAACCAGTTTCAGAATTTATGTTTGTCTCTAAAAATATTAACATTAGTATTTTACTTGCAGCTTCTTTATCTTCCTTAAAAAGACAATCAAACCTTGAAGTTTATCAAGAAGCTGTAAAATTAATTTTAATTTTAAAAAAGACATATAGGTGAAAGTTTGGTAACATTTTTTCAGCATCTACTCTAACCAGGTGTATTGACCAAAAATAGCATTATCTCCATCAAGATCTTTATGATTCTAGTCAAGCTTTCTTGATTAAAGTGCAAGCTGGCCTATTTATGACTTCCATCTCAGTGTTCTAGTCAAATATTAATTAATATGACAGAACTTGTAGAACACTTTCCACAAGAGAGGTTTTAGTAGAGTGGTAAAGATAAAAGCTTGATTGTAGAGAGATCAAAAGAAATTGGAGCATAGTCAATGATTAGACACATCCGCTGAAAAATTTTACTTTCATGGGGAGCAAAGAGTAAGTGGGATCAAGAGAGATTTTCATTCTAGTATTTTACCTATTATTTGCTTTTTAAGACAGAAGAATAATGGCATGTGGATGAAAATGTTTGTGGAGGTGGGATATTCAGTACAGAAGAGCTTGTCTAAGTGGTATAAAGTCCCTGGGTCGTAAGACTGCAGGTGTTCCCATGGGCCAAGAGTGAGTTTCACCTTAGCACACTAGTTAATCTTTGATCAAACAAGACATCATAGAACAAAAAAAAAAAAAAAGAAAAGAAAAAAAAAACAAGTTTGAATTTCATGGATCAGAAATCAGGATGAAGGTTAAAATGGATCTAAAATGTGATGTTTGTTTTTCAAAATAATGTTATGCTTTGATTTCTGTTGAACACAGGTTTCAGAAGACATTACTGATGGAGATTATTGTTAGAGAACAACAACCAAAAAATGTTATATTTGAAAGAGAGAGAATGAGAATAAAGGATCAGTAATTAGAATTAGATTGGACATCCATATTCAGGCTGATAGTTCCAAAGTTGAGAAATCTGGTAAGGGACCACCATGTGTGTAAGACAAAAGCCAAATTATGAATGGCGTAATCTGGAAGGCTGAGATGTTGGCAAGGTTAGTCCCATATTAACTTAAACCTGGTGAGAATGTTTTAACATGGAAGATATATAATGCTGTGAAGTATGCTTCACCATACTGGAGTCAAAGACTGAACCCAGCAAAACAAAATCAAGAGCTTGGTAGTGAGAAATGTTTGTAGTATTGGTTGGTGTTTGGAGTACCATGCTTCCCAGTCTCAGACCCAGAACCACAGAGGCATGTGGAATAGATACCACATGGAATAGATACCAGGGTACCTTCCAATGCCTGATGTATAGTTTTAATAATTAATGAGCAGAAATGAGAATTACAGTGTAATGTAGAGTGGTCAGTTCAATTGCATATTATTTTGAATAATAGGAAACCTCAAGGGAGTGTCACTACAGATACTAAATATGAATCAAATGAGTTTATATTCCTAGCCCAAAATTTATAACACCACAGTGTGTTATTTTATTATAGGTATGTGTATTCATGATTGCTACCTAAAACATCTACAAAGATTAATAATCCTGGATTACAAATCGTGATCAGAAATAGCAATAATATTCGGAGCAAAAAATTCCCAAATACTCACACCTGACCTGACATGCCTCTCATTATTGCTTTCATTTTTATTAATTTATCAAAACATAGAAATACTCAAATAGATGCATTTGATTGTTTTTTAATATTTGAAACATTAATTTAGACCATTGGTTGCTAAGAATATTTGTAATTTGCATTTTATGAACATTCTTTTTGTATATCTTGGGGAACTTGCATTAATTTGCTGGGACTTATTCAGTTCCAGAAAAGAATGGTTGGTTCTATTTTGATTTTAGTTTTCTCCATTTTTCATTTTTGGATACATTGTAGTTTTATAGTAAGCAACACTGTGGCTTGAAAGCAGCCACCGCCTCATTATTGACCTAGACTGCTGTAATTAAATTTAAAATGTGACTTTGACTACTTCCCTACCCTGGAGTAAAGTCTCTATTAAATTTTCTGGATTGTGATGTGAGATTTTAACACTGAGTTCATGTTACATGTGGGTGTCTCTGAGGTCCACATTTTAAGCTTTCTAGGGGAACCTTCTTCGCTAGCTGTTCGCTTTGCATCATGTCATTGGTGGCATCTTATGAATGGAACCAAGCAGAAGCACAGAACTGGAGACTCACTGGAGGATTATCTTTGTTTCAGGAAACAGATTTTGCCTCTGCAAAAAACAAAGGTTAGTTTTCACATTTTTCCTACTTTTGGAATTGGTAGACACATTATTTCAACTCATCTACACATTGAGAATACTTTGCATATTGTAACGAACCACTTCTCACTAAAAACGCAGTACAAACTTGTTGTAACCCCTCTTTTGTTGTCTGGTAAATCTTTTGGTTAAAGCACCTAATGTAAAAACCTAGAAGGGAGCAGGGCACTGTGGACTCTGGACGGCTGGTGTGTTGATGACAGGCATCCCCTAGGGATTCAGCAGAGATAGCATATGGATATGGATAAGCATCCCCTTAGCTTCTCCTCTGACTCACTGTCTTTTTTTTTTTTTTTCATTTTAGTATCTGGCCCATGATGCCTAGCCCAGATGGAGCTTTTGTGCGTCTTGTCAGACATAATTTGTCTGCTGGTTTCCTGCTGTTCAATTGCTTAGCCTTGTGTTTGATATTATCCAATTTTGCTCCCTGGTTCACCCACTTGGATAGAATTTAATGCACTGACATTTTAGATCCTCAAACTCTCCCAGTTCCCCTATAGCCTGCCTTTCTTGGCAATAGCTCAGCTGGAACCATAATGACTTTACTCTTGGCCTCTTTGCTTGGCAAACTTGAGTTTCCCTTTTTTCCATACATGACTTTACTGAAATATGACCCTGGCTGGAGCTGGAGACATTGTGTTTGTAATTATCTGAAGTTTGCCATTGGTAGTGAGGTATGCTATGGCCAACCACACAGCAGTAGAACAGCCTTCTCAACTCCAGTGAATACCCGTCCAGCTGACATTCTCCTTTTCCTGGGCCAGACACATCAGGATAGGATCCAATGCCTGCCATCCAATGTCTGTAAGAACAGCTCCATGCAATTGTGCAGGTATAAGAATGCATGAGTGTGTGTGTGTGTGTGTGTGTGTGTGTGTGTGTGTGTGTTTGTAGGAACATTGATTAAGAGTTTATACAATGACTGAATGGAAAAACAGAGCTCTTGTTTAAATGTTTAAAATATGAGGAGCATTTCCATTTACAGCTTCCCTTCTTTGCTCTTCACACTTCAGTGAAATTGTTTGCTACAAAGCTACTGATAATCTTATTCACCCATTGCACCTTCATATAAGTTGATGTGGTAAATCAGCAAAGCCAATTTTTCCTCTTCATATACCTTCATTATTTGACTTTGTACAAGTTCCTCTAGAAACTCTCAATATCATTGAAATCCTTGTGTTCAAATACAGCTTCCTATATTTCGAATATGAAGGGACTTCGCTGTTGTGGAATATTAGCTTAAAATGTGTTATATTCATTTCTGATATGGAATATTTGTTTAAAGATGCAAAGATGTGTTGCATTCTTTTATGTTTCATTTGTTTAATTCTGTGAATCTGTGTTACTTTGCCTGTCTAAAACAGCTGACTGGTCTAATAAAGAAAACCTGGCTAGAAATAAACCAAGTTTAAGGCTCGACATTCATAGTTAAGAATTCAGCTCTGTGTATTTATTAGGGAGCTAGGTGGTGGGTCCCCAAAGAGTAAAGAGAAAAAAATAACTGCACTTTCCAAAAGGTTCAGGCTTACTTCCCAACTGGAGGCACTGTTTTGAGAAGTCCTGGAAACTTTTGCAATTTGAACCTAGTAGAAAGACGTGTGCACCTAGTATAGTTTTGATGTTGTATCTTGTCCCTTTCTGTTTCTGTGCTTCCTGGACACCACAATGTGAGCTACTCAACCCCACCACATTTCCATCCTCATAATGGACCAAAACCTTTATGAGTCAATATATCCCTTGGAATGTCCATGTCAGCCAGCATTTTTGTCACTGTTACAAAAGCCTAACAAGGCACACATTTGCAAATGTGTATCTTTCCCCAGATATATTTCCATCCATAAGAATCTATGCATTCAATTGAATTCTGAATGTCTCCACCTGAGTATATTTAAGGCACTTAGAAATTATCTGCTCTTAATGAGACAGCTTTTCCACAGTGTTTCTCATCTCTGCGTCATGAGTTAATTACCCAAACCAGATATCAATCATCTTTCTTCATAGAGAACTCGTAAGTCACTGGTCTTTACATTGTAGTTTTTCAAAGCTACCCACACCACCCTTCCTTATCTTTCGGTCATTTCAAACTCCAGGGCTCCACCACATTATGCCAGAAAGAACTTATAATTGTTTACTCTTTTAGCCCATTTTGTACTCAAATTAATCTTTCTAAATGATAATGGAAACCATCACTATTTTGTTTAAAACAGTTTAACTTTACCATAGGATCTAATATGTAATTCATGAATGAAAGGCCTTCATTGGTCTACCCAGCCTTATAGCTTCCTGCTAGTAGTTAAAGGTTTGAATTTTCTTTTTTTTCTTTCATTTTTCTTTTTATTTATTTTCTGTGTCTTTTATATCATGTATCTTGATCCCATCCATTTCTACATCCCTTTTCATCTGCCCTCCACCCCCGCACTCACCAAATAAAACAAAATTAAAAAGAAAAGTGGGGGGAAAAGAAAGAGAAAAAACAAAAAATTGATAATTGTAGTCTTTTGTGAAATGTATACATCCTCCTATACAAGCCTTTCACTGTGCTACAGCCATTGTCTGCCACTCAGTTTTGACTTCATGTTGGTGTTTTACATAGGAAAACATACATATGCACATATATGCATATGTGTGCACATACATGCACACAAGCACAAGCTTTGTTCCTCACTTCTAACTGGGCTTGGTTAACTTCTCTGACCTTCCATACCTAAAATTAGATGCTAATTACTTGGTGTACTGATGTTGGTTTACAGCAAGCATCCTGGATATGCTAAGGAAGCAAACTGTGATATCACTTCATAATTTAAAAAATGTTTATTTGATTATTTTACATCCCCACCACAGTTTCCCCTCCCTCCTTTTCTCCCATCTGCCCTACCTGCTCCTTACCTGCTGGAATTCATTCCTCCTGTTTTGGATTAGAATGAGTAGACCACCAAAGGGTATCAACAAAACATGGCTTATCAAGTTGAGGTAAGGCTGTGCCCCTCCGCTAGTATTTAGGCTGGGCAAAGCAATCCACTGTGAGGAATAGGATTCCAAGAGCCATCCAGTAAAATTTTAAAAATAAGCATGGCCTATTCAAATGGTGGTGTTCCAACTGAAATATCATCTCAGCTACAAAAAGCACTCTTTCATTTATTCACCTTTGTTTGCATTTCTCACACAATTGCAGACTCCCTGAATATATATAAAACTACTACTGTTTTTTTAATAGTTTAAAAAACTATTAAAAATAATAGTTTTTTAAATAATCAAGATGGATACCTAGGTCGAACCCATAACTTAATGCTATGAATACTACCATGATAAACATGGATATGCAGGTGTGTCTAGTATATACTGACAGTTTCCTTCATATACCTATCCAAAAGAATCCTAGTGGGTGCCTGGAGATATGGCTCAGTGTTTAAGAGCACTGACTGCTCTTCCAGAGGTCCCGAGTTCATTTCTCAGCACTCACATGGCAGCTCACAACTGTCTGTCACTCCAATGCCAGGGGACCCGATGCCCATGACAAAACACCAATAAAAATAAAATTAAAATAAGTAAAAGAAGTCTAGTTGGATCAAAGGATAGCTTTATGTTTAGTTATTGAAAGACATCTGTAATTAGTTTGTTAGCAGAGTAAGTGACATTTTGACCCAGAGTGTATAAGTGTTCAGTGTTTGCCCTGTATTGTTACCCATGTTTTGTTTGATTGAACAATAAGACAGAATGGAAATCTAGTTTTCACATTGCAGTGTACTATTTTTCTTAAGTTTAATGTGATACTATTTGCCAATTCTTGCTATTATTAACTGTAATGAAGTAGTTACATTTTTCAAGTTCCTTCTTTACAGACTTTAATTTCAGTCTTCTTCATGTGAATATCCAGTTTCCAGAGGCCTTTGTAAAGAGGTCATCTTTTGCCCAACATGTCATTTGGCATCTTTGTAGAGAATCAAGTGGCTATTGATACTTTGCTTACTGTTGTGTCTTCTGTTCTATACCATTGGTCTGTGTCTCTTTGACTCATCACTGTTATGCTGTTTTGTCAACATTCTTCTGTAGTGTAATTTGGAAGCCTGATACTGAGTTGCATGTGCATCTGCATCTTTCTACTCAGGATTCTTGGGCTATGAACAATCATTTTACACTTTTACATGAATGTTAGGACCTTTATTTCTCAGGTCCCCAGGACCTCGGCGACACCAATCACCAGGCAGAGTTGAAAACTTGATGCAAACAGCAAGAGGTTTTATTGTAGTCGTTTAATGAGCTAACCCCATTTAGCTTGGACCTTTCATCCATCCACCATGGTGGATGGCTGGGAAAGACTCCGAGAAGCCACCTGTAGAGATCTTATAGGGCAGTTTAATGGGAGTGTCTAGGGGTACCCACATTCTCAGGATTGGTGTGCCTCCAGGCTTGGAGGGCTTGCCCCATGTTGATTGGTCAACTGGTTGTTATGACCCATAGGCCCTCCCAGGGCGATTGCTATGCTCTCCACATCATTGCTGTGCACTTGTCCATAAAGCACACCCACAGCCGTAAAGCATAGCACCACCAGTTAACTTCTGATTGGTTCCTTGCCACGAGGCAGGCATCTGACCTCCTAGTGACCAAGGCAAGTTCAGGCAAGCAAGTGTTAGGCTGTTATGGCTGCCAAAATGGGGAGCTGGTCCCTTCAATGGTATTGGAATTTTAATGGGTATTGCATTAAATAGTTTGTTTTTTAATAAGTAATGTTTACAATGCGAATTCTTTTGCCCATGAACATAGGAAATTATTCTGTTTCTTTCTAGTATATTTAATTTCTCTCTTCAGTATTTTAAAAGGTGCATTTCTTGAGGTCTTTAACAACTCCATCAAGTTTATTCCTATTATTCAGACTATTGTAAATAGAAATTGTTTCCCAAGTTTCTTTTTAGAGTGTACATTATTGGTTGTTATTAATTTTTATATCTTGCTATTTTTTCTAGTAGTGTTTAGCATGTCTGAAAGATTTCTACTTGGAGCCTTTAGATTCTTTAAAATATAGATCATCTGGTCTTCAAACAGGAATAATTTGACTTCTTTCATTCTATTTATACTCATTATTTTCATAAAATGAATTATTACTATCAGTCTAAACTTGATTTATAGTGTTAATACCCTTATTTGAAAATACAGTTTGAATCATTTCCTCTTAAGGGGTTTTATTAAAAATACTTACAAGAAAAAAAAATACAAGAATGCAAGAGATGCAATTTATGCAGATGCTGTGCTCCAGTTTTCCACATATGTGCATGTTATTATATTACTTCAAATAGAACAGACTATTTGGGAATTGGGTTTATTTTTGTGATCTGCAATTATCCGACCATGTTTGTTACTCTTATTAGCTGGATAGCTTTATTTTCTTTCACCTGTTGAGCATGTGGTATTCAGACTTTCCCTGTAGAACTGCTGTATACCTGAAAAACATCACACTGAAGGACAAAGATGCCCATTATATTTCATTATTACAAATCCTGCTTTTAGTATATTCCAGAAAACACAAACAGAGTAGTAAAGTTTCTAGAGCTTAGAAAACCTAAGCTAGCTGAATAATAGCTGTCTGAACCAGCATTTATGCCAAATGACATAAAAAAATAGCATCCAGGACATTTTAACTGTACAATGATAGATTGCCCCTGAGAAGCAGTAAATACATGTAATATATCAAAAGCCTAGTTCTCCAAAGCATCTTGGTGACCGAATAAGTTCTTTCATATTATTTAGACTTCTGACCCTGTATTGCTTTGTTGGTGGGGACCAACAGAGCTATCCTTCCACATCTGCTTAGCTGCTGCTGCCATCAGCATTCCACAGGAGTCACAGTAGCCTCCGACAGACACGTGTCAAGCCCCAGCACAGCAGGTGTGTTCTACTTGACTGCTACCATAACATTCATCAAGAGATGAATGATTAATGATTGAGTGCACAAATGACTTAAATATGCCTTTTAAATACACATGTCTGTTAATTTTGGCCATGGAACCTTAGGGGACTATAGCATTTTAATTAACATTCATGAAGACTTATATGAACTATATTGCTTAGGTTTGCTATATACTACCTAGTTGCATAGTATTGAAATGTGTAATATGTGCAGTTTCCCTCACAAGCTAAAATCAAATACTTGTAATAATGCTTACATATGTGAACATTTGCAATGCAAGAATAACTATGCAAGCTTTCTGTGTACTTGGCAGAATCTATATAGACACTAATATTTTGTATGTTCTTTAGCTGCCCATGCCAGGGAAACATTACAAAATTTAGATTGCTTCAGCATACTCTTTCTCTAAGTGTGGTCTTTAGGCCAGTGGCATCAAAACCACCCAATGTATGCCATAAAAATTAGATTTCTGGAACCCATCAAATCCTTATAAAATCTTAGGTTTAGACTGTGAAAATCACTCCACTTAACAAGTAATTCTTCCCTTGTCAGATTACTTGTTAAGTGGAGTGTTCTTTGAAAAACCTTGAATTGGATGCTTAGTTAAAATGAGATTTAGTTTTCCACAAGGTAAAGAACATCATGATTTGTGAATTGTATTTCTGGGTGCAGACACTTCAGAGTACAGCAGAAAAGTTTCCAAATGTCACATGCATCACTGTTTTGCTTAAGAACAGTATAAGTATCTGGAAAAAGAAGGAGGACATTGTACAAATAAAGAATTACCCAGTGGCCCTTAAAATCTGCTAAATGATAGTATTGATTTTTGAAAAAAAAAGGTGTGGGGGACAAGTTGAAACTTACTCTCAAGTTGAAACTTACTCTCATTCTGTAACCTAACCTGTCCTTAAACTCTCAGCCAGTTCTTGCTTCATCCTATGGAATGCTATGATTACAGAGTGAGTCACCATGCTTGGATTTGGTTGTTTTGGTTTTTCTCATTAATGCTTCAATGGCTACAATGGAATTTTAAGGTTGCTTTTTTCTATTAAAATCAGTTTCTCCTGCTCAAGTTCATAAATACAAATGATTTGACAGCATAGACATGTATAATCGTGCCTACTCATGTATACATATCTTCACATTTATGTATGCATAATCAAACACACTGACATTTAGATACTCTAGCTAACAAGCATGTGAGCATTTACAATGAAATGTTATACATGCTTACATTTGCATGAGTGTTTTTCACAGAAAGAAACTCACATGCATGCATAAAATGCATAAATCAAAGATTTATGTACATGTTCTTTTATATAATCCTGGAAATATACAGGTAATTTCTGGTACCCATAAATTTCACTGGATACTATTATCCATATTGAAAAGTGTGTTATTTGGTTATCATTCACATTTTTCTTTCTGTGGTAATGTGATATTCCTCACAATTATAAAAAGAATTTATACTGTTAATGTGGCTGCTCATAGCTTGCCTGCTCTGTTTATCTGAAACATCTAATAACTTTAGACTATATATATATATATATATATATATATATATATGTATATATGTATATGTATCTATATATGTGTGTGTATGTGTCATGTACTAAATAATATACACAAACATGTAAAATACATTATAATTATAGACTATGTAATGCACACCATACATATTAGCATGCATATATAATATGTGTGTAACATATTATAGATTTTAGTCCCTATATAACTTTTAGAATATATATAATGGATGTAATACATAACATCATACATAATAAATATGCATGTATGCCTGTTATTTGACTAGCTGATAACAGAATCAAACAAATTAATGTATGTTAGCACAAAGAAATGTCAAAATAGAATAACAAAGGCAGTCAGTGAATTGGAGGAATAAAGAAATGGGGAGATCAGAAAAGTGGATAATATCACAGCATACAGGCTTAGAAAGGAAAGCCATCGACATATGCTTGTAAAGGCTCACAGAGAACACTTTTAAGTGGAAACTTGCAGAGTCTGGATTAAACAATTGCATATAACTAGCTTTTGGTTGGAATTAATATTCTTTACTTTGGATAATGATGTATGAAATCTGTCATTTTCATAAGTAAAGAGCCTCTAAAAGAGATCATGACAAAATCTCTTCCTTCAAGCATGTGCTTATTTATAGATCGAAATAAGAAACTTTTTAAAAGTGTATTTTACTGTATGGATTTATTTTTCTTTCCCTGAATTCTCCCTAAGTAGGAGAGCATAAAGGAAAGAGATGAATTCCTGGGCCTTCTGCTCTTGCTTGATGTGAATTCTTAAAATTATTTAAGAATACTCATATGAAACCTTTGAAATCATAGGTATTAAATTTTGAAATTAGAAATTAAGGATTGCCTGTAATTATAACATGTAAAAAGCTTAGGTATGAGGATTACAATAATAAAGCCAGCTTTGGATACATAATGAGATATGGGTTAGCCTGAGATACATTGTTAGTTCATATATTACAACTCATGTCAAAAATAAAAACAAATATTAAAAACAAACAAATATTAATGATAGATTGGAAATCTCATTGTTTTGATATCATAATGCAAATTTTGATTTGATTATATTAACCAAAGTCTTTAATTTTTAATTGTTATACTGAAAATTCTATTACTTGTAAAAATTCACAAAACCTCATGTACATGTGATTTTTCACTATCATTCAAAATACGTAAAGAAGTCCTATATCCATGAAATTTTATAACAAAATGTAAAAAAAAATAGAAATTAATGTAACTACTGTTATACTACTTTAATATAATTTTGATATTTTAGTAGTCTAAATTAACCAAATTGAGATAGCTTAAAGATATTTATTCTTGTTGGCTATAGCATGTCTTTAAAATCATGGGATAACACACCTGTAAATTAATGTAAATGAAGTTGTTATGTCCATTTATTTCTGTCTGTAAATTATATTTTGACATTTATATTGTTGGAAGTCATTTGCATAGATACTTTCAGAAGTGAAATTGGTCAACCTATTAGTTAAAATTGATAGTATTGTCTTGCATTAATTAATATATAAACATTTCTAAGATATAAAATATATTATTTTGAAGTAAATTCAGTCTTCAGATTAATAAAAATTTATATGTGTTTAGTTAGTTGACTTTTACCATTTTCTTTTAGGCCAGAAAAATAGATTACATTAATTTACAATATTTAGTTTCTTTTATTTGTCCCCAACTTTATTTTGACTTCATGGTTGTGATGTAAATATCTGATAGGCAGGATATCTGATATGTGACCCCTGTGAAAGGGTCTTTTGACCCCCCCCAGAGGGGTCAGGATCCACACGTTGAGAACCAATGATGTAGAATGATGACTTGGGTCAACAATGTTAAAGGAAAATATTTTAAAAACCCTAGAAGAATGATTTTGAATATTATTGTACAATAAAATAGCCAACACATAAAAGTATAAATTTCCTAAAAATTTCAATGTTATTATTATACAGTAGATACATATAGTGAAGCACTATGTTACACCCTACACAATAAATAATTGAGTAGAATATGACTCATGGGGAGGCTGAGGTAGGAGGATCCCATGAATTCACTGCCAGCCTGGGCTACATAGTGAAATCAAACCTGAGCTATGGAGTGGGTATCTTTTTAGAAAGTAAAATCAAAATAATAAAAACATTAACAATTCTTATATACCAACAAAAAACAATGTTTTAGGGGATAGAAATGTAGTTTGGTAGTATATTATTTGTCTATTATATGTAGTACCCTAAGTTTTATCATCACCCAACATGACACATGCATAGTAATAAGTACAAACAAAATTCTAAAAGGAATATGTTGCCAAATACAGGACTCAGGTTTTGACTTTTTCTTATATTTTATAATGTCTTCCTTTTGGGATAGTGATTTAAAACACTGTCACATTCTTTGAAAAGGAAAAATAAGACTTATCTGGGGATAATGTTTAAACTGATAAATATACAAAATATTCCTTTATGACTTCAAAGATTAAATGCTCAACAATTTGAGAATTAAGTAATACCTTAGCGTCACCAGACATCTATACATAAGCCACTTAATTTCCTTAATGAATTTGTGGTCGTTTATTTAATATCTATTTATATTTTACGTGTTTGAGTGTTCCACCTGTAAGTACACTGCTTGTGTGTCTGGTGTTTGAAGGTACCATAAAAGGGAGCTGGACTCCATGGAATGGGAGTTACTGACAGTTGTAATCCCCTAAGCAACTGATGAGAATTGAAAACAGGTCTTCTACAGGAGCAAAAATGTGCTCTTAACTGCTGATCAATATCTTGAGCCCCAAGAATTTGTGGCCTTTGGAAAAGTCCAAGATACTCAATGAATCACCACCCTTACTGTCACTTTTAGGGTATGGGAGAAAATAGGAAAATCTGCAACAGCATAAGTCTGATGATGATTAAATGTGCTGCCAAGGACGACTCATTCAACTCTTCATGTCTGTCTTCAGTGCTTGACATTTCTGAAGAACCCTTTAAGTGTCAAAAGCATACACACATACCTGCATATATACATATATAAATACATAAATTCTATTTGTTTAATCACTTTAGCAAATTTTTTAAATCCACTAAAGAAAACCTTTATTAAGAGTGAGAAGATCGACACACAGCATTGTTCATAGGAAGTAAACCCATCGAAGATAGAAGGGGGCTCTGGAAGATGATGCTCTACTTCTACTAGAAGGGAAGATGGTTTGAGGGTCTTTGAGGGGGTTCTCCTCCCCCACTTTAGGGTTGGTCACTGCACTGGCTGGTTTTGTGTGTCAACTTGACACAAGCTAGAGTCATCAGAGCCTTAGCAGAAGAAATGCCTCCTTGAGATCCAAATGTAAGGTATTTTCTCATTGGTGATCAATGAGGGAGGGCCCAGCCCATGATGGGTGGTTCCCATCCTGGGCCATTGATCCTGGGTTCAATAACAAGTTGGGTTGAGCAAGCCATGGGACACAAGCTAAGCATCTCTCCTCCAAGGCCTCTGCATCAGTTTCTGCCTCTGGGATACTTCCAGGTTTGAGTTCCTGTCCTGACTTCCTTCAGTGATGAACAGCAATGGTTAAGTGTAAACCAAATAAAACTTTTCCTTGCAAACTTGTTTTTTGTCATGGTGCTTCATGGCAGCAATAGAAATCCTAACTAAGACAGTCAGTTTGAGCAAAGATAGGAAGGTTAATAATCACAGAGTTTGGAATGAACATATCCTGGCGAGGCTTTAACTTGCCAGGCTGGCCCACAGGCATGGGGATCACTGTTCTGAGGAGAAGCCTTCCAGGCATTTGTTTTAGGCTGCTTGGCTTTTTTCCCAGATGAGGAGGATGAAGAAGCCAATTGTTCTGGAAGTTCACAGTCTTTATTACCTAGTCATGGCCTCCCTATCTATCTGTCTATCCAGTAATCTCACAGTTAGTCCCTGGTTCCCCACTGCCAGAGGTCACCCTAACTGCAGTTATGGCTTTCAGGCTACAGATGGCTCTAATTGCTTCCAAAGCTGGAAAAAGTGGAGCTTCAGATGGGCAGCAGTTAGAGTGACTCAGAGGAGGGTCAATGTACAGGGTCAGGACACAACTTAATAGATGGCAAAGGCCCAGAACTTAAGATAGCCATCTGATGACAGTGCATCCATGGAGCGTGCACTGTGAGTGAAATACCATCTCTAACATAACATTCAAAAAGTCAGACTGTTTGTACTGTAATAATTCCTACTAAGAGTGTAATTAAGAAAAGAGAAGGAAGACAGGCAAGAAAAACATACAAAGTACCATTGGAAGACTTTGTGACATGCATTAGCAAGACTTATGATTCATTCGCCATGCTGTTCACTAGAAAATGTTCAACATGGAGGAGGTTCTCAGTTTGGCATAAGAACTGGAGATGCTATTCACTGCCCAATGTTAACTTCAGGAGTCAGCCATTGGGTCTACTTGATTAAAACCTCCTGGGTAATATTAATGGTCAAAGTTAAGAAGAAAACTTCTTAACATTATGATCACCTTAAGTCTTGTTTAGCAAGTATAAGTATAATTGCACAGCTGGCCAAACTGTGTCCCAGAGCCCTACAGACAGGTCAGAAAAATTGTCTTGTTTATGTCTAGATTGACATAAATTTTGTTTGGCAGATCAAAGTTTAACTGTGCAATTAGCTGTTTGCTATACCAAATTCTTGTTTAATGGTCAAAGCCTGGAAACTGCATCTGTTGATGTTATTAAAAATCCAAGCAAGCTGTTATGATGTAAAAAATTGAGATAGTTTTAGTGAGAGAGAGAGAGAGTGAGAGAGAGAGAGAGAGAGAGAAACAGACAGACAGACAGACAGAGAAGAGAAAGAGAGAACAAATAATATTTATTTGTTCATAAATATTAAATAGCTAGATGTTTTTTCCAAACAAGAGGCTAGAAAGCTTATGCAAGTTGTGGATCAGAATACATTAGTTAGGGTATGTAAAAGATAAAACTATGGCAGCTACTGACTTGGGAAATGTATGTCCTATTGTGATTTATTTTTAAATGTTTCATTTCTACCTAAGCATTACCTAAATATTATACAATCATATATAGTAGACTGGTGCAACCAATTCTTGCAGTGTTTTTTAAATAATCCTTACTTGGAGGCATTCCAAAGCTCACAGGAATGTGGGGCATCGCTCAAACTGTATTGTAAACTGCTAGAGTCACCTGTCCCCTTATTCACAGAGACCATCGAAATGCCACCAATGAGTGGAATTTAACCAATGTCTAGTCTACAAAATGGAGGGCAAACACAGAGTGGGAAACTCTTAACACTTCCAAGAGAACCAAGAGTCAGGCATGGCCACGGCCTGTGACTTCTCCCCATTTCACTATATAGCCCAGGCTGGCAGTGAATTCATGGGAATCCTCCTACCTCAGCCTCCACATGAGTCATATTCTACTCAATTATTTATTGTGTAGGGTATAACATGTGTAGGGTAAAGATGAAAAGGATTCCTCTTGAGCTCAAGTGACCCTGAGCATCACATCTTCTAATGTCTTAAAATAAAAAGAAGGTTTTGTTACCTGCATGATTTATCATGCCAGCAGGAAAGTATGCAAAGGATTTAATTGAACAGTATGTTTCTTTAACATGCCAGAGGACTACAGTCCTCCATCATGATACTTAATCATAGGATTTGGATAACTATTTCCCATATACTTGGAGGCCTATGGTATTTTTTCATGTTGCCCTCTAAGACCTACAGGAATGTGGGGACATCTCTAAAAATGGTGTGTGTGTGTGTGTGTGTGTGTGTGTGTGTGTGTGTGTGTGTTCTATAGTGTGTCTGGCAGCCTCTCAGCCCATGGTCTCTGTTAAAATGTGACTTCAGAAGCCTTTCTTTGAAATTCACAATTTAGGATGGGAATGGGAGGAGGGTAGAGGGAGTTAGGAGAAAGAGAAGGGAAGAAGAGGAAGACATGAGGGATCAGGAAGATTGAGTCCAGAGTGGGGAAGAACAGAGCAGAGTAAGAAAAGAGATACCACAATAGAGGGAGCCATTATAGGTTAAAAGAGAAATCTGACACTAGGGAAATCACCAGACATCAACAAGGATGACCTCAACTAACAAGGTAAGCAATAGTGGAAATGTCCTTCCCCAATAATGAGATTGATGACTACCTTGTATGCCATCCTAGAGCAGAAGCAGACACCCATGGCTAAACACTGAGCTGAACTCCTGGAATCCAGTTGTAGAGAGGGAGGAGTGATGTGATATGAAGAGAGGTCAAGACCAGGCTGGAAAAACCAACAGTAACAGCTGACCTGAACAAGAGGTTGTACATGGACCTCAGACTGGTAGCTGGGAAACCAGCTGAATGAGGTCTGGGAAATCTATGGGGCATCTGGTAGTGGATCAGTATTTATCCCTAGCATATGAATGGACTTTGGGAGCCCAATCCACATCGAGGGATACTCTCTCAGCCTAGACACATGGGAGAGGATCTAGGTTCTGCTCCAAATGAGTTGACAGATTTTGAAGATTCCCCATGGAAGACCTCACCCCCTGGGGCGCAGAAAGGGGATGGGATACAGGTTGGTTGGGGGTCAGGGGAGGAGGGGAGGGAGAGGGAACTGGGATTGACATGTAAAATAAGCTTGTTTCTAATTTAAATTAAAAAAAAAATAATTAGAGGAAAAAAAGAGAGATTCACAATGTAGGGAAATTCAGAATAACAAATCAGTATCCCTTGAATAACGGTGGACAGTCCTATAAAACAAACACAAAATGAGATTCTAATTCTATTTTAGATTAACAATTAGATGATGATATCTAGTTGTAACCTCAGCAAAAGGAGTCAGTTTTCACTCAAGTTTGGCCCATAGTGTCTCTCCCACTGGACATTACATATAGTACATGGGGAGGCATATTAATTTTTGAGACACCACTGCCAATGGTTTAACTTACTTATCTTATGTAACAAAAAGCACCCTGACAGGGATTGGAGAAATGGCTCAGTGTTTGAAAGTACTGGCTCTTTTTCCAGAGGACCAGGGTATAATTCCCAGCATCCACAGGGAAGCTCCCAACTGTCTATGACACCAGTTCCTTGTGATCTGATACCTAACACCAATGCATATAAAATAAAGTTAAATAAATAAAAAAGAAATTTGGCTATTACATGACAGGAAATAACTCACAAAATACAATTAATGAAATATATTATATAGTATTATGGTTTTTGTACATACTATGATGTATGTCCTTTATATATTATATAACAATATGATATATACCATGCTATAAACTATGACATATAACCTTTTAAATAAAAATACCATCAGAGTCAAAACATTCTCTAATTATTTATATGAGTTGGTATGAAAAGCTTAAATATCATGTTAGGAGGAATTTAACATTATTTTTTATTTTCCTTAGATCTGTTACAAAATATAACCTGTGGACACTTTCGCTGAAGGCTTGCTAGCTGGCTTTCTTTATTGGAAGTTGGTCTCCATCATATCCCTTATCTGTATGCTGTCCATGTGCTTTAGCATATTGATGGGGAATGTACTGTGTATGTTTATCTTATTGATTGTTAAATAAAATACTGTTTGGCCAATGAGACAGCAAGTAGATGGGACTAGGAGTCAAAGAGGATTCTGGGAAATGTAGTAGAGAAGTGCTGATCC
This sequence comes from Cricetulus griseus, assembly GCF_003668045.3. Taxonomy (NCBI): domain Eukaryota; kingdom Metazoa; phylum Chordata; class Mammalia; order Rodentia; family Cricetidae; genus Cricetulus; species Cricetulus griseus. Next base: position 176,792,773 of record NW_023276806.1, on the reverse strand, counting down.
AGGCAGGAAATGACATAGCAAGGAGACTCATATTTAAGTGAAGGAGAAACAGGAAGGGCCCCTTTTTCCCCTCTGCTCCTGCTCCAGCCACAGTATGTAATCCCAGCAAGGAGGGATGCCAGTAAGGTGTCCAATAAGATAAGTCTTATAAAATATATAGGTTTATGATAGTTAAGACTGAGTTAGCAGATAAGAAGTCCTAGTCATTGGCCAAGCAGCTTTGAACCTAATACAAGTTTCTGTGTATTCATTTGGGCCTAACTCGGGCAGGTGGCTGCGTAAAGCGTACACGTGGCAGTGGGGCTCAGGCGGCTTTTGGCAGAAAGATTGATCGTAACGGCATATCTTCAAAAATTCTCACACAAGACTTCCTAAGTTTTCCAAAGTTTCAGAATCCTACTTACTTTTCATGTGGTGGTTACCATGGTCCCAAATTATGGAATTTATCTGTAGCTACTTCCTCTGGGCAACAAATTCTCATTAGGCAGTTTTAATGTTTTCTCTGTACACATGTTGTTATGCTAATATCAAGAGTAGTATCAAGAGTGAAATATGGAAATTCATACTAACATAACGCTAATATTTTAAAAATGTCATCTTACAAAGGACTGTTACAAAGGTAAACAGTATTTAGGACAGAGTTGCAAATCAAATGACAGTGACTTCCCATTTCCTTGGAAGTATATATCGAGAGAACTGTATTCCATTTTCCATTGCACCAAAGTGTTGTACTGAAGTGCAGATTTGAAATAATTCTTCTGCAGAAGTTTCTTTTTTCTATCTTTCCTCCATTTTTAAATTTAAATTAGAAACAAGATTGTTTTACAGGTCAATCCCAGTTCCCTCTCCATTCTGACCCGCACTGACACCCTAGCTATCCCATACCATTTCTGCTCCCCAGGGAGGGTGAGGCCTTCCATAGGGGGTCCTCAGAGTCTGTCATATCCTCTGGGATAGGGCCTAGGTCCTCCCCTGTGTGTCTAGGCTGAGATAATTTCCCCTATGTGGAATGGGGTCCCAAAGTCCATTCTTATGCTAGGGGTAAGTACTGATTTACTACAAGAGGCACCATAGATTTCCAAGGCCTCCTCACTAGCAACCACATCCATGGGGTCTGAATCAGTCCTATGCTGGTTTCCCAGCTCAGTCTGGGGACCATGAGCTCCCTCTTGTTCAGGTCTGCTGTTTCTGTGGGTTTCACCAGCCTGGACTTGATCCCGTTGTGCATCACTTCTCCATCTCTGCAATTGAGTTCCACTTCAGTTCAGTGTTTAGCTGTGGTATCTGCTTCTGCTTCAAACAGCTGCTGGATGAAGGCTCCAGGAAAGCATATAAGTTAGACATCAATCTCATTATCAGCAAGGGAATTTAATATAGTCTCTCCACTGTTGCTTAGATTGTAAATTAGGGTCATCCTTGTAGATCTCTGGACATTTCCCTAGTGCCTGATTTCTCTTTAAACCTATAATGGCTCCCAATAGTATGATATTTCTTATCTTGCTTCCCTATATCATTACCCTGACTCAACCTTCCTGAACCCTCATGTCCTCCTCACACCTCCTTTTCACCCATTCTCATTCTCCTAGCTTCCTCTCCACTCCCCGATGTCTCAATTTTCTCAGGAGATCTTGTCCCTTTCCCCTTCTCCTGGGGACCAAATATGTCTCTCTTAATGTCCTACTTGTTTCCTAGCTTTTCGGGTGGTGTGGACTGTAGGCTCGTAATCCTTTACCTATGTCTAAAATCCATATATGAGTGAGTACATACCATGTTTGTCTTTTTGTGATTGGGTTACCTTGCTCAGAATGTTTTATTCTAGTTCCAATCATTTGCTTGCGAATTTCAATTTTCTTTTTTTTCCAACTGTGTACTACTCCACTGTGTAAATGTCCCACATTTTCTCTAGCCACTCTTTGGTTGAGGGGCATCTAGGCTGCTTCCAGTTTCTGGCTATTACAAATAATGCTGCTATGAACATGGTTGAACAGATGTCCTTGTTGTAGGAATGTGCTTCTTTTGGGTATATGCCTAAGAGGGGAATTGCTAGATCTTGTGGTAGACTGATTCCCATTTTCCTGAGGAACCCCCATAATGATTTCAAAAGTGGCTATAAGAGTTGGCACTCCAAACAGCAGTGGAGGAATGTTCTCCTTTCTCCTCATCCTCTCCAGAATAAACTGTCATTGATGTTTTTGATTTTAGCAATTCTGACAGGAGTAAGATGGTATCTAAGAGTTTTTTTGATTTGCATTTCCCTGATGGCTGAGGATGTTGAGCACTTTCTTATGTGTCTTTCAGCCATTTTATATTCCTCTAGTGAGAATTCTCTATTTAGTTCTGTACTCCACTTTTTAATCAGATTATTTGGTGTTTTAGAGACTAGCTTCTTGAGTTCTTTGTAAATTTTGGAGGTCAGCCCTCTGTCAGATGTGGGATTGGTGAATATCTTTTCCCATTTTATTGGGCTGCTGTTCTGTCTTATTGACTGTATCATTTGCCTTAGTGAAGCTTCTCAGTTTCAGGAGGTCCCACTTATTAATTGTTGATCTCAGTGTCTGTGTTACTGGTGTTATGTTCAGGAAGCAGTCTCCTGTAATAATTTGTTAAAAGATACTTCCCACTGTCTCTTCTAATAGGTTCAGTGTGGCTGGATTTATGTTGAGGTCTTTGATCCATTTAGACTTAAGATTTGTGCATGGTGATAGATATGGATCTATCTGCAGTCTTCTACATTCCAGCATCCAGTTATGCCAGTATCATTTGTTGAAGATGCTTTCTTTATTCTAATGTGTAACTTTAGCTTCTTTGTCAAAAATCAGGTCTTCGAATGTGTATGGGTTACTATCAGGGTTTTCAGTTTGATTCCATTGGTCAACTTGTCTATTTTTGTGCCAATACCAAGCTGTTTTCAGGACTATAGCTCCATAATAGAGATTGAAGTCAGGGATGGTGATGCCTCCGCAAGTTCCTTTATTGTACAAGGATTTTTTTTTCTGTCTAGCCTGGGTCCTTTGTTTCTTTATACAAAGTTGAGTATTGTTCTTTCAAGGTCTGTGAAGAATTGTGCCTGCATTTTGATGGGAATTATTTTGAATCTGTAGATTGCTTTTGGCAAGAGTATCATTTTTACTATGTTGTTCCTACCTATCCAAGAGCATGGGAGATCTTTCAATTTTCTGATATCTTTTTAAATTTATTTCTTTAAAGGATCAAAGTTCTTGCTATATAGTTCTTTCACTTGTTTCATTCATGCTGTCTTAAGATATTTTATGTTGTTGTGGCTATTGTAACAGCTGATGTTTCTCTGATTTCTTTCTCAGCCCATTTATCATTTGTATATAGCAGGGCTAAGTGTTTTTTTGTTGTTGTTATTGTTGTTGTTGTTTTTAGTTAATCTTGGTATCCTGCCACTTTGCTGAAAGTATTTATCAGCTGTAGGAGTTCCCTGGTAGAGTTTTTCAGGTTACTTATGCAAACTATCATGTCATCTGCAAACAGTGAAAGTTTGACTTCTTTTTAGATTGGAATCCCCTTGATCACCTTTTGTTGTCTTATTGCTTTAGCTAGAACTTCAAGCACAATATTGAAGAGATATGGAGAGACTGGACAACCTTGTCTTATTCCTGATTTTAGAGGAATCATGTGAGTTTGTCTCCATTTAGTTTTATTTTGGCTATTGGTTTACTGTATATTGTTTTTATTATGTTCAGTTATGTTCCTGTTATCTCTGATCTCTCCAGGACCTTCATTATGAAGGGGTGTTGGATTTTGTCAATGCAGTATCTAGTGAGATGATCATCTGGTTTTTCTTTCTCTGTTTGTTTATATGGTGGATTGCATTGATAGATTTTTGTATGTTGAACCAACCCTGCATCCCAGGGATGAAGCTACTTGATCATGGTGGATGATTTTTCTGATATGTTTGAAAGAGGAGTTCTTGGTTAATTGATAACTACAGAGTTGGTGCACACATTCTCCTTGAAGTTACAGCTAGATCTTTGGTATTCATCACCTGGGACTCAAGACTTTTCCCTATTTAAATGTTCAGGATCTGTCAATACCTTTTCTAAGATTGATGAGTCCTCTACCTTATGATGTCAGTTTTCAGACCCATTTTAATTTTTGTAGGGACCTTATGTAATATTTATGCTAATTTTGTTTGTGGACATACTTGTGTGGAGGGTAGAGGACAAATTCTAGAGTCATGCCTCTGGTCCTGTCTGTCTAGTCTTGTGAGTCAAGGTCTCTTCCTAGTCTTGAACTCTGTTTTATCTAGGCTGGCTAGTCAGAAAACCCCACACATCTGAAATACTTATATCCTAACCTCAGATTACAAACATGATCTACTGTGCCTGGCTTTCTTATGTGGGCCCTGGTGATCAAATATAATCCCTTGTGCCTGTGTAGCAAGCACTTCAGCAACTGAGCTATTTCCACAACCTCCATTTTTATTAATTCAATCAACATTTTTTCTCAATTCTCTATAGTGGTTGGTACAATCTAGATAACAATGTGAAGAGGTGCCATGGATCTAGAGAAACATTTGAGATTCTTAGTAAAAGCCCCTTTCTTCTCCCTATGTATATAAATTTGGGAAACACTGTACCATCATAAATCATCTTCTAGTTTGTAATGAAACTGTTTATTGAAGAGAGTTTTGATAGCTGTTATCTTCCTTTGTCACCAGAACAGAATCTCTAGTGCTCCTTCATCCTTCTCAAACTTGGTTACTTTCTGACATCACCTAGGGAATTTAAAAGGTAGATTTGTGTACAGGCTAGGGCACTCCTTGGCAACTAGATCACTAAAAGTTCCCTAGATGACTATAATGTACAGCTAAAGTGAAGAACCACATTGTGAATTTGTCATAAATTCTCCAGATTCTTCCTGATGGAAGGGGGATACCAGACACCCCATTTTAAAACTCATAGTATAAGGGAAATTATTCAGGATATAGAGTGGTGTTCCATGAACATTACTAGACAAAATATAAAAAAACCCATTGAGATTTTATTTCTTCTTCAATACTATCAATTACCTTCTGATATTTACTTGTGATATCTACAAATGGAATCTGGATTTTACTCAGGTTTGGCCTAGCGTGTCTATTTCCACCAAGTACTATACCTAGTAAATGGGCAGAGGATTCTTGACTGTTATATTTACCTTCTTAACTAAGCAGGCAAGCAGTAGGTTGACAAGGTTGGACAAAGCAAAAATCCTCAGTTTAGAACAATTTTCCTACTGCTCACCCTTTCTGGCTGGACATTTCACTATCCTTTTGCTTGCAAAGAAAATCTGGGTGTTCTTCTCAAGACAATGATGTTAAGATCTGGGTAAATTATTTCAGAGATTTTCTTAAAGATGTGGCTTATGTTATCAATGATGTTATCATGTCAGATTTTACTCTGCACTAGGTTGTCAATAGGTCTATTGCTGTTGACAATTCACCTATGCTCTTGTTTATTGGTTTCTAATAGTTAACTCTGTGAGGTCACTGGAAAAATACTTGTTCATTGCTTTGCATTATTCTTCTTTTACAAACTATGGCAGTTAATATCTTGACCCAGTGACACTTCCTTAACTATATGTGGGTCGAAGGCTTTTTCTATATCTTGGTAAGGCAATAGGAAAGATTGCTAGTTAGTCTTTTTCTTATGTCAAGAGTAAGGCTATGGGAGCCATAACCCAGATTTTATTCATAGCATGGCTGTTGCAGCTACTTTGGTCTGAGAGTCAGAAAGGAAGATTGAGTGAGAAAAACATTGTCTCTTTCTAGACCTTGAGGGTTACTACAACCAAAAAATAACAGAGAGTATATAACAGGCTTTCTTTGAGGACAACAACCAGTACCTAAGTCATGACACAAAGATTTATTATTAATTTCGGATGCTCAGCATTATCTTATGCTTGTCCTGCGAGCTTTTACAGCTTAATGTAACTTGTTTCTCTTCATCTATGTTTTTCCTTGTGCCTTTTTTATCTTTCTTTCATTCTGTATGTCTTACTTTTCCTGCTTCTTCTGTGTCTTACTGGCTGGTGGCTGCCTGGATGGCTGGCCTTGGGTGTCTTCCATTCTTCCTGCTTTATTCTCTCCTCCTAATTATTAACTCTGCCAAAAAGCCCTGCCTATACCTCTACTGTCTAGCAGTTGGTTGTTTAGCTTTTTATTAGACAAATATTGTGCCTTAGGCAGGTAAGGTAACATATTTTTTCATTGTTAAACAAATGCAGCATAAGCAAATTAACACATCTTTACATTGTTAAAGTAATATTCCACAAAAAGAGTGAGTCAGGGAACAAAGAGGAAATGGAAAGCAAGTCTGCTATCTAGGGGCTTTTAAAACTTTCTACTGGAAATTACTTGTTAACTGATTAATATGCTATCTACTCCCAGATAAAAGGACTGGGAACCAATCCTACATTCTAGGGCATATTTTCCCTCTTAACCCACCATATACCAACTTGGCAAGGTTGTCTAGAGCAAAACAGTAATAACAATAAGATAAATAGACTACTAACAAACAGTTTTGTTCAAAACTCTCAGAGCTCTTTGGAGACATGGACTTTCTGCTGAAACTCAAGAACTGTTTTATGTCCTCCAAGGGAAAAAGTGAAATGATCTCACAGCTGAGGGTGGGGATAGGCAGCTGGCAGGAACTGAGAGAAAAATCATGAGGCCTCCTTGTGCCATTGCCTCAGCTTTGAGTGCACTATGAGTCATGGTGTACACAATCTGCACTTTTGTGATGGCAGAAGAGAAACAGCTTAGTCCTGAGGATGCCCAGGAGACATCACCTTCGCATACTCTGTGAGGACAGTAAAGGCCTTTCATTCTTCCAGGGCCTGACTCAGATATCATCTATGAGCAAAAGCATGCCAGTTACCACCAACGCTGAGTCATTATATACAAGATAAACTGACGGGATTTTTGAAATTATTTGATTCTGGCCAAGCCTTCATAGAATTAGGGAGTTTATTTTTTTCAGATAACAGCTGCATATGAAGTCTTGAAGACTAGTTTAACAGTAGTTAAAACAAAGGAAAACCTACTTTTTCTGGTAAGTCACAATGTAGAGAGACAGAGCCATACTGAAAGGGTGGCTACTGCAGAGAAACAGCTTTCTCCTCAAATAGGTCTGAGCTTTACCTTCATTGCCCCTTTTCTCCTCATCACAGTGGGGTGGCATCCTGACAGCCTGCTTATTTTAATTCCAGGTTCTTCAGTCACTTCCAGATCCTAATCCTTTCCTTCTGTCTCCAGTGTCTTCAGCCTCACCTTTACTACTGATACTTTCAAGCAGTTTGGAAAACATGAACCTTTGAATTTCAACACACAAGTTTTAAACAAAGTTTGTGAAAAAGTAAATCACTGAACTTTCATGTGTACTTATATATACACTATATCCATATTATCTTATATATCTATTGTATGCTTATACATACATGTACATATAGTCTTATATATCTATTTTGTATATATATGTATAACATATGTCCATATTATATATCTATTTTGTACATATGCAAATGCTGTATATCCATATTATCTTACATATTTATCTATTGTGTACATATGCATATATGTATGCAAACTGTTCTATAGAAAGCAAACTGTTATAGTAAGCAATCTTCATTCAATGTTATTGAATAAGCATATATACATTAATAATACATATTTAATAAAGTTTACAATGTTCCTAAAGTTAACCCATTTAAGTATAGGCTACACTATAAACTTTTACAGTACAAGTCATAAGTAGTAAGTAAATGAAAACTGACCCTTGAAATTGTTGACAGAAAAGTTTATCACCCTAAGGAGCCACATCATCGGTGAGACCACTCCTTGATTTTAATTCCAAAAATATTTTGGCAAAGATATTTCAACAATATTATCTCTGGCAGACCAAATCCGTGCTTACAGAATTCATTTCTGACAGCATCACACTTCCAGTAACTACCTAACCTTGAAATATTTTTTAACCTTTGATAATGTTTAATCATTCTAAATCTTATAACCCAGCCTTCAGGTAAATGGTTCTAAAATACCATGCAATTCCTGTACTGAACCAATGAATAGTGATAAAAGTGGAAAGTCAACTTGCCTATTTAGTCCTCTTTAATGCTATAGTATTATACTGCTTTTATACTGTTCTTATTCTCAGTATAAAAAAGTCAAGTGGAAAAATTAGAGAGGAAATAAATTCAGTTTCCAATAACAATGTAAATTGGTTAACACATTGGATTTCTGGTATTTGCCCTTCTCATAAAATAATTTTATTAACTTTATGAATGTTATATAATGGTGGTGAAAGAACATGTATCCACTAAGAACCTGTTTGTATTAACTGAAATAAAGAACACAAGAGACATAGTCCCAAAACTCCATTGACCAAAGCATCCAGATCTGCTGCATACTGCAAGACAGTCTGTATCATGGAATAAGGCAACCTTAGCTTCTTTCTTTCACCTATTTTCACAAAGGTCTGCCATTCGTTTTTTAAGTTAGCTTGTAAATTATCAAACATATAAAACCAATTAGCATAACTTTAATTAAATCATGAAATCTTCAAAATGTGCTCTCGACCCTGAAGTGTATGTCAATACTGCCAAGTGAAGTGCTGCTCACTGGCTCTGCTAAAGTAAGATATTCAGCAAATATCTCACCACCCAATAAAGATTTTAATAAACATTTTCTTTCATTTTACCAGGAACAGGTTAGAATAAAATTTAAACAACCCATGCAATAAGCTATTCACTTTCCAGAAGCTATTACAGTACTTGCATTTATTTTGGTCAAGGTAGTTACACTCTCTGTTTCTCTCTGAAGTAGAACACTCCACTGAATCTAGCCTTCAGGCCACATCTTTCCCAAGTTATTATTTGAGTTGCCTCATGACTTCTTGCCAGATACATCTTTGCTATTGTCCTAAATCTTCTATACTTCAAATAAAGTCACCCAGATACTTTACCTACTTTTAGAATAATCATTCTCATGTTAAACACTAATAGCAAACAATTGTTGTGCTCGATGGATGTAACATCTTTGTCTCCCCTATCAAATCACACACAAGGCCATGCAGACTTACAAATCTTATGGAGGAGGAGTTTTCTTTAAGGACATTAAGAAAATGGACTGAGTTCCAAATCTGTGTTCATGTAAGGTTAAACAGGGAAAGCACACAGGGATATCAAGATACTCTATAATGTAATTCAATTAAGTATAGACAGAAAAAGGACCATAAGGGACCATGATGAAACAATATTCTCTTGGGGTCTTTTCAGAAATGCAGAGAAATAACTACCTAGAATATGAGCTAAGTTTTTGGGGATCAGGGTGCAAGCTAATTTCTAGATGGCATGCCCACATTTGTATTCACAGTCTGTTGTCAACAAGGACAGAGTGTGACATGAAAGCCTTATGTGAGATCAATATTTGCATATTTACATTAATTCATTTGTATTCAATATCTGTGCAAATAAGCAGAAGGAAAAGATGAAAGTCAGTATGGAGAAATGAATGAAAATAATTTTCTAATGAATCGTACACTAAAATATGATACCATTCACAAAAGCAATTGCCAAAAATAGTCCTCAGAGTCAAATCACTTGGCCTCAATCACACTTCCTACTTGGATGTGTATAAATTAAGTTACTTAAGCCTAATGTACAAAATAATATGCAAAATATACCACAGAATGTTCCAAGTGAATAGACTTTGAACCAAGTACACCTAGAAATTAATCAACTGAAATTAATTTGCCTTAGATTTTACTAGTGTCATAATTTCATGAATTTTTCATAAAAATGATGAATACAAAATTAATAAATTGGCATGTAATTTTTTTCTGAATTTCATATCAAAATTACATCAATATTCAATATGTCAAGGGAGGGAGTCGCAAAAGCAGAAAACTAAATTTCCCATCTTTCTATTTCCCTCCTATCATGTGATAATGACTATCCTATACAATCTTTTGTTTTTTTAAAATATCACTCAATTTTTATTTATTTATTATATATACAGTGTTCTGCCTGCACACCAGGATAGGGCACCAGATCTCATTATAGATGGTTGTGGGCTACCATGTAGTTACTAAAAATTGAACTCAGGTCCTCTGGTTTAAGAGCCAGTGCTCTTAAGCGCTGAGCCATCTCTCCAGCCCCATCTTATGCAGTCTTTGTCAACAAGCTTGGAGTTACTTGTGGTGTTTTCCAACAATAGGCACATTTTGCCCAGCTAAGGACTTCACTTTTACTTCTACAGCTCCAGAGTCTTCCTCTATGTTTGTCCTAGAGTTTGGTGTGCAGTCAATACACTCATTGAGGTACCTTTGTTTAAGTTTTGGGCTTTTAACACTTCCACTAAATTTAAGGGTTTTTTTTTCCTGTTCTTGTAGAATTTCCTGCCAGGTTAGCAATGGGAAAGATTTACTAGAACATCTTACCAATGCAAACAGTATCTGAACAATTCAGAATGAAACAAAAAGTAATTCATCATTGGATCCTACTCACCTTTCAGGTAGTCTTGTTAAGTCCTAGATCCCAAAGGCTGAGTAGAACTGCCTCTGTAAGCCATTCTTGTCATTAGCATCCTAGCACTGGATAGGTAGCCACAGGAAGATGATGGGCATACACTGGCCATCCAGTTCTGCTGAGTTTAACTTCAATGAAAGGCTCAGTGTTGAATAATATAATAGCAAGCAATAGAGGAAGACACCCAACATCAGCCTTTACCCTCCACACTACAAAGGCACATACACACACACACACACACACACACACACACACACACACACTAATGTATACACATACAAATAAAAGGCAGACTCAGTAGAAATACTTAATATATAAGATTGAACAGTGTGGGGAGAAAAAAGAGTAACTACATTAGCATAGAAATATATTGGCCTTAGGACCCCTGGGAGGAACCTAGAGCTTGGCATTGCTGAATTTATACTGTGATTATATACTTTTATGCTTATTCTTTCATTCCTTTCACTTAATGAATCAATTTCAAATAACTGATATCCTCCACATGATATAGCATTTCTCTACTCTTCACTGGATATGTGTTAACTTAATGGAATTGGAAATTTCCCTTTTGTTACTGCTCATTTTTTGTTTATTTAGAATACTCTCGAGAGTTACTCACCTTTTCTCATGAAGAAGTCTGCTGATAAAATACCACAGATGTGAGATGAACAAAATAGATTACAAATACAGGAACTGTAGTGTATGATTGCAAGCACCATCTCTATGTACCTAGAGGAAGGAAAACATGGTTCTTCTAAGGACTAAAATGAAATCATATTTTTAAAATTTCACACAAGAACTGTAAGGTCAAAATAAGTGGATTTATTACTCTTAATCTTTCTGGATCAACCCCAGTGCTGTTTTTTCTTTATAAAATTATATTACTCTTCAATTTCAAGATCTATGTGCAGCTTTACAATAATCTGCTTTGGATTTCTTCCAGCAATTTTAAGCTAACAGCATCATTGTACTTCTGGCAAAGGTCTTAATATACCCGTGTTAAGACAGGCATCAGTTACTTTAATGAAAACCCGATTTCTACAATGGAACTTGTAATGTAAAATTATGCAGGAATGAGTCTTGTCATTACCAGCTTTCCAAACAAGATTAGTGGGACTTAAATTTCTTGATCACCTTTAGATGTGGGATATTTGTACACTGTGCAAAGATGTATTTGCTGTGATTGGTGTAATAAAAAGCTGAATGGCCAATAGCTAGGCAGGAGATATAGGTAGGAGTTCTGGGGAGAGAAAGGAAGAGGAGGAGTAATATAGGCACACTGAGAGATGCTACATGATAGGACATAGATTAATATAAATGGGTTAATTTAAGTTATAATAGCTAGTTGGGAATAAGCATAAGATATAGGCTGAACTTTTAAAATTATTAAGTCTCTGTGTCATTACTTGGGATCTGGCTTATGGGACATAAAATGACTCATTCCATTCATTTTGTTAAAGGTGATTTTTATTAACTTTTTATTGACATAAACAATCTTAATTTACATACACATCACAATTCCCTCTTCATCCTGCCGTCCCACCCCACACCCCCACCATCTCCCATCCCACCACCCATCCACTTCTCAGAGAGGGTAAGGACTCTCTTTGTTCCCATCACTTGGGGCAGGAAGGAGGCCATCCTGTCTGTATGTAGACTGAGAGAATAACCCTACATAGGAAATGGGCTCCAAAAAATATGTTCATGCACTAGGGATTAACACTGGTTCCACTGCCAGTAGTGCCATAGACTGTCCAAGCCCACCAACCGACACCCATATTCAGGCGGCCTAGTTCTGTCTTATGCAAGTTCCCAAGCTGTCAGTCTAGAGTCAGAGAGCTCCCACTTACTCAGGTCAGCTGTTTCTGTGGGTTTCCCCAGCACAGTCTTGACCCCTTTACTCATCACTTTTCCCTCTCTGTGATTGGATTCCCGGAGTTCCGCTTAGAGCTTAGCTGTGAATCTTTGCCTCTGCTTCCATCAGCTACTGGATGAAGGCACTATGGTGACATTTAAGGTAGTCATTAATTAAATTGACAGACAAATGGTTAGAACTAGAAGAAACCATCCTGAGTGAGGTAACCATGACACAGAAAGAAAAATATGGTATGTACTCTCTCATAAGTGGATATTAGACATAGAGCAAAGGAAAACCAGCCTACAATCCACAATCCCAGATAAGATAGGAAACAAAGAGGACCCTAAGAGAGACATACATGGAAAGGGAGAAGATCTCCTGAGTAAATTTGGAACATGGGGGAGGGGGAGGAATGTAGGAGAAAGATGAGGGGAGAAGGGGAGGGGTGACCAGAACATGAGGGATCAGGAAGGTGGGGTTGTGGGAAGAACAAAGGAGAGCCAGTAAAGAAATACCTTGATAGAAGCAGCCGTTATGGGCTTAAGGAGAAACCTGGCACTAGGGAAATTCCCAGGATTCCACAAAGATGACCTCAACTAAGTATCTAAGAAATAGTGAAGAGACTACCTTAAATGTCCTTCCCCTAAAATGAGATTTTTTTCATTCTTTTAAACACAGCTTGCAAATTCTGTACACAGGAGATTATAGCTAGAAGTCTGCCACTTTGTGACACAGGGCAAAATTACCCTCTGAGTACTTATTTTGGTCTGTCTCTTCTCATTTGAAGTCATCAAAAAATATTCAAAGTCCAGTAATGCCTATTCATAATTTTGGGATAGAAAAAAATTCATTATTGGTCTTCTAATTGACACAATCTAATCTAATACAAAGCCCCCAAATTTCTGTATTTGGAATTTAATAAGTAACTAATAAGGATTCTTGTTAATATTCAGCCAGTTAATTTTCTAAGGGCAGTTAGTCTTCATGAGTTCTTATTTTTCCCTGCATCATTTTGGGAAGAAGATAATTCCGTTGTGTCAGAGCACTTAAACTATACAGCAACATTCAGACTGATAATACTTAAGGAGAAAAAGAAAGCACCTATACTATTGATCATGTCTATGTTCTTCGCTGGCTATAATGTTCAGCCAGTTGATTAAAAAGAGTAGCATCTCTATATTTAGCCCGGCCAGTTCTTCAATTCTTATATAAAATCAATGAGCACTTTGGCTATTCATTACTGAATGATGTCATGTCCTTTAAGCTCTTTTGTTAGAGAAAATCGACATTGTCTTCTCCGGACACTTCTGAAAGGAATTGCAATACAATCTAACAAATCAGATTAATTCAAACAATAATCAGATGTTTTCCCTCTGATGATTAATTAAAATATCCCTTTTCTTGCAGGACTCTTTAGAAAGGAGGAGAAGTAAACAGAGAAGCAGGAGGGAGGAGGATTAAGGGGAATAGCATGGTACAAGTGATCTGATGGAAGGCATGAGAAAGGGGGTCTTTAATGAATAGGGGAGAAGGTAAACTTGAAGAGAGGGAGAGGGAGGTAAAATAGCAATAAAGATGCCTTAAAAAGCCACAGGTGATCATACTATTATCTTGTTTTACCAAAAAAAGCAATGTATACATGTATACTTCTAATGAAGATTTCCTATCATTACCAAATGGAAATCTCTGAAAAGCAACACACAGGTTACATGGACATACATACATACATACATACATACATACATACATACATACATATTATATACGCAAAAAATTTGAAGAACATGTTGGGGGTATATTGGAAGACAGAGGGAGAAAGGGGAACAAAGAAATATTGTAATTCAATTACAATCTAAAGGAAATCCCTTTCCCCATAGTCATTGTTTAAGGTGAGTGATGAACAAAATGGTGCATAAAGTAGGTGATTTCAGATGAGTAACTTCTTTGTGAAATATATTTGTCCTCTGGCCTGGGCATTCAGGGCTTAAGATCTGTACAATTTTTCCCATTATTCACATCAATTATTTTTTATCTATTGCTCCAAGAGACTCTTTGTGGAATTCTTGCCATAACTATTAATCTATATATTTTATAAGAACTTATCTTATCAGACGCCAGCGGCAGGCTTCTTCTTTTACCAGGATCACATGGAGGCTCCAGAGAGAAGAGAGGAGGAGGAAGAGAATGATTTCTTTCTTGTCTCAGCTTATATTCTGAGTCTACCTGCTATGTCACTTCCTGCCTGGATCACAAGACTTCTCTTTACTACATTTCCCAGAATCCTGCTCTACTCCTAATACCACTAACTTGCTTCCCTATTGACCAACAGTACTTTATTCAACAACCAATAAGATAAACATACACAGAAGGACATCCTCCATCAGGACCATTAATTGTGTTCATGCTAATTCGTGTTCTTGGGTTGTAAGTTTATAGGCACACACTAACAAATGTAAGGAAGAAATAAAAGGAACAACCGAGTTTCTAAACTCTTAGGAGTATATATACATCCTTATTCATTTAGGTGAAGTGCTTGGATAATGTACGTTTTCACACTAAGATTGCTGGAGAAATTCTGCAAATAAATCTATACTCCTATCAGAGTAATAGGATCTTAGTTTGTCACTTGGCTCCAGTGTTGACATTTGGTAGGTGATTATGATTTTCTATTCAGACAGTGCTAAGCTTTCTGTTTAAAAAATATTTTTCTGGTTGCACAAGATTTTTAATTTTTCCTTTGTTACTACTGGGAGTAACATCATACACTATCCTTCAGCACAGATCCTTGCAAATCAAAGCAAAAATAATTGACATAATTTTTAGCACAGTGATAATTATACTTACTTGGTTTTTGACAGTGATGTATAGTGAAATGTCTCCCTGTGACAAAAGCACAATATACCCTTGTTTAAGAAGAAGCCTAATTGGAAGACAGGTTCCCTTTCTATACTGACATCCAGCTTCATTCCCAAGGGTGCAGGAGAGCCAAGGAACTCATAGGCATCCATGAAGACATGACTGTTGAGTCATCTGGGGAGAAGAGTCTTTTGCAGGACTTGTAATAAGTACATTCTAACATAGACTGTTTCCTAAGCCTCTGACATCTACATGAACTCTTTTATGGCTATTTCCACTCTTCTGTCATTATTGCCAGATTTCAAAAATCCCTTCTAGTAAAAGTGTGGTTCTCCAATAGTAATATTCATCAGAACTACCTAGAGAACTTCTGAAATAAAGTTTTTTGGGCCCAAACTTCCCAATATCTGTTCCTTGAACACACTAAATGGCATAAGAATTTGTGACTCTCACTGGTTCCCGAGTGCTGCTGATGCTGTTCCCCCAAAGGCTTCTTCACTTGGAAAGCCCTTGTCCTTAGAGGTCCTTCATCCTCCTGTGCTACATCCCAAATCTGTATAGGTGAGTCTCAGGAAATCTGTAGCTCAAGTACCAGGGATATCACTTTTATGTATGTTACTGCCATCAACCATCTGACTGGTGAGTGAAGAGAGTCTACAACACAGCCTGATATGCTGATGTATAGGTTCCACTTACAAAACTTATGATGTAGGTTCTCCCTGCAAACACTCCCTTGGATTGGGAGTACAAAGTTTCCAGAAAGAGCAATGAAACTATGAAAGTCAGGCCAAGGAAAAACCAAGCAGGACTGTTGCCATGGTGGTCACTTCTCTTATTAACCCTCTAGTGACTCTCTGAGCTATCATTCAGAATGTGGTTCAGAAATATCTCACGAGAGGATAAGATTCTGGAAAACTGGATCTCCACTCTTATTCTGCAGTATTGAAATTCGCCCTAAATGGCCTTAAATCCTGCATTTAATCATTGTCCAAGCTCATGGCTGAATAACAAGATAGTGAAAGCAAAGTTACAAGAAGTAGTACATGGAAAATGTGTGTGGCTGGCTCTATCATATGTACCCAGCCTGTGATATTGCTCCTCACTAGTGTCTGACACAGCATCTGTGTAGATGTGCCAAAGGGAAGATTTTAAAACACTTGGGTTTGAGAAGTGATATTGATGGAGTTGGGCTGTGTGATAAAACTGTGGGCATTAACACTCTGGATTCTTTTACCTTAAGCTCTCGAGACAAACATGACTTTTAAAAGTATGTATGAGTGTTACTTTGATTAAATTCTAAGTTCCATGTATGCATGAACTGCTAACTGAATTGCAGTCTGGGAATTACTAACTGAAAAGTTAAACTGCTGTGGTTTTGTTTTCATAATTTATCTTTAATATACTTTGCTTTTGTCTTATTTCTTTTCCTTCATTGCTTAAGATGATACACAATAATTGAAAATATTCCAATTTTTTATTCATTTACTTTTAACAGATGTCTGTGACTTGATTTGCCAATGGTCCACCCAGGAATCCTGACTCACTGCAGATGGGTGGAGATCTTCTGAGCTAAGGGAAACCTTTCCTCAGAGGTCATCATTTCCAGTTGTGCTTCATTTGCAAAATCCAGAAGCATGGAGGTTATAGCATCCAATATTTTCATAAGGAGAGTTGCATTCACTAATGGCTGTATTTTAATTGTAGCTACACTGAATTATTGTCCTTACTTTTAGATCAAATTCCAAATCTGTATATTCTAAATATCTTATTCACAGAAAAGGTGCAATGAAATGTGGCTTTCTCTGTGGCTTGTATTGTGAGAACTCCAAGCCTATTGTGCAACTGAGGAGATGGAAGGAAGACGGTTATCTTGTGCTTTTCAGAACAGTGTCCTTCCTCTCAAATAACTTCCCAGTGGGTGTGCTTTGCCATATCCTAACTGATTGACTTGCTTTCCAATGTGCTACTTGTGTGCAGTTGTATTCTTAAATATATTCTACTTCATGTATCTTAATATAGCTTGGAAAAGACAGGCAATTTTCATTTTGGTAAACACATGCTGTGTGTGTGTCATACTCACAGAATGGGGGGATGGACAAGAAATTTAAGATCCATTAAATCTACCATTTCCCCTTTAAGTTAGACAACCATAGCTCTTTCAGGATAACAAAGTAAATCTTCCAAGAAAACAAAAAGAGCAGGGTCAGAATTGGTACTGAAATGCAGCTCCTGTTTTTTCTCTCTTTTCTCATGCCACTCACCACACTCATGGACATTTTTTTCCCTAGATTTAGTCAAAAAGCATTTTCTTTGCTAATAAATTTGGCATCAAAGTACAATCAGTGATCTGTGAATTATATTACCCATTTATGATATAAACTTCAGATATAAGTTCTTGTTGCTGGAAAACAAACACAAAGTACTGGAAATATATTAGTGGATAATCTCAAAAGAAAACTAGAAATTATTGCATTGAATAAATGTCAATGAAATAAAATATGGCTCTTTGTAATAAGAACAAACAAGAAAGATAGCAATATCCCCATTATATTCATAAGACTGTAAGAAAAATTATTTTTAAAGGAAGATGTGGAAGACTTAGCTTTCCACAAGCCTCTCAAGACCAGTGAATTTTTTGTGCAATAATAAACAACCTACAATGGACATTCAATAATGTTAATTCACTTAGTCTTAATGATTGGAAATATTATTGTTGCAAATCTTGTATTTTGTCACATAAACACCATATAATTTTCAGAGGCTGAGTTTGATTTAAACCAAGGCAAGCAGCATCTGAATCAAACAGGAAAATTAAAGGCATGTGTCTCAACTGTGAATCATTTTATTTAAATATTACTGGTTTAATATGGTTTTATTTTTAAACTGTTTCCCAATAGCCAAATATTCATCTATATGCTAAGTATTTCTTAATTTGGAAAAACAAAATCTGGAAGAAAGAGACTCAAAACATAAAATTCTTAACAATATCAAAATTTTCAGTAATTTTCAACATTGAACAACAATAGCTTAGTGAGTGTACTGGGTTGCCTGAAGACTGGAGTTTGATTTCCAGCACCAACCTGAATAGCATGCCAGACTTGATGGCAGTTGCAATCCTCATGCTGGGAATACGGGGATAGGCAGATACTTGAAGCTCAATGGTCAGCTAACCTAGCACAACCAACAAGCTCCTAGTCTGAAGGAGAGACTCTGTTTCAGAAATGACGGTAGACTACTCCTATAGAACCATGATAGAGGCTGACCTGTGATCTCTGTACTACCCTTCCCAAACTACGTGTCCTGCACACCCTCATTCACAGAAATGTACGCCCTCAGGTGTTGGTTCTCTCTAGCTTGTGGTTCTTAGATATGGAACTCAAGTCATAGCTTGTCAGTGAGGTTTTTTTTTTTTTTGTTCCCATCAAAGCCACATATCTTTCCAAAAGGCTGTAATATTATGTATAAATACAGTCTCCTAAATTAAAGTATGATTTATAAAACAAAATAATCTTATCTACATTTTGTAATTCTGCAGAACTACTGAGATTATTCATTGAAAGATATGATCCTTTTGTAAGCTTTTCCTGGTCAATGGCAAAGAGCATGATTTAAAACAAGCATGGGATAATTGTAAAATGCAGACAAGATAAGTGCTTGTATAGATAATGTCACCAGCAGACACCACATTCTTGCACAAGTCGAGGTGTGCATCAAGTTTGGTGCAAGCAACAGAAGCAGATCACATAATGTAAGAAAAGGAGAGATGCATTGGATAGGTATCAAGTAACTCTCAGAATTGGAGGAGAATTGACAGTTTGCATAAACAAGCCAATAAAAAGGAGAGACAAAAGGAAGCTGGTCAAGGCCTGGACCTGGACATCCATGTCACACATCAGGAGCTACAGAGGTGGCAGCTGTGCTGAAAACATGTCCTGGCATGGCTGGGTTTACAAGGCCACTCTCAGTACTGATTCTGTGGAAGGATTTATGACTTTTCAACCTATTGGGAACATTTCAGGTTTACTTTCTCCACTGTGATTCTGATTGGCTAAATCTAAGGCATTGTCCTAGGCTCCTTCCAGGGGCACAAAGGCATACTTTATTCTTTTAGTGTCCTTATTTGGATGAAGAGCATGTCTTTCCCATTAGAAACACACTGTGGTATTCTCCCTAAACAACAAACAGCAAAATAATGCTAAGGTGCTAATGTTAACAAAATGACAAATCATCGAAAGAGCAACCGAATCAAAGAACAGCTCAAGACTAATCAATCTCCAGCAAACAATGCCTCTTCAAGTGTCCCATTATCAAACTATCTCTATCTGTGCAAACCATAATCCTGGAAACATCAAACTTTCTAATATCCATTTATAAAAACTATGTTTGTCTGGTGGTGTGTACACTGCCAAAGGAGGCCAGCAGAATCAGATTCCACTGGAGTTGGGGTTACAGGTGGTTGTGAGCCACCCAGTGTAGGTGCTGGGAACTGAACTTGGGTCCTCTGCAAGTTGAGCAGAACTCTTAATCACTCAGCAATCTTGGCAGCTCCTAATACTCCTTTTCTTTGTGAAATAAAAAGTAAAAAAATTAATAAAAATAATTTTAATTAGTTTTTTAAACATTATAGAAAAATAGAAATTCTTCAGAAAATGTTATACTAGACCATTTTCTGCTTATTTTGTATTACCTACTATATCTATGGAAAACAGAACTGTTAATGAAGTCATTATGCACTCTTTCTAATGTATTTATGTATGCAAGGCTTCTATTATTTAGTACTTTATTATTTATGTGTTAATGCTTTTATTTTTTAACATACACATAACACTTTTGTGATTTTTTTTACATTTCCAATAGGTTTATTTTTTTTATTTCTACCCTTGAAACAAACTAGAAAATATTCTGAGGTTCAGGCATATGACATCAGAAGTTAAGATTAAATCTTGCCAGCAAGAGTATTGTGATGCTACTCGGGCACACTTTGAAGGACAGCGGAGCTGAAATGCAACAAATTCAATCCCATCAATTCATTCAATCTACCCCTGGCCTCTTGGGATTGTAAGCCCTCCTTCCTTGAACAGTTCAGATTTAAAACTGGACAGCAGCTGCTCCTAGAATTTAGAAACCACATGCTCCTGGAAGGCACTGTTCCACTTCTAGAGAAGTTGTTCTGCTATTCCCATCAAGCTATTTCCCATGAATCCTAAGGCTCTCCCCTTTATCAGCTTCTGCTCAGATGGAAGCCTGTAGCTTTATTTCAAACTCTGGTATCTGTGGAGGTACTTCAAATTTTATTTAAATTTTATAATCTCTAAAACTTACATCATCAATAAATAGCATTAATAATACAATTTCCAAGAGAGGAAAGGGCTAAGGGAGGGGTGAAAAATCATTGTGCAAAGATGAGGACATGAGTTGGATCCCAAGACTCCACTTAAAGTCAAGCCTGGCGACTGGCAAGATAGCTGGACAGGTAAAAGCACCTGAGTGCAAGCCTGGTAACCTGAATTAAGTCCCTGGATCCTGAAGAAAGAGGAAAACCAACTCCTGAAAGCTGTCCTCTGACCTCCACATGTAAAATATGGCAGGTGCACTCACCCTCAACACACACATAAACATACACACAGACACTGAGTTTAATTTAATACAAAAAAAATCTTGGTTCAATTGTATATTCCCATAATCCTTGGGCTTAGTAGGTGACAGTGATGGCAGTTTCCTGAGACATAATGTCCAGACATTTTAGTCATGGAGGTGGAGCTCCAGGTGCAGAGAAAAACCTTGTCCCAACAAAAAGCGGGTGGGGAGTAATTGAAGAAGAGATCAGACGTAGATCCCTGGTTTCCATATGTTTGTACACACATACTCATGTGCACCCAAAGAGGAACAGGTATACACAGAAACAAAGTAAAAACAAACAAAATCCCAAAGTATCCAAAAGCCAGGAGGGTTCACCAGTCCCCTGCTGGTGGTTACCAGTTTAGACAGCTCTTGTATCAATGAGCTGCTTAGATTAAGGTACTGCTGATCTTCAGATTCCCATCTGTGACAAATACTGTGGGCTGGCTGAATCCAGTGTTCCCAACCCAGCTCTAAACTAGCTTCTCAGCCAAAATAGCCATGTGACATGATCAAAATTCAGATGTGAAGTTGAAGAAAGAATTGGGGAAAGCAGATATTTGTTTAAGAGTGAAGACTTGGTAGAATACATAAGGAAGAGAAACATTAGAAAGTTGAGATGAACAAATCCCTCAGATTTATTATTTAACTGAAACTGATACCACAATCCCTCTGTAACTACACACTCTTTAGAGGTGAAGACTGAATAGTAAGCATATTTTGAGTGGCAACAGAGCTGGCAAGCAAACATTGTAGTAAATCATCTGAACACTGTATATCGTATAGTGAGACAATTAAGCATTTAGAAATCCAAAACATTGTGAGCAACAAATGCTGCTGTTGAATTTCAAAATTCTCTGAAAAGTGCAAGTCTCCAAATGGAAGACATAATATTGTTACCAGCTTTTCTTGAACTGATCCTCAGCCTTTCACACTTCATCATCTGAGTCTACTTTCACTACCAGGGGTT
Organism: Cricetulus griseus; assembly: GCF_003668045.3. NCBI lineage: Eukaryota > Metazoa > Chordata > Mammalia > Rodentia > Cricetidae > Cricetulus > Cricetulus griseus. The sequence continues at coordinate 176,770,934 of NW_023276806.1, read as the reverse complement.
CTGGGTAAACGCTAACACTATTGATTTTGTGCAGAGCAAGCCAATGGCTCTATTTCCCTACCTCTGTCTAGACAACATTTTGTCAAACTGTCTGGGCAGGGTTTGCTAGAGTGGGCTCTGAACACCTGTGCTTTCTTAAATCATTATGTGGTAAATCATTAGCCAGGTTGTTTAAAGAGTTGGCTTAATATGACATTAAGCAGTGACCTTTTACAAAGAAGGATCCTTTGGGATAGAACAAATGGTGACTGATAAACCAGTAGTCCCTTAAAACTCAACAGATATCAAATAGGCTGAATGTGCCTCCCACAGCCAGTTCTGCCTGTTGGGCAACACATTCAGGCTTGCTTTTCATCACCTCCATTGAAACTTTCCATTCAAAGACACAGTTTCCCACTGTTTACATTTGCCCTAAGGAGGAAGCAGTCTGTGGACTTCAGAGATTTAAATTTACCATTAAAATGAGGTTTTTATTTTTCCCACCCTTGCTGCCAATTATTTCATAGTGGCAGGCTTGGCACATTTGCCAGCCCCACAAGGCGTACAAATGGGTTCTCCATGGAGATGAAATTCTTCATTTTTGTCATTCCAAAAATGTATGCTTGAAAGGGTATGCTGTGCTCTGCAGACACCTCCTTCACCGATGCAAGTTTGCATCCTTGCTACTGGAGTTGAACACTATTCTTTCTTTTTTTCTATGTAGACACACATAATATGACCTCCAGCAGAATAGGAAACTTGCCGACATGCTGGTAGCAGACATAGCTGAACTGACCATTATTATTTTTGTCCCCTTTAGTTATCCATCAACAGCTGGTATCCTAAAGGAATATGCAAAGCCAGGAATAACTTGAGCCAAATAACTTTTCAAAAATTTGTCAAGAATTTTGCCAAATATTAAAGCTTCTATTTCTTTAAATTCTTGCATATCTAAAGAAAATATTTAATCCATATATTTCTAAATAGTTTGCCCTTGGGAAAAAATACTTTCTGAGTACAAACTAGAATCTCAATCAGCATACATATTTTTGTATTTGTTCCTAAAATAATTACAAACATTTCAGAATACAAGTTAATGAGACTCAACTTGTACTTAATGTCAGGAAATCCTAAGAAGAAAATAATATATAGGTCTGAATGAACTTTGGTTTTTATTCTGTGCAAAGGAAAAGTGATATGATACATGTGTGTAGAAAATAACTTCCCTTCCTTTCACTTCATTAAAGTTGTATTTCTGTTATTTAATATGTGTCATGTGCCGTGCATACAGAGATTCAGAGAAAGCCATCCATATTTTTTTGCTAGAACTTGCCACCCAACTCCTGGGCAATACAAGAAGCAAACTGCAGACAGGAGAATTAACTCCTCCTCTGTTAGTGAAAATAATAGTGAATTTTAGTTTAAATCTTTTTGCCTATTAAGTAATAAAATCCTTGAGTGAATGGATAAAGCACCACCAACAAATTATTGCAGACAATTCAAAGTTCGTGAGTATCCATCCCAGTGAAACAGAAAGCAAACCAGCTCACTGAGACTGACAGTGCCTCTTTCCTGACACTTGGCTTCCTCGGAAGATTATACAGTAAAACAATATCAGAAGAGTTATGAATCTCCTGGATGACCTCTTTTATTTTAGGAAAATATTTTTTACATTCTTTTTTGAGTTTTAGTAGGAAAAGAAGTCCATACCTTTCCTCCAAAAAAACTTTTCAGGGATACATTGACCTCTGACAACCCCTCCACATCACTTCCACATAAAGGCTGCCTTCCATTGTTCTCTAGGAATGAGAATAACAGAATTTGGGGTCAGCTGCAGTTGCATCATACAGCTTTCTTTTCCTTGATTTTGTTTTCTTTGGCTGACAGTGCACAGCTTCTAGTGAAAAATAAATCCCCTGGTAATGTTTGTATTTCTTGCATGTGTGAGAGAACATTTGGCTCAAAATTAAGTTCAGACAAATTCAAATTCTTGATGTGTGAGGGACCTAGGTTGCCTTTAAGTTGGACACAGAGGCCAGGGTGTGTCCATTCAGTTGAGCCTTCCATTAGGTGCCAGGTGGTGCATGCCAAATCCATCCCAGAGGAGGGCATAACTTCATTTATCATTGATCTGAGCTTCTATCAACCTCACTTTTCCTTCAGAAATGTGTTTGGAGAGGCACAGCTATTTGTGAATATAAAAGGAAATCAGAAAAGTTGAGCTACATAGAAGTGTCTTCATGACCTAGCTCTTAGTCTGTTCCTTCACTACTGTTCCCATTATTTTGCCTAAACTATTAAATTAGCAACACTAGGAACGGACAGCAGAAAAGAAAACAAGACTCTTAGTGTTGTATCATTTTACGAAATTATCTTTCCACATTTACAAAATAATTTCATGGAAACATGAAATAAAGGCTTCAGTTTGGATCAATGAAAATGTTTTGCATTGCATAAACGTATTATAAATATAAATGCAAAAGAGGATTGGCAATGTTAAAATAAAATATTTTGCACTATATAAGTGTGTCATAAACACAAATGCAAAATGGAAATACATTATAAATTCAGATTATGAAGAAGAAAACATTAGAAACAAACTCAAATGCAGAATTTTGTAAATGATTTTTGTAAATGCATAGACATAAAAGTGAGAAATGAGACTAAGCCAAATTGTCTAAGATGACCTGTCCAAAAATGTCTACAAAAAGAAATAACATAATAAACGTTTCAGGTGATGTTTTCCTTTCATTAAGGAAATATTTTTTATCTTGAAATATTATTATCTTGAAATATGTCACATCACAAGGATGGGATGAAAGGAATGATGGATCCTGGCACTCTCACACGTACAGTGTTTACACAACTCTTTCTCTGTGTGTAGTCTCTGTCTCTCTTTCTCTCACATTCAAATACATGTATACACACAACAATATTAATAATTGAAATAAGAACACATATCACGTAATAAGCTGGGTGTGGTTGTGCTCACTGCAAGTAAGACAGAAAGACCCCTAAGTTGAAGGTTAGTGTGGGAGACAAAAGCTTACAAGCAAACAAAATATCATGCAGGCAGGTATGAGAAGGAGAATGAAAGAACCTGATGGATTTTAAACAGAGTACTCTTAGACTCCTAAGAAGGACCTTAAGAGTCTGTCTCCCAAGACTGGAGAGATGGCTCAGCAGTTAGAAGTGAGCACTGGCTGTTATTCCTGAGGACATGCATTCAATTCCCAGCTCCCACTTGACGATTCACAACTATCTGTAGCTCCAACCCCAGGGGACTGGAAGCTGTTTTTTCTGGACTAGTACTTCCCTCTAATAAGTGGGATATCATAAGAAATTGAGCAGAACAATTCAGTTAGTTTTAGAGATACAAATGGATTTGTCAGAGGACAGTTCAATATAGTACTGACTGATGATGCCCTGTTGGAGATATTTGTCTCTTACTTCTCTACCCCTGATTTCTCAGGTCAGAAGAACAGCTTAGTTTCAGCTTTGTGACATGGAATTAGATTTTGTGTGAGTGACTTCATCTTTGATTTTGCATAATTTGTAGGGGTGCATTCACTGTAAGCTCTTAGTTCAAAGCAACTTCCTGTAAATGTATTTCACACTTGTTTACATAGCATTTAAATTTACGGTGTAGTAGAGATGTCTTTGGAGAAAGAAACCTTACTTCATGCCCTCCTCCTTTGTGTCTTTAGAAGACAGCTTGGTATTTATTTCCCAGTGTTCTCCTTGAACTGTGTCTTTAGCCATTTATAGAATATTAATAACTGTTAGAAGTTAAAACCTCAGAACACTGACAGATATGAAAATAAGTTGTTTGCTACATTTGGTCACTGTATTAGTAAGAGCAATAAATCATTTGGATTTGGATGTACTGGTTATAATAACAAATTTCCATTATTAATTAGTATGAGCAATAAAGCATTTGGGTTTGGACACATTGGCTGTAATAATACATGTCTATTATTAAGAAAATGTTCTAATTTCAAATCATAATGATGGTTATCAAGATGTGAATATATTGATGCTTCTAAATCTGCAAATGTTTCTAAAATTTGATTTCTCAATGTGTTTCAAGGAAAGAAATGGTAAATCAAACCCAGGATTCTGTGATTTGTAAATTTATGACTACAGCTCTGGAAATCATCTTTGAGATTCATTTGCTAGTATTCCTGATATTCCTACCAGTTTACTTCTTTACAGGTCAAATCTAAGGGTGACAGGCTGGGTTGGTAAGGATCCCAGGACACAAATATAGGAGAAATTGGCACTGGTGTTGAGGTACAAATAGACCAGACATTTCCCATGTCCAGCCTTCTGTAGAAACAGCTATTTTGATACATTTTCACTTTTAAAATTGTGCTTTTTTATGGTAACCTAGATGACCTTAGAAGTTCCTATGTAGTATTTTAAAGTACCTGCTGCTTCAGCAGCTAGATAAACACATTAGAAATGTTTTCCAAAAGCCATGTGCTACAGGTAACTGTAAATTGAATTCTTATTTAATCAGCTCATTTTCTCTTTGATTTGGAAAGTAATTCAAGTACTCTGATTTCTCTTTTATAAACACACATGCACACACACACACACACACACACACACACACATATATATATATATATGTGTATATATATATATATGTGTATATATATATATGTATGTATATATACTAGTATATAATAGTATACTAATACTGTGAACTTTTTGTGAATGTCATGAAAAGTCCCTATTTTTTTAATGAGCATTGATGAGTTTTTTTATATATAGGATATATCCAATATTTGTTAAACGTTGTTAGTATTTATATATGATTTTTGGAAATTTCTTCCTATCCTTTATATTCCTGTGGACTTGTTTGGAGGAATGAGAAAGGGTCTTATACCAGTCAAGCTCATCTAGAACTTAAAACAGTGCTCTTTCCTCAGGCTCTCAAATGCTGGCATAAGTTGATATGCCATCACATCCAGCTTATTTCATCTAGCCTACATCTTCTAGTTGTACTTCCTAAATTCACCATTTCTTTTCACGTCAAAGTGAACTCTGTACATGTCCTTCATGCCTGAGGAGACAGCATGAAGCCTCAGATCCAAGTAGCATCATATCTCCTGCCACGGAGAAGGGACAGCCTCTCCTCTCTGCACTAGTTATCTGTATGGAAGCTGAGATAGTTGAGGACAGAATTTCTTTACCAGGATTCCTTTTGTTCCCTGAAAAAACAAGGTCTTTATCCCAAAAGGAACATATGGCAGATTATAGTGACTTAATGGTGCTCATGAGGAAATATGTATCGATAAAGGACCTTTAATTAACGAATATTCACTGCTGAAGGATTTCCGTTTCTCTGTTTCCATCTTTTTATTTGCATTTCTTTCCTTATAATTTGTCTCCATTTCTTTATTCTCTTTCCTTATTTGCCTATATATGCACTTTGTAATATAGATTTTGAAAACATTTTAAAACTATTTAACACCCAGTTCAATGATCTTTTATTTTCTACTCTGAAAAATTAATGTTTCATTCATTTAAACTGAATTGTGGCTATCTTGGTTTCTTCATTTTGTGTAAAAAATTTGAGAAAAGGGTTTCATAAATCTAAAACATAACTTTTCAACTAAAATGCTATTGATGTGTGTATTTCCTTGTCTTTATTTGTGTGTGAGAAGTGCTGCATATCATGTGTGTGGCCTCGAACTCAATTCAAGCTCTAGCCCAAAAAAATAACCCCACCTTTCACTAAATTGAAAATGAGTATGTGTTGTAAATAGAAGTCTGCCTATGTTCTCAAGGTGTGATTCAAAATGAAAATGAAAATGCTTCTTGCAATTTTGTCATTTTTTCCTACAGTACATTACAGTTTCAGGACCATTTCCAAAATGAAATGTTCTCATTAAAGTATAAAATCAAAGGATTTACAAGTCAACATCCTGCAGGAGGATATCATGGCAGGTATTGCTTTTTGGCAGATGAACTTTATGATCTGTACTAGCTTCACACTAACACATAGTTGAGAAGGTGCCCAAAAAAGCAATGTCTCTAGACTATGGGCCACTGAACACCATTCAAATAAACCCCCCATACTTCATCATCTTTTTGATGCATTCATACATTTGAACATTCATGTCTGAGATGTGGGTAGTAAATCAAACACTTTATTTAATAAAATGCTTACTCTTTAGCAAGCCCTGCATCCTGATTCTTGCTCAGTGCATGCGGTCTTTGAAGTTTTGATATATAACATTGAGCTACAGTGATGCAGCAATAGATGACCCAGAAACAGATGACAAACATGGTATCACCAAACCCCAGAAATCAGGAAAGCTTTTAAGCAGAATGAGGAATTCTGGGATTGATGGGTCTCCAGTAGGTTTAAAGTGATTTCAAAGAAGTCCTCCTGCCCAAAAACCTTCCCTTTGATGGGATGTTCAAGACCAATTGCAGATGTCTGTATTTTAAAAATCAAATGGGGATCAGTTGTCTCAAAAACCTGGAGTTCCTGTATAAACTCTGTGAACTTTCTTGTTTGTGTTCCAAACTCTCAAAATAATAAGGAAGTTGTATGCGGCAAGAAGAATGTGTGTTGTGTGATCTATACACACACAGGCTCACGCAAGCATGCATTCACATGCATACACATTGGATAACTGTTTCTAAAATACATATATATATATGTGTGTGTGTGTGTGTGTGTGTGTGTGTGTGTGTGTGTGTGTGTGTGTGTTGTGTTTAATACTAAATTCATAAAAGAAGGGAGAATTCAATTGATAAGAAATTAAGTGTAATAAAAATTCAATTTGATCGAAGAAAGCAGTTGTAAATTATGATGATGTGTAATCAGCCTGATTTCCCACCATAGTAAGGTTCTGGTTGTGTCAAATGAAATCATCCTGGACATTTATGAATCCCACAGTGTTTTCTAGGACTCGTGTAACTTTTTGTGAAAGCAAATCAACTATTGGTGAGCAAGGTGATCTCCAGGGCATTGTCCTTGTTGACTGCAGGATGACCCAGAGAGTAAATATATCAAAACAAGTAAATCATTTCCAGGAAAACCCTCTGAGCCAGGACTGACCAGACAAAATTGGATATTCCTGAATACTATCCAGTATACACTTGTGAATCTAAAACATTACAGATTCACAAAGTGTCTTCAAGATTATACTGTACACTTTCAATCCTGAACTGGCATTGAGAATACATGAATTTATAGAAAAGCAAAGGGTTAGCATGCAAATAGCTTTGCAGACACATTGAAGAACTCATTTCCTAGTTTTCTGGATATTCATTTACAGATCATTATAAAATTGGTGATAAAGACATAGATAAGGGTTGCCTAGAATTCAGTGCAGATTGAATGTCTCATGAAAGTGGCAAAATGTCCTTTCTATGCCAAGGAATGAATGTAATTTGCATAGGGGGCATATAATCAAAAACAAAAGAGTCTTGACTTTTCAAATTAAACCACTCTATGTTCTTTAAAAAGAAGGACTTAGAAACAGGAAGACCAAAAATGAACCAAATTAGACACATTAATAATACAGCTCAGATAGAGAACAATTGATATGGTACCGTCCATGAATCTGTGATTTACAAGCAAAACCCCAGATGTTGGTAAAGACCCAGTTGATGCAATCCATGCAAGCACATAAAACATATAAAAAAAAAAAACCACTGCTCTGTCTATTTAAAGAAAACTTAAATCAGTCGGCACACAGCAGTTAAGTTTCTATTTAGTTTTATGTACTATTAGGAGAAGTAAACTTTGGATGCAGGAAAGAGCATAGTAATTGATTGTCCAGTGCCAAATGCTCACCACTGAAAACATAGGAACAGGAAATATTCTGGGGACTAAATGAGAATATATATGTATGTATGTATGTATGTATGTATGTATGTATGTATATATGCATGCAATAACACCTGATGTAAAAAGAGTCCATGAGTTTGAAGGAGAATGGGATGGCTTTTTAGAAGGGTTTAGAGGGAAGAAAGGATTTAAATACAATCTCAAAAACAATCAAACCACAACAATAAAAGAAAAGCAAGTTTTATAAATTAAATGTGATAAGGTATTTAAAATGAAGTCTGTAAAATAATTCTAGGTTTTATTGTCACTTTATATAAATATTAAAATAATGTAAGTAATCTCTTGCTTTGCTTTGCTTTGCTTTTTTTTTTTTTGCCTTTATGTTGTTTTCTTTTTGAGACCAGGAATTGCTATTTGGCCCAGGCTATGCTAAATCTCACTGAGTATCCCAGGCTTGCAGAATATTCCCAATCTCCATGTTTTAGCCTTCCAAGTGCTGCTATGAAATATGTTCCCCACATGCAGCATACTTGGCTTTATTTAAGATCATTTCAAGATATTATTGGTTTGGCAAGTTATTTTCCAATTTACTCAAGGATAGAAATCTTAAACAATGAAATAAAATTCTATGTCTCCTTCAAAGTCTTATTAGCACAGCAAAATGACAATCTAAGTACAAATGCTCTAGTTTTTTAGATATCTGAACCCAGCTTTTGTCTCCTCCACTGAAAATGAAACCATAATTAGAGGCCAGATCATAGTCAGTGTACTTGTTTAGAGCCAAGGGTGCTGTGAAATCAAGCCCATGGCATCTGACTGTCACTTGAAGAAGTTTTCTGTAAAAGAGAAACAAATAGATGGCGCTCAAGGAAAAAAGCCAATATGAGGTTTCTCAGATGAATCAGACAATAAATATGCTGAACCACTAAAGGTAAATTATGAACCTGGCATGACTGGATTCCATATATTTCCTGTCCTGGTGCTTTCTTTTGAAGCTGCTCTTTCACTTTTCTCAAGAGTCTCTTCAATTTTAAATAGAGAGAGAGCATGATCCAATGTACAAACAAAGGTGCCACTACCTGTTCTCAATGTTGCTGGCACCACAGCCATGGGGAAAGAAGGCAGCAGTGTGTTTTTCATCTGGATCCTACACTTTTGACTCATTTAAACCTCTGAGGAACAGTTCCTTCATTTATGATTCAGAAAGGACTCTATCTTCCCCCACAGTTGTTTCAAGGATTAAGTGTAGTAATGGGTTTATGGTAAAAGGACTTACAATTTGGATTTATAATCTGTTTATACAAAGTGCTGAAGAGGATTTAGAGGACTGCTGATATCTACCTATAGTTTGTTTCCCTAAGAAAGTAAGTGCATTTCTGCAAAGAAAATCAGCCTAGAAAGAAAGACAAGGACACAAAGATGAAAAAAAAAAAAAAGAGTATAATGGCAACCCTCAATGAATTTTCTTAACTTACTGCTCATGAGCAAATCCTAAGGAAAAGACATGCAAAATTCAAACCAGTCATTGTATATACTCAAAATAAAGGTGTTAGCTTAATTATTTGTTTATAATTATAATTATGGCACTGGTGAGTCAACTCTGTTCTTCTTCATGCTAGGCAAGTATTTTAGTAGTGAGCCATATTCTAAGCCTATAAAAGCAGCACTTTATAAAACATTTTTTATTTTATTAAAATAAAAATATAACAAAAATTAAAGATTTGAACGACTTTTGATTTCTCATAGAACCTAGCCTATGCACATTTAGAACACGGAGAAATACAGAGTTCTTCCATCTCAGAAGTGACAGGGGACCACAAACATCTGTACTAGTCACAAATGCTTATTCTTGTCACTGACAGAAGTAACTGAAAAAAAAAAAAAAAAAGAGCTCCAAAGGTACAATTTTAGTGCTGTAAGAGCTATGGGTGATATCCATTCCCGTAGTAGGAAGATGAAAATGGGGGCCAGATGCAATAATGGTGTCTTTAGAGAGGTGACAATTAATAAATAATTAATAAATAAGCAGAGATACAACACACACACACACACACACATGCACACACACACACACTCATACAAACTCACACACACATACACACACATACATATTTACACACATATACACACACAGACACACAGACACACACACACACATAAACACTCATACACACACAGACACACACTCAGATACACACAGACACACACACACACAGACACACACATACACATATACACACAGACACACACACACATACATACAGAGACACACAAACGTACATATACATGCATACACACACACTCACACAAACATAAACACATACACAGACACACACACACACACATACACACACAGATACAAACACATACACCCACACACAGACACACACACATCCACACACATACACATATATACAAAAACACACACACCTATACATATACACACACAGACACAGACATACACACATACACACACACATACACACACATACACACATACACACACATACATTCAAACATATACAGACACACACACATACACACACATACATACACACACATACAGACACACACACATACACACACAGACACATACACGCAGACACACACACAGACCCACACACACAGACCCACACACACATACACACACACACACACACACACACACACACACACACACACACACAGTAAAGGGTCTGGGCTTTGCAGTTCAAGAGCCATTAAAATTAATGGGCCAAATGGTTAGTATTTTAGATATTAAAAGTCAGGCATAATATGAAAAAAACCTTGAAATAATAACATAGAAAAACTACAAACTACCAATTGAAACATCCCAGTAAATATAAGCAATCTAAATATTGTTTACTTAATAGAATTTTATATTTAATTAAAAAGTAGACTGCCACAAAAATTAAAATTTTATAATAAGAAAGTTAAAAGGAAAATACAGGAAGTAGTATAACATGAAAACAATAATAAAATAAAAATATGATGAGGACAAACTTCCAGTCAAAATAAGAATGAAATGGAGAAAAAGAACAAAATGACCATAATCAGAAATGTAAGAGGGAATATCACTAGGGACACAAAAGTCAGGTTCATCCTAAGTACACGCTGTCATGATTTTTTTGGACCTGATGTAAAACATCTTAGTCTATATTCAGTCATCAAAGCAGGCCTCTGTCACCATAAATGGATCTACTGGATAGAAATTGAATCAGGCTTCAAATGTTTCCTTGTATGATTTATTCCTGAAACAGTGTAAGGTTTTCCCTTCCTTTTCCCATTTATGCATGAATGTACTCATTTGTTTTTCTTCTAGAACACCCTGAGTTCAAGTATTCTTTGTATTAATAAACACCAGGTTGTCAAACAAAAACAATGAACAACAGAAATAGCAGGAACAAAATGAAACAAACAAAATTCACTGACTCCTGAAAATACATTCTTTCAATCAGGGAACTGGAAAAATTTCCTAAGACACAAATTGCCAAGAAATCTGAAGTTTCTGAGATCAATAACTATAAAATAAGCTCCTAACATGTAAAACAGAGTTTGTAGATAATCAGAAACACGTTGATCTTAAATTTCAGTCTTCCAAAATATCAAACTCCAGATCCCAAGGATCTCATTTGTAATTTCTGTTGGCCATTTAAATATAATGTCATGCTGGAATGTAGGTCAACTTTAGAGTACTTGCCCAGTATTCATAAAGGTCTGCACTTAACTACAAGAACTGAAAGAGAATACAATAAAATAAAAGGAAATAATAAAATTGTATTGTAATCTCAAAAAATAAATAAAACTACCAAATAGAAAACAACTCTTCCAGAAATTAAAAGATGTGAAGATATCATTTGTTTTATGAAGCAATCATTGTACAGAGTAAAGTTAGGCAAATTCAGAGAGAAATGTTAAAAAGAGAGGGAAAGAGAATGAAGATAATAGAATTCCATATCTCTCATGAACACAAAAATTCTCAACAAAATGATCACCAAATGAATTCAGTGCCTTGTGGTGTTTGCCTCAAAAATGAAAGATCACTTCCACCTTCAAAAATAAACCAACACATAATACCATCAGGTTAAACAAGAAAAGGGAATGCCACCTCAGTGGAAACTAATAACACTTATTACCCATTTATGAGAATGACTTACTTTATGTGCATGGGTATTTTGCATGGTGCCTGTGGAGGTGTGAAGAGAGTCAGATCCACAGGATTGGAATTACAAACAGTAGCGAACAATACTACATGATTTGTAGTAACAAACAAACAAACGGTAGTAACAACACTACAATCTGAACCCAGTTTCTCTGAACCACTGAACCAGCTTTCTAAACTCAGAAGAAATGTTTTTCTTGAGTTTAGATTTTTATACAGTGTATTCTGATTATAGGTGACCATCCCCCAACAGGAGCTCCTCCTGAAACATTCTTATTCCAAAGGGAAAACTCACCAAAAAATGGGGCATTTTACCGATGAAGGCAAAATATTATTTACCTAAGATCAAGAATAAGGGAAAGATCTTTATTCTTTTAAAGGACCTATAAAAATGTAGTAAATTAAAAAGTAACAAAAGTCTGATTTGGAAAGAAGAAACACATTTGTTGCTATCTATAGGGATCATTATGTATGCAGAAAATACTAAGAAATCCGAAGTTCACGACAGTTGACATAATCATAAATCCTAAAACAAACACTTAAAACTATCATCATATATACAGATATTAGCACAGAAGCTATCAGCTAGAAAAATATAAATTGCTCTAAAATAATATGCAAGTTTGCTCTCCTCAAAATGGCAAAATATTAATGAAACAAATCAAAGGGAATCTAAGTAAGTGTTGTGATTACAGACTTGAAGTAACATGCCAGTTGTCACATGGATTTCCTCTAGACTGATGGATGGAACTGACATTCTCCCTGTGCAAACATCAGCAGATACTTTGTAGATATAATCAAGCTTATTCTCAAATTTACATGAAAAAACAAATGTATTATAAAAACCAATTTTCAATGTGTCTTAAGACTGACTGCAGACTGTAGTTATCAACAACTTATGGCATTGTTGAAAAGATGAAACACAGAGGCCACAGAACATTAAGTTTTCCAGAACAGACAAGCACCCATGCAAAGGGCACAACTGGACAGGAGAACCTTGGTCTACATTGCCCTCAGTGGGAAGCATTGTTTAACTCCCAAAGAGATGATGCCTTACACAGTTTTGTTGTCACTGAAAAAAAAAACTGACAGAAACAAATTTAAAGAGGAAGGATTAACGTGGGTCCACAGTTTCAGAGACATTGGTCCATAGTCCTTTGCTCTTTACTTTTCTGTCTATGCTGAGATAAAACATCATGGCATCAGGACCATGTGGATGCTGATTAGATCACAGAAGACAAGAAACAAGAGACTGACAGAAAGGGATCAGCAAGAGATACACTCTGCAAATCATGCTAGTTGTCTATTCCAGTATGTAGACTTCACTTCAGCTTGCAGACCCCACCCCCCAAAAAAATAGTGCCACCAGGTGGGAACCAAACATTTCACACTAGAGAGACAATTCATATTCAAATTGCAGCAATCACGTCAAATTTAAAACATGATACTGTGACATTCCTTGGGAATCACAAGAGAAGTTGTTATACTCTAATAGACTTTGCAGAGAATTTCTAGATAAGAAAGGCACAAGAGAAGGGCACATAAATAAATACTTTTAAAAGTTTGACAAAGACTAAGCTAAGATTTTCTTTTGGTTTTGGTACAGGATTTGCCTCTGCAAGCTGGGCTGGCCTGAAAGTCACTTTTGATCTCTATGGACACATGGATACGTGTAGTACACAAGACACCAAAAAGATATAATAAGCAAAAATAAGTCTTAGATAAAGTAGAGTATGTGACAATGAAAACTTCACTATTAATCCAACTCCACTTTTAATTAGCCCTTTGCTCTTCTGGACGATTAAGTTAATCCCTCTGATTATCAATGTACTCATATGTAAAGTGGGCAAAGAAATTAAAATGTACCAGGGTTATTGTAAGTCCTAAATTAAGACATAATAGAATAATTTGTAGCATGATAAATAAAAGACCCAGAGACTAATATTGGGGTTCAAACTTCAAGCTTAAGATTAGAAAAGCTTTGCAGCAGGGCACTAGCTCTTACCTCTACTTCAGAATGAAAAGGTTATTCTGGCTCCACCAAACCTCAGACTCTAACTTCTCCTCAGCATGGCTGGAGAATCCTGAGACTTCAATGTCTTCTTATCCTCAATGTGGCTGGAGAATGAATCCATCTTCTGAAACCCTGTTCTTTTCTTAAATACCTCCCATGGGTCCTGTAATTAAATTCATAAGATTCCATGTGCTGAGATTATCTTTGTGTGAGCTGTTTCTCTTAGAAGCATATCAAATTCATGTAATCAGTGTGGCCTTGAACTAACAGAGATCCATCTCCCTCTTAATCCTGAGTTCAATGATTATGGGTGTGTGTGTGTGGCTTCTATGGCTTGTGTCTAACTCTGCTTTCTGAAATTTCAGGCAAGCTTTAATAAATCATGAATAATATATCACCACAATACTTTGCTTAGCATGTTACAAAAGCACTATGTATAGTGGATCTTCTTTGCTGCAAATGATACATATAATGAGTGAATAACAAAAAATTTTAAACTTTTGTAAACTGAGACTTTCAAATGCATCTAAAATGCAGAATTCTAGTTAAATTTCTCATGATAATTATACTTTATATCATGAGAAATAAAAAGCCACATTGGGAATTACTAAATATAGTATATCTTCCAAAATTTTGCATCTTAATCACTTGATATTGATAGACTTTTCATGAAACATCAATGCAACCTTTGTTTTGTACTTAATATGTCATTAATTCTTTTTCATTTCAGCAAATGCATATGTGAAGTATCATTTGTCATGGCCTAATATTTTGTGTTTGTCTGTGTGTGTGTGTGTGTGTGCGTGCGTGCGTGCGTGCGTGTGTGTGTGTGTGTGTGTGTGTGTGTGTGTGTGTGTGTGTGTGTGTACATTTGTTATGGCCTACTGCAGAGGATCAGGTCATCTCTGTATTTTCATAATCAGTCTGACTTTATCCCACAGAATTAGCTTTATTTTAAAAACCTTATGAGAATTAGTTTAATCAACAGCTTGGAACTTTCTATCATTCCACCATCAAGAAATTTTATGAACAATTTTTCCAAAAACTTAGGTCCTAATTGTTGTTCAGTTGTAAGATATTAAATATCATTTTTAAAATCTCCAAATCTCAAATTACTTATGCTTTCAAAGAGAGCAAGTCAGTGATAACTAATTTTTAGAACTTGAATTTGTGTTTCCAAGAAATAAACCTAAATATATTACAAATAAACCACTACCTACACTTCTAATCTCCCTGAAGACAAAACGTGTAACTTTATCTAAAGAAAACAATCTCGGGCATTGTGCTGTGCTCATTCCCCTCTGGTTCCCAGGCCTAAATTAGACAGTTGTGGAAGATGAGCCACCTGCTTTGAAAGGAGATTCCAGGAGACAGCATCACTCTCATTATTTGCAGTGCCATGGGTCAGTATCCACCACGGAGACTTAAAAGAACACATGTCAAAATTATTCGTACCACAACTCATGGGCTAAGGATATATGATTTCAAGAAGTCTGAATTGTAAACTTCCAGTTGCGTTTTCTGAGAACAAAGGCAAACTCTCTGTGTGTCTCTGACAATCCCCCCTCTACTACAGTCTTCAAGATATTGAATCTTGTCTGACTGGTTATGGAGATGCTCATCAGATGCTTCTTTTAAAAGCCAAGTGAAGGACTTTTAAAGGAGGGACATACATTCAGATGTCAAATGCTTAGCTTTCTGACTTAAAAGAAGATATAATGAAATTCCTCTAAACTGAAAACAGGATAATCCATAAATAAGCCTTGAACTCATTTTTATTTTTGGTTTTAAATCATGTCATTACTGCTTTTTCCTGCTTAAACTGTACTATATGTCAACATTTCCCCACACAGGTACTGGACAACAAGGTAAATGCATTCACTTCAGGAAGATAGGCTGTTTCTTTCCCACACACTGAGTAAAAACTTCACATTTTAATAGATTTAGGTTTTAGTTGCATTTGTTTGATTTAGAAATTTGTCCTTGCTCTCCAACATTATTTCTTCTAAAGGTCTAATTTTACTTAACCTGCTATAAAGAAAGTTACCAAATATAGATTGAACATTACAATATTCTGTTAGATAAGCCTTACTGCTGAGAGTTTCCTGTAACCTTAAAAAAATCCTAAAGGGCAAATGATCATTCTTAGTTAATGACAATCAAAAATGAATGTCTTCAAGCCTTATTTTGATTTGGCTAGTGAATTTTAAGTTAGGCACAGTCATGAAAACTGAGAAGGATTTGTTAGACGACATGATTAGCATAAATTTACAGCTGAGCTTCAGTTTGCTGAAATCGTTGATCCATTTGTTACTACGGAAGGAACACACAGGGTGTATTGAGTTACTCTGCTCAGAGAAGTTTGAGGCTGTGTCATGTGGAAACTACCCTACTTGACCTTTATTTAGTGATGCATCACAAATGTGCAGCATTGTACTTACTTAGAAAACACACTCAATGCATTTCAGCCCCATGCTGCTTGCTACCCAAAGCCAGCATGGTTAAATTATACACAACTCTTGGTTTTAAAGCAAAGGGAGAATGGGGGAGGAGACACATTCCTCATGGATTAGCATCTTGTGATTTGTTTTTCCAGATAAATTAATACAATTTTAGTACAACATATTTCAGAGATTAAGAGAAAAATATTTCATGTACATATTTTTAACATTTAGGAAATCTAAAACAATTGGAACCGAACAAATGTTTTTTGTTTTGTTTTTTAATATACGTGTCCAACAGCAAATAGGTCTACACATAATCATGGTTAGAACACATCTTGGAATTTTCTTGATCCTTTCAAACCATGTCACTCTCTTAAATGTTTGCACATCTCTACGTTCATCTACACCACACAGACAAACTGAGACAGTAAGGTCCTGGTCGTGCAGAATCATGTAAGTTCATTTTGAGCCCCTGTATCCATCCATAACTCAATATATCCCCTATTCTTATATTTAAACAGTAAGATTAATCAAATATTGAAAGAATGGTATGGAGTGTAAATATAAACAAAGGGACAAATTTAAGTTTGCCACTTTTTTATCTACTTAGGGTTTTTACTCATATTTATAAATGTTTAATGTAGCAAAAGCCACAGATAATCAATGTGGAGGTAAAGAAGGTTTTAAGATAACACAATAAAGATTTCAACTATTTATATATAAGTAACTAAATGAACATATTGGGTTGCAATAACATGATAAAAGTTATGTTTTCTCATAAATTATAATTTTATATAAAATAATGGTCATTAAAATTAATATTTCTAATGATTATCAACAAGTAAACACACTTTTCTTCTATAAATACGAGGGATATTAAAACCTGATCTGTATGATCTTAGGTTTTCTAGATATTCCCTAAAAAAATAAAGCCCAAAGGAGGAGAAGTAGTCATGATAATTATAGAAGCTGTTAAGTCAATACTAATCACCATGTGTTTACACCAAGCAAGAGCTTTCCTGCACTATCCACAGTGAAGCTTCAGCTCAGATATGCTTCCTAAGTCTACTGGGGAGAATAGAGGAGTTGTTTGCTCATTGTAACCAACCTTCTTTACAGCTCAAATGTCGATTTCTGGACTAAATCTGTCCGGCATGGTCATTTTGAAACATCATTGAATGGACTCCTGGTTTCTGCTCAGGTTGACTCTTAAAATGCCAGTTTCAGCAATAAGAATCAGTAGAGAAAGTCCTATAGTGTTTTCTAGGGGAACATCTAAGCCAAGGAAACTATGAGGAGGCAAGTCTCAGTTGTAGCTGACTTCAACATAATGTGTTACCTAGAAACTTACCATGACAGGGCATTTGCATTTCTGCAGCACTTAAAAATTCATGTTTTTTAAAACAGTTTTGGTTTTTCTTTCAAGATTAAAATATGCCATTGAGAATAGAATTATTATTCATGAGGTCTGATTAAAAATGTTTTATTCTCTTGTATGAGTTTATTTCAAGGTTGGAGACATGTCAAACTCTTCACAAACATTAAACTATGTCTTCAGTCTGATATACTAGACCTCCAGAAGTAGGTGACCTCTGTTTCTTGGAAGGTAATTTATCATGAATCCATGTTTATATGAAGCACCCATATGTTTAATAGTTTAAATGTAAACATATTGGACAGATGTGTTCCCTGAAACTTTAAAGCACAAGTTGAGTCACACTTTTTCTTAAACATAATCTTTAATCTGAGAGGAGATTTTAGGAAACTGATATTGGCCATGGGAAAAATCAACAAATAAAAGGTAGCAACTAAAAGCATTCACTCAATGATGTCACTATAAAACAGATTATATACCTAGCAGATTAACAAGTAAAATGGAATAATTTATAGAAACCTGTGAACTTCTGAGTGATCTTCCCAGGGAATTTTATAATGTAATGTTTCAAAAGGTAGTAAATAAATCCAGAAACTAGCTGAAGAATAATGAATGAAGCCAGGAGACTGGGACCTGACAATAGTGCCAGTATTGGAGAAAGTAAGACAGGAGAATTGCAAAATCAAAAAGAAAAGAAAAGAATACCCAATAAAACATAAAAAACAAACACAACAACAAAAAATAGAGGTGTGGAAGATTTAGTGTTGAATTTGTTTCTGAATAAAAGCTTGGCATTATAATAGTGATTGCAGCATTACGTTGTTAAAAACATAATGAGAATCTCAGATGTTTAACTTCCTCATCATTTTGCCAATGTAGGCAAAGAAACGAACCACACTTTTCTCCACATCAAATCTGGGCATCCAACCCTTCCATTTCTGTCTTTTTCTTGGCACTGAACTGCTTCATCTGTGGTTAACTTTACATTGATCCCACTTCCTCTGTTTCCTTTTCCTCTGACTTGGTTGCCTAAGCATGCCTTCCTGTTGCAGTGTGGGTAAATACGAAATATTTGGTCAATGTGTAACCTCTAAATGAAAAATGTAACTAATAGTAGAATAGCCCTGTGTTTGCTTTCATGGCAGCTGTTCAATAGTGGTTATTCATTAACAAGTCCTCCACCAGTGTAAAAGATTTGGAAGGAACTGATTGAGAATGTAGCCTTTGTCTTCAGGTCTTCCTTTTATCTTGGCTTGTTCCCTATGTCTTCATGCCTGAAGCAGTCACTCTTTGCTCTTCTGTGTCACACAGATACAGTTACCTTCACAATCTGCTGGAAAAGTCATCACTCACGCATCCCACTCAGTGTTTCTGAAGTGTTCAGAAAGAAGCACAGTGGGTAGGGTTTCTCACCAGTTCACCACTGAAGTCAGAAAACAAATGAGTGCCAAAAAGAAAAAAAAAAAGAAAAGAAAACACCCAGTTGTGAAAGATGCTAGCATAAAGGCTGAATGCAGTGTAGTCATTTTGTAAACATGGAAACCCCTAGGACTTAAGCAAATGGGCACAACCACCCATTTATAAAATACAGGTGAAACAGCCTACATGATGAATCTGGAAATGATCCCCTGTGGACACTGTTACATACATTTCTCCCCGAAGACTAACAAATACGTAGGGAACGTTTAACTAGTTTGAAGATATAAACAATATCTTATAAGTATAATAAGTACACAAAATATTCAGAAGTCTTGTTAGTAATTTATATTCTTAAATTTGACCAAAGTAACCACCAAATTAATACACTATTTGAAAAAGAACCAAAAAAAGTTTTAAGCTACCTTTATAATTTTACATACCAATCTGAGTTCCCCCACTCTCCCATTCCCCATACCTACTTCCCCGCCACCCCATCTACACCTCAGAGAGGGTGAGGCCTCCCATGGGGAGTCAACAAAGTCTGTCACATCACATTGAGGAAATACCAAGGCTCTACCTTCTGTATCTAGGCTGATCAAGGTATCCCTTCACAGGAAATTGGTTCCATGAAGTCAGTTCATTCACTAGGGATAAATCCTGATCGCATTGCCAGTGACCCCATAAACTGCCCAAGCTACACAACTGTCACCCACTTTCAGATGACCTAGTTCCATTCTATAAAGATTCCCCATCAGTCAGTCTGGAGTCATTGAGCTCCCTTTACCTCTGGTCAGTTATTTCTGTGGGTATCCCCAAATGGTCTTCACCCCTTTGCTCATATTATCACTCCTCCCTGTCTTTGACTGGACTCAAGGAGTGCTAGGCTGTAGATCTCTGCCACTGCTTCCATGAGTTACTGGATGAAGTTTCTGATGACAGTTAAGGTGGTCATCAATCTGATTATGGGGGAAGGCCTGTTTAGGCACCTTCCCCACTATTGCTTAGAGTCTTGTCTGGGGTCATCCTTGTGGATTCCTGGGAATTTCCCTGGTGCCAGGTTAAGTAAACAAAAATTAAAAAGACAGTTTCTCATACTCTTATGGCTTAAGTTGTACCCCCCTACAAATCTGTATTTTGGGGTTCTAAACTGTAGACAGTTTGGAAACAGATTCACTGTAGATATGGATGTTTACATGTCTTGGTTAGGTAAGATGAAATAATCATTGTGTATTCTGTCCACAACAATGCTTTTCTATAATAGGGGGAATCTGGACACAGAAGAATGCATGCAGAAAGAAATCAACAGGAAGAAGCCACTCTACAAACCAACCAAATAACTGTAACAAATTCCTCCCTTTTATCTCTCAGAAGAGAGCTGATCCTGCTGATACCCTGATCCAGGACATTAAGCATCCCAAAGGGAGAAGCAATTCCTTTGCTTTGGGCCACTCTAACACAGTTCTCTGCTATATAGTAGCACTAGAAAATTAAGATATTTTGTTTTGGGGAGAGGGGTGTTTTCTTTTTTGTTTATTTTTGTTTTTGTTTTTTTTGTTTGTTTGTTTGTTTTGAGGCAGGGTTTCTCTGTATTGTTTTAGAGTCTGTCCTGCAACTCTCTGTAGATCAGACTGACCTCAAACTCATAGAGATCTGCCTGCCTCTACCTCCCCAGTGTGTGCCACCACCACCTGATTAAGCAGAAATATATTCTGTAAACTTCCATTAGAGTTTCTTTAACATGGGACCTCCATTTTATTTTTATTAGCATATTATATTTTTTATTTGTTTGCATTCACAAAGCAGTAAATTATGAACAATTAAGAAGCTGAGGTAAGCTGGGCATTGATGGCGCATGCCTTTAATCCCAGCACTCGGGAGGCAGAAGCAGGTAGATCTCTGTGAATTCGAGGCCAATCTGGTTTACAGAGTGAGTTCCAGGACAGCCTCCAAAGCTACAGAGAAACCCTGTCTTGAAAAACCAAAAAAAAAAAAAAAGGAAGCTGAGAGCTGAGGTAATACTTCGTTTACACCTCATTCTGATGTCCATTCATCCTTCCTCTTAGAAACAATATTCTGATTTTATGGAAAAGTGTACTTGATATACATTTCACATTATGCTTGGAGGTTAGTTGTGCCTATTTACCTAAATTCTGAAAAAAGGGATATTGTCTGAAATGCTGTACCACACTGTGAAGAGCTGTAAAATGTCTGAGTTTTGTAGCACTTCAAACAAACATGATATTCACATGCTAGTGTTCAGCTGTGTGTGATTTCTGGATCAGAGATACACAACTTTCATTTCACAACAACAGGTGTCATAAAATGAGGGTTTTCTTATTCCACTTTTCTGAAGCTGTGCTCTCCCAGGCAGTGACAAGGGAGTGAGACAACACTTGAGGTCCAGAGCCTGAAGCTTGCACACTGCCTGCTTGGGAAGTAGACACCAACTCTGCCAACATAAAATGTTCTTGAAAAGAAACACCAGCTATGTTCTGAGGCTGCAATCATTTTCACTTCTTTATTTTTTAAAAATTCATATATATATATATATATATATATATATGTATATATATATATATACATATATATATATTCATTGTATATAGTAATAAGTTCCATGGGAAGAATTTAATATGAGTATATAAAGTACTGTGAATATATTCAGCCTTCAAAGTCCCTGTTCTTCCATTTCTACCCTCCCCAACCTTCTTGTTAGTCTTGTATAGTCTTCTTCTATATTTAAAAACCAGTATCTACAAATGAAAGAAAATATACAATATTTAGTTTTCTAGGAGTGACTTACTTCACTTCGTGACAGAGGATGTCCTTCTGTATATATGTTTCTCTTATTGGTTGATGAATGAATGGCCAGTAGCTAGGCAGGAAGTATATGCAGGGCTACAAAAGAAGGAAAATTCTTGGAGAGGGAGGCAGAGACAGGTCACCAGAGAGATTCCATGTAGCTGCCACAGGAGAACAGTTCCAGGCATTCTCCAATAAGCTAAGGTCCTTTAGAAATACATAGTTAATAGTTATGGTTTAAGAATTAAGAGAGAACTAGTGAATAAGAAGCCTAAGCCATCAGCCAAGCAGTTTATAATTAAGTCTTTGTGTATTTATTTGTGGCTAATAGAGTGTGGGAGGAGATGGGACAGAAACTCACATGATAATCTCTAACTTAATCCATGTTGCAGTGAAGGACAACATTCCATTTTTTTTTCTTTGTGACTTAAAAAATCCATTGTGAAAAAAAGAGAAAACTATACATTGTGTACATATAGCAAACCATGTTCTTTTATTGAAAATATTTTTCATACAATACATCCTGATAATATTTTCCCTCCCTCCATTCCTTGCAGCCTCCTCCCCTTTCTTCAAAATCTACCTGTCTCTCATTAGAAAATACATTTCTAAGAAATAACAACCAACATGACAGAAAAAGATGAAACAAAGGCTTTCATATTAAAGTTCTATAGTGTAACCCAACTGAACAAAAAGTGTCCCAAGAACAGGCACAAGAGTCAGAGACCTAATGATTCTCAAAGTCAGAAGACTCATAAAAATACTAAGCTAATAGCTACATTAAATATGCAGAGGACCCATCTTGTAGACCAATGTAGGTCCTGTGCTTTCTGCTTCAGTCTCTATGAGCTCATATGAGCCTTGCTCAGTTGATCCAGTGGGCTAAATCATGTTCTCCTGGTGTCCTCCCTCCCATCTGAGTCTTACAGTCTTTCTGCCTCCTCTTTGGTTCTGGTGGAATTCCCTTAGCTCTTGGTGGAGGGATTTGATGAAGAACTCCAATTTTTACTTCCTCTCCAAATAATGTCTGGTTATGGGTCTCTGCATTTGTTCCCATCTCATGCTTGAGGGGGCATCTATGATGATGACAGGATAAGGCACTCATCTATGAGTGTAGCAGAATATCATTAGGAGTCATTTTATTGTTTTGTTTTGGGGGTGGGTTTTTTTTTCCAGTCATGTTTGGTTTTACTCCAAGATTTTGGGCTGTCTAGTCTCTGGTTCTTGGTTACCTAAACAATATCGGGCATGAGTTTCTCTTCGTGGAATGTACCTAAGTTAAGTCAGACATTGGTTAGCTATGACCACAAGTTCTGTGCCAACATTGCCCCAGCACATCTTGCAGGCAGGACAAATTGTATGTCAAAGGTTTAGTAGTTAAGTTGGTGGCCACGTTTTTCTTTTTGTAGCCTGCAACATGGAAGACACTAGAACATAGGAGTAATGGTTCCATATAGGTACCATCTCTACTTCTCCACATTCAGTGAATTGTGTGCATTTTCATTTCAGCAATGTGGTTGGCCCTGATCTTAGTTTGCAAAGCAGCCTTTTGTCTTAGCATCAGCCTGAGTTATTCTGGGATCTTCATGGGACCTTCTCTGTTAACAACTCAACTGAATGCAATCCAGATCTGCCACTGGATTTTGTAGTCTTGCCTGACTACAAAAGATGACCAACTGAGACTCCGGATTCTTCCATTAGTAGGAGTCTTCATTAGTAGCTTGGCTATCACTTGTTCAATGGTTGCATATCATATTTGTCTTTCTTGTTTTGGGTTACCTTACTCAGGATTATTATTGCTGTTGTTGTTATTATTACTATTATTAATTATTTTAGATCCATCAATTTACATGCAAATTTCATGATGTCATCTTTTTAAGAGCTGAGCAATCTTCCCTTGTGTAACTGTACCACATTTTGCTTTTCCATTCTTTGGTTGAGGGACATCTAGGTTGTTTCCAGTTTCTGGCTATTATTAATAAAGCCACAAGGAGCACAGTTGAGCAAATGTCCTTGTGGTAGGATGAAGTGACCTCTGGGCATAAACCAAGAGTGCTTAGCTGTCTCACTATGTTCATAAAGTGACAGACAAAAGGAAACAAAAATCAGTCTTGCCTGTGTTCTTCCAAATGCTTTTTTTTGTCTTAGAAAATTAAATTTCTATAGTTAAATCATTATTCATTTAAGTTTTCTATTATAGTTGTTTCTAATAATAATTATATTTACATCTAAATGCATGCAGACAATAAGGTTTCCATTCAAAACACCAGTTTTCCTGATGATAAAAGAGTTCACTTTAAGTTGCATCATTGTTTTCTTGTGTGGTATCATGTTCTCATGCCTTTAACTCGTTTCTTTTTAAGTTAAGTTTAACACATTTTATTATATCTGCATAATTTTAAAATAAATTTTATTTAAATTTAAAACAATCTTATTTTACATACCAATTCCAGTTCCTTATCCCTCCCATCCTCCTAATCCCCTCACAAAACCCCCATTTCCCCACATCCCCTCCTCATGGGGGGCGGGGCCTCCCATGGGGGATCATCAAAGTCTGTCACATTTATTGGGACAGGACCTAGGCCCTCTCCTGTAGGGGAATCTGTAGCCACGCCTACTTAGGGGCTGGCTACAGGTGTAATTGACCATGCTTGCGAGGACATGGTCAGGGTGACATAGAGCGATACTTGCATGGGACTGCATTTTCTCTTTCGGTTTCACTTTGGTACTTGCTGGACAGACTGCTGCCACGCCAGCTGGCTAGGTCGCTCTGTAAGTAAGGCTTTTCCCTATTAAATACCCTTATATTTCTACCTGACTCCTGACTCCGTATTAGTAATTTCCCACTATACTCTCCCATGGATCTCGGCTGAGAGAGTATCCCTCCATAGGGAATGGGCTTCCAAAGGCCATTCAAAAATGGGAATCAGTCTAACTCAAGATACAGCAATTCCACTCTTAGGCATATACCCAAAGAATGTACATTCATACAACAAGCACATCTGTTGAACTATGTTCATAGCAACATTATTAGTAATAGCCAAAACCTGGAACCAACCTAGATTCCCCTCAGCAGAAGAATTGATAAAGAAAATGCAGTGCATTTATACAATGGAGTATGACTCAGTGGGAAAAAAAATGATATCTTAAAGTCCACAGGCAAATGGATGGAACTAGAAGAAACCATCCTGAGTGAGGTAACCCAGATACAGAAAGAAAAACATGGTATGTACTCATTCATATGTATAATATTAAACATAGAGCGAAGGATTGCCAGCCTACAATCCACAACCCCAGAGAAGCTAGGAAACATAAAAAGTCCCCTCACAGAAGGGGAAAGGAACAAGGTCTCCTTAGCAAATTGGGTGTGCATTGGGGGGAAGCTAGGGGCAAGGGAAGTAGGAGAAGGGGGAAGGGGAGATTGTGAGGAATCAGGAAGATTGAGTCAGCAGAAAAATAGAGGAGAGGATTAAAAGGTGATACCTTAATAGAGAGCTACTATAGATTTAAAGAGAATCCTGGCTGTAGGGAAATGTCTAGGAAACCACAAGGATGACCCCAACAAAGAATCAAAGCAATAGTGAAGAGGCTCCCTTAAATGCCCTTCCCCTATAATGAGAATGATGACTACCTTAAACGCCATCCTAGAGCCTTTATCTAGTAGCTGATGGAAGCAGAAGCAGAGATTCACAGCTAAGCACTCAGCTGAACTCCTGGAATCCAGTTGTAGAGAGGGAGGAGTGATGAGCAAAGTGGTCAAGATCATGCTGGGGAAACCCACAGAAACAGCTGACATGAGCAAGTGGGAAGTCACAGACCCCAGTCTGACAGCTGGGGAACAATCATAGGACCAAACCAGGCCCTCTGAAAGTGTCATTTGGGAGGCCTCTGCTGACTATGAGGCCTCTGGCAGTGGAACCAGTATTTATCTGCATATTTTTGTTCACTAAATTTACCGAAGGTTGCTAGTCCTTTTCTTTTCCCGTGTCTGTTTTATGTGGTATATCTTTATTTTCTGAAATATGTATGCTCATAAACACAAAGACATCTTAAAATAGTAAGATAAAATTTAACAGCTATAGTTGCCTTTATAATAGTAGGAAGTGCTTTATGGGCCACCCCCCACAACACCTGGCAGAGGCCTGGAGACAGTTGATGGCTCCTGTGGGAGGGGTAATCAGTTTACTTTAAAGATGTGGTTTCAGCAGGTCTGTACACTCTATTGGATAGGCTCATACCAATGAGCATAATCGGTAGGAATCTAAATTTAACAGAGTTGGGGAGTAGAGAGGTATGGGTGAACTAGATAACTGTGCACACTTTTAATATGGCCTGGTATACACAGCAAGTTCCAGGACAGCCAATGATACACAAAGACATCTTGTCTTAAAAACAGAACAAAAGAAAAAAACACACACAAAAAAAGAAGAATAAGAAAGAGAGTAAAGGTGGATTTGGGTTGAATTGGGATGAATTTGATAAAACTACCTTGTAAAATATTTTAAAGAATTGATAAAAATGTGTATAAGAATTTCAATCTCTCTCTCTCTCTCTCTCTCTCTCTCTCTCTCTCTCTCTCTCTCTGTGTGTGTGTGTGTGTGTGTGTGTGTGTGTGTGTGTGTGTGTGCATCAAGAAAGAAGAATACATGCTCAAAATTTCAGTCTTGAGAGATAATAATATTTCAAGTTTTCTATTCAAAATTCTTCTTTGGAAAAATAGCATAGTTATGATTTATTTAGTTAAATCTGTCTCAGATCATACTGTTCAATGAGTTTAAGGCCACTAGTATGATTGTATCACTCTTCTTCCTCTGATTTTATTTACTTGTATGAAAAGCATTCCTTTGATTGCAATTGTCAATGTCTCATTAACCTAATTTGTTTGATTACCCTAATTGATATACGTTTCTATTAATTGATGCCTTAATCAGCAGAGTAATAAATGAGTCTTTTGGGTTTGAATCAGTTAATATAATTTTATTATATTAGTTTAATAATAGAACTGAATATATTAATGTTACATGCTCAGTGCATTTGGTAATGCAGACACAACCTGTTCACATGCTTGGAATTGCTCCATTGCAGTAATTCTCAATGCTTCTAGATAGCAGTAAATGATTCACATTGTTTACTGCTTAGCTAGGATGACCTTGATTTTTATGACACATAGAAGTCAGGGAAAATTCATTGAGTAGTTCATATTCTTAGATAGAGCACCTGTTCTGCTTTTAATGGATATACTCATTACTTTTTGTTTTCTTGTATGGAAAGGGGTAGATTTGACTCTACCCTTGTTTGGTTTCTCTATGGTTCCTCTGCATGCAGGTCAATGTAATCAGTAGATGGGTGGCCAGAGCTGCCACCGTAAGTTTCTCTCTCTCTCTCTCTCTCTCTCTCTCTCTCTCTCTCTCTCTCTCTCTCTCTCTCTCTGTGTGTGTGTGTGTGTGTGTGTGTGTGTTTCTGTGTGTGTCTATCTCTCTGTGTGTTAATCTTTGTCTCTTTTTCCTCTTTCTTCCATTTTTCTGTCTCTCTGACTCTGTGTGTGTCTGGCTGTTTCTAACTCTGTCTCTCTCTCTCTGGGACAGTTCACATATGTCTGTACCATGCCTGTATCAACAATTATGCAATTGTAATTAGGCTGTGAGGCAGTTACACAGAAAACTAAAATTATAAGTTATAGCTGTTCTGCTAATACCATTTTTGCAGAGAGGAAAAACTAGGTCTAAAAAGTGTTAATTTACTATTGTTTGGGAACCAATACTGGATTCAGATTCAGGATTGGTAAGTAACAAAAAATACAATAACTAATGCCTAAGAACAAAATGCAGTACCTGGTAGTTACACACAAGATCAATTTCATTATCAAAATGTTCTCAGAACCCTAATTAAATCCAGAAGTTGATCCCCTTATAAAGACCTCATTTTCTTAATGAGGTTCAGCTCTGTTATTAGTGAGGAACCAAAGCTGAAGGAGATGACATGGAACCTTACAGAAAAGTGACTGGCAACATTAAAGATTGCAAAATCCTAAGTCATTATAGGAGGAAGTAGAGAAAGTAGTTTACGTTCAGGGATTCTGGACCAGTCCTATGCTGGTTTCCCACATATCAGTCTGGGATCAGCCACTTCTTAGTTTGTCATTTGTTTCATGTTATGAACAGTTAAGATCTACTTTCTTTGTGATCTTCAGGTCGAGTCCTTCCTCCAGTTAGCAGAAGTGTTCTGATGAGCACTGGGCAGCTGAGACACAAGCATGTGACACAGCCCAGAGCTAGGACTTCCTCCTCTCCAGATTCCTGGTACTAGAGGAGTTTCTCCTAAGCCTGACTCTTAAGAATCCTTTGGAACATTCCCATGGCAAGAAACTTTGCCACAGTCCAGTGAACACAATGTCAACTCTATTGAATTCTAACAGCTCAGGAGAGTGTGGTCCTGGCAAGGGGGACCATTTTCTCTTAAGTCTAAAACCCTACTAAGGTGACAGAGGCTAGACTCCTTCATAAATTGGATTTTTTTCATGCCAAGATACTTTTTCAGCTTCCTGCTACTGCTGCAAAGTACCATGTACACTTTCATAATGAAATCTTTTTTATTAAATTAAGTCACTAGTTTTTTATGTTTGAAATTTTTGGCCTTTGCTTAACTATGCTAGTTAATAAAGTCATGAGGAGCTAAAATCACCAATAACTAGGAAGTGCTTTGTATAATCTACATTTTTGTATAAAGATTTAAAAATCAAAGCACACTTAAAATTTATAGATATGAAATCTCAGAATAATTTTGTTTTTCCCTGTTTGTTAATGTGCTGAAAACTGTTGTGCTTTTTTTTTTTTGGTGTTTTTATATTTCTTCTTTTAGTTGCCTTTGTATTTGAAGGGAGTCTTTTTGTGATTTTTGCCTTGTTTTCCTTTCTTTCCTTCCTTCCTTCTTTTTTCCTTCTTTCTTTCTTTCTTTCTTTCTTTCTTTCTTTCTTTCTTTCTTTCTTTCTTTCTTTCTTCTTTTTTCCCTGGAGCTGAGAATAATTCCAGGTCTCTGCACTTTCTGGCAATCATTTTTACACTGAACTAAATCTACAGGCCTATATTTCTTCTTTTGAGAACTATTTGTGTATGTCCAAAACCCCGTTTTTATTATGACCTCTGTCTTGATTTTTTGATGTTTTATTTTCTTTTCCTCTTTATGTGTTCTAGATCAGTGGTTCTAAACCTGTGGATCTCAACTGATTTTTGGTGTCGCATATTAGATGTGTTGCATATTATATATTTATATTGCTATTAATAACAGTAACAAGATTACAGTTAAGAAGTAGCAATGAAATAATCTCATGATTTGGGGTCACCACAACATGAGGAACTTTATCAAAGGGTTGCAACATTACAAAAGTTGGGAACCACTGTTCTAGATAATAATTCTTTGTTGAGTGCAGCTGCAAAGATTTTCTCCCACTCTGTGTTAAAGATTTCTTCCACTCTTCACAGGACTAAACCTTTTCTTTGACACATACAGTGTTTTAGATTCATAAGGTCTTTTTTGTCAATTGTGAGTGAATGGAGTCTTATCTCTGTATGTTCTACCAATCCATGAGCATCTTCTAGTGTCTCTACAGCTGTGTAAGAGAGGCCTTTCAACTCCTGTGTTTATTTGTTTTGTTTATTTTGTTTGGCTCATTTGTTTGTTTTTGATTTTGTGAATGAGATTATTTCCTTGATTTCTTTCTCATTATATATATATATATATATATTTGGTTTGCAAGGCTACTGATTTCATAAGGCCTACTCCACAGGAGGTAACTTATGCCAGGGTCTTTAAACCTGGCCAGGGGAGAATGCACTACTCTAATTTTACTAAATAGACATGGTACAAAAGTACCTTCTAAATGTTTGTATTTAGATTCACGCCCACATCAGAGATGTTTCTATTCTCAGGAGATAAAGGCTAAAACACAGAAACCCACAATTGGGCAAAATGCAGAGAGTAAGTGACTGTAGATTGCTCAGCCCTAAATGGGACAGCCCTCTCCCTTCAAGAAACATTCTGGGAAAGGAGACTAAAAACTTGAAGAGCTAGAGGATGGGAATGATTAACTCCAAGCAGTGTCTTCTGAACACAACAGGGCTACTGTACACATGAATCCACAACTGTGACTGCCTACATAAGATCTACACAGGCTCCAGTCATTCAATACTCAAGAAGGGATGGGGGTACAAACAAGATCCCATCCCTAGGTGACTAGCTAATATTGATGATAATATGATGGCTGCTGGGGGCTGAAGAGTCATTTTTCTTAGTGGTATGGCTCCTACTAGTCTGGCAGTGCTTCAGTGTATAACCCTACATCCATGTGGATATGGACAGTACTCACTGAACTCAGTTAAAATGAAATAAGAGGACAGGACTTTGTAGGAGTAGGGAGTATTCTACTAGAGTATGAAAGGGGGCAGTGGAGAATCATAACAATTTTTCACTTTTAAGTTTTATTTTAAGAATATATAAATATCTGTACAGAGAGTTTTTGTGGGTATGTCACATCTCACAATTGTATTTGCCTTTTTGGCCATTTCATTTTTATTAATTAAATTGGGGAAACTACTGTCAGGATATAAAATGAATGAATAAATTTAATTAATAAAAATGAAATGGGCAAAAAGGCAAATATAATTGTCAGCATCCTGACTGAAGTTTCTCCTCTCTCCTATTCTCCCTTTCTCTCCCTGCATTCTGTTTCTATTCAGAAAAGCCTGGCATCCCATGTGTATCAACAAAACATGCATATCAAGTTGCCAGAGGACTGAGTTCCTGCCTTGTATTAAGGCTGGGCAAGGTAACCCAATATGAAGAAGAAGTTCTTAAAAGCCAGCCAAAGCAATAGGGACAGCCCTTGCTCACACTGCTAGTATTTCCTCAAGTAGACCAAGCTATGCAACTGTCACACATATGTAGATGGCCCAGGTAGGTCTCATGTAGGCTCCCTGGCTATTGGCCTAGACTCTGTGAAGTCATATGACTCCAGTTTAGTTGTTTCTGTGTGTTCTCTTGTGCTATTCTTGACACCCCTAACCTACAATCCAACTACCCCAACTCTCACTGGCTAATCACTATCCCTCTGCCCCCCCACTCAAGGTCATACAATCCTTCAGCAGGATTTGGCACCTCGGCTCACTGCTTGGTTGTGGGTCTCTGCATCTGTTTACATCAGTTGCTGGATGAAGCCTCTTTGATGACTATTGGGCTAGGCACCAATCTATAAGTATAGCCAAATATCATTAGGCATCATTACATAGACATTTATTTTTCCTCCAGTTGTGTTTGTTTCTATCCTAGGTCTCTGGTCCATCAAGCCTCTGGTCCTGTCACTCCAGGCAGTGTCAAAGTAGACTTACCATTGTGGTAATGTTTCTACTAATAAGAATATAGAATACTAAAGGAGCACTGCTAAGCATGGTCTTTCTTTCTAGCCTAATACAACTGAAGAATATTAGTGTTCTCATTTCTAATGGCGCTAGAATGGAGACCAAGCAATGCAGAACGAGGAAGTCAGTGGAAGGTCAAAATAACACATCTGACAGGAAAGAGAGAAGAAACTTGGTTGGAGGAGCTACAAGAGGGCAGGTGAAGGAGAGGGAGAAGAATTTATTGAAACACAACTTGTTAGAAAATGCCACAGTGCTATCCAATGCTTTGTATGCTATCTAAAAATAGGTAAAATGTTTTTAAGTGGCAGACTGAAAATGAAACTTTCTTTGCTTTGATATGACTAGTAAGGGTCAGAATCAAACCAGATTGTGAAGTTCCTAGTAATGCAGTACCGTATGGACAGAGATTCTGTATTTGCTTATTCTACTACTTTGACTTTAGGTCTGGTGTCTCCTAACCCTCATTCCTAAGTGAGTTCACCTGATCTTCAAACTGTCTGTGATGCCTAGAAATTGTAATCAGGACTGAGACCAGAGATTAAGTGAATAAAAAATTATAAACTATTCCATAAGTTACTTAACACTCTTAAAACTTTAACATTAGTTTGTCTTTTTGTTGAATGAAAATAGCTATGTTAAAATGCCAGTGTAGTGCATACCCTGACATGAAATGTCAAAACTGAAAAAGGGGAGCCAAGCAAATCTCTTCTATTATGTCAGCTTTTAGAAGTTGATGTGTACAATCCTGTCATAAAACATTCCAAGAACAGATAAGAACTATAGTGAAATTGAGGCACCTCTTAACAATGCCTGCATATATGTGTCTTTAGTGTATGTGAATTATAAAATATCTTTATATAAAGGAGACTGACTAGAGTGGTGGTGATGATTATAATTTTAAATTGTATTAGGTGATTTGTTTCTATATAGGATTCTGTTTTCTTGAAACACATTGAACTGTTGCTAATACATACCAATTTGATCATAACAGAAATATGTTTATCTGGAAGGAACTCAAAGTAAAAGATCTCAACATGTTTTATTTCACAGAGTATAGAATATGTAGAAAATATATGCATACATGCACATCTGGAGAACCACTCTGAGTCACCTTGAGCAAGCAGTCTAAGGGTGGAGATACAAATGCTAAAGGCTGAGGTCAGTTCAGCTCCCTGAAAGAAATTTGGCCATGAGGCTGTAAAACTCTGGGGGGATAGATTAACCTTCTTGGGGCTCGCTGACATCATCTGTGAATGAGGAGTTTGGTCTATAGAGCTTCAGCCAGTGTTTGGCTCTCAGGGTCCATGAAGTCGTGTTTCTCATCGACATTTCACAGGAGTAGAAATTCTGTGTTGGCAAAGAGACGAGTACACAGTTCTCCAAGACAAGCACAAAGCTGACCACTGAAGCAGTTGCTCAACAGTTTGAATAAAGCTGCTTTCAGAGTGGGTTTCAGGTAACGGACTGGAAGGTGTTTGTATGCCAGCTGCTCAGGTGTGAGTATGTTAGTCAAACAAGTTGCACTTGCCATATTTATGCAACTCTGCTAATATCAGCTGCTGCTTATGAAGTACTGTTCACATGCCTTTCAATCCATGCATTATATCAATTATCCTTACTATATCTCATGATCTGTGCCTCTTATAGATGGAAACACTGAAGATCAGAAATTTTATGGTGAGCAAAACTGCAAAACAGGGTTTCAGTATAAACGCAACTGTTTCTGACATGACTATATTTTCTCTAATTATAAATAGGGATCGCTAACATTTAATAAGAGCTCATTGTGAATTATAATGAAGCCATGTGATATGTAATTATTTAATTATATAGAGAGCTATGTGAAGTACAGTGAAGCTATTTAATTCACTTAACTCTCAGACTGTCCCGTGACAGAAGCAATCCCTGTTTTCTAGAAGAAAAATCTGAAACCAGACATTTGTGTGAGATTACACAATTACAAGGAATGGATCAGGTAAAACACTAGAAATGCTGCATCAGGGCTGGCTAAGTATGAAAGGCAAAATTAGTAGTATTATGACACCCCATTGTGTCATGTCTACCTGAATTATTTCCTGACTGATGGGTGAAAGGAATAACAGTAAAGGACCTGATCAAGTATTATACAAATTATTATATATACACTGGTGGAAGGAATTCTTTACCTTTTAAAGCTTAACAATGGCCCAAGGATTTTTTTAATGTGACTATATGGCTGCTAATTAACTTTGGGAAATACAGTTTAAAGCTATTATATAGTTCAGGTTTTTGGATGATTTTAAATGTTAGCTGTGATTTGGAATCAACTAGCTGGGGAAATTTTAACAGATAAATTATGGTTTGTAGAGTTATTATTGCTCCTAATGTGAATTATCAAAAGGAATTTTCCCTTTACCATGTTAATGCATGGAAAAACTGAGAAATAGTTTGCAAACTGTTAGAAAAGAATGTAAGGAAATTGTACATCTTAAAATCATGTCCTTAATACTATGGTCCTTTTTAAAAATAAAGAATTCAAATATGAAATGCAGTTGTATTCACCAATAGGAGAAATTAAGAAATTTCTCTTTCAAAAGATAAAAAACCAAAGAGATTTCTTGGATCATTGTAAGAGAATTTCTGTTTCACTCAGCTCTGTGAGACAGAAGGAATGCCTCCTATCTAACCTGGCATCTAAGCAAGAATCATGATATTCTCTCTGACTTTTATTAGAAGCTCTGCCACATCTTTACTGGAATGTCTATGGTAGGGGAAATGTATAAAAATATTCTGGATTCTATGTTGTTGTTTGCTTAGGTACACTATGCATGTGTGTTGTTCTCATTGATTAGTAAGGAAGCTGCTTTGGCCTAAAGCAAGGCAGAATATAGTCAAGTAAGAAAGCCAAATGGAGAGACAGAAGACATATACCGCTCACCTCAGAAACAAGATGCCACCAGACCAATAAACACCACAGCCATGTGGCCATACATAGATCACTAGAAGTCCGTTAATTAAAAATGTAAGAGCTTGTTAGTAATAAGCCTGAACTGTAAGCCAAGCAGTTTGTCATTAATATTAAGCCTCTGAATGAGTGTTTAGAAACAGCTGGAGGATGTGGCAGAACAGAGAAACCTATGTTTACAGTTTTTTTATTATAAAGTAACTAAGAAGTTCTTCAAGAGTTTTTATTTAAGTTTATTATAAGAAGAACATAAGATTGAAATGACAAAAGAGGACAAATGAAGGACTCAAGATGAAGGGAGGAGAAGGCTCATACCTCTTCTGGGACTGATATTTCTGTCTGGAATTCATGAGAGTTGTCAGGTGTTTGGGAGAGAGGCCTTAAGTCAGAATTTGTCTATTTATTTATTTAGTTAGTTGTGCTAAAAAATCAACTATCAAAGATATTAGGTTTTATGTGTCATAAGATCCCCTAGCATCTATGAAATTCTTCTATCACAAAGAGTAATGAGCCTCAAACACCATGTATGATGTGGCTGTGGCTGTGGTCTAATAAAGCTTGACTTATAAAATCAAACAGTGGGCCAACTTCACCCTAGTCCCCTTATCTAGCCTATAATTCTAAGGTTATATTCTATGAGCAATTAACAGAATTATCTGTACCCATGCTATTCAAGCCAGTCACGAGTGACATGTAGGCATTCAAAAGTTGAGATAAGAATAAGAATGAAGAGCTTTCAACTCTCTGTTTAATTTTAATTATTTTACACTTAATCCTGTGGCACTACTGACAATTTAATAAATAGAGTGCATTTAACTTTTGATTTTTAAATCTGAGAGTAGATCTTTAGATTTAAGTAATTTACTGGAACAATTTGTCTGTGTATTTGATGTCATGTTCCATCTAGCAAAGTAGATGGGCTGTTTTGACTTCTTCAAGTCATCTAGGTCAAATGACTAACATTATGGTACTTGTCTAGACATCAAAATATGGTTTCTTATCAGGAAGCTGGCAACTCTGAAGACTAGATAAGTGAGAAGTCTGTACTCCAACAAAAAAATAGCAATGTTTTCATCTGACAGCAGGAGACTATTGCCTCAGTTTTTGAAAGACAGTACATGTGGGTGTGAGAAAAAGATTACACAAATTAGCTGTACAGCTGCGAAATAGTAGGATAAGTGTTTTCAAGGTCAAAGGCAACAGCTTCCAGAGCAATCCTCTTTGTGAGGACACTGCTCAGCTTAGACTAGAGTTCTCACAGCTTGTTCATTTGGGTTCCCTGAATCTGACTTTTTTTATACTCAAGGCTAATATGATCCTATTGCTTGTCTGAAAGTCAAAAGCAGAGGTGTCAGTGTTCAGTTAGTTGAACTGGAGTCACACTGCTAGCAAATATTCCAGCCCATATTTGTCACACCCACAATCCCTTACAAAGCTAAATTTACATTAGCACTAGGTATTTCTTTGTCTGGCCTGTCAGCTTTCAAGGAAGACTTTCCAAGTGATATTCTAGATCAGCACTTCTCTCCATCACTGCTCTGGGTCTCCTTGCTTTTCCTGGAGAGTTACCTCTTTGGAGGATGAACTTTGATGCAATTTTCATCCCAAAGAATTCAAGAAGGATTTTCAAAAATGACCTACTTATACCCACAATAAAATATAAGGTAAGAGTAATGATCACAACTCTCCTTTGTTCATATCCTCAGGGTTAGGTAATTCTTAACTCTAAATACCAGGTGAGCTCTTCTGTGCCATCAGGGAAGTAGCATAGCCCACTTTCTTGAGTGACACGGTGGTAAGGGGGAGGGTCAGTCTCTTGTCTGTCACAAGCTGTGAAGGGTTAGGGATAAGCAGGGCATGTATCCCCTACCCATACCAGTGCCTGACAGACAAATAGTGAGGGCAGCTCTCCCACACTTACAACCTAGGGGCTGGCTCACCCAACACCTTTGCCAACAGGGTTTGCACTATTATGTGATCCAGGTGAGGTGCAGGGCCTGCTCTTCCAAGTGTTGCAGCTGGTGGGGAAACAGGTCTCCTACTTTGTGTCCTCAGAACAGTTCTTCCCTGATATGTGGCAGCATGGGTGGAGGATAGATGCCCTCCCCCAAGTCCCCATTCCCCCATCCCTTGTCCATGAACACCAGAGACAGATGAAGAAGCTGGCCATTGGGTCCTAGGAGCAGGAGAGCTGTCCCTGACTGCTGACAGCCCTGAGTGCTCCAGCTGCAGCACTCAGTAGAGTGACCCTGTACTTCTCAGGGAACAATAGAGAAGGCCCTGGTGGTGTAGGTGTACAAGATCCGATCCCAAGAGTTTGAAAGCACGAGAACTTTCCCCACACCTCAGTAATTGCTGTAAGAGTTGAATTTGCTGGGGAAATACTGGCAAGCTGACCCTAGTGGTAAAGACAGGTGAGACCTGGAGGGCAGACCAACTCTATAGCAGCCCAGGCCCAGACCCAGGATTATGACTTGAACCACCCCAATTTCCACTGTCTATATTGGAGCTCAAAACCTGACCCACAGACCCAAAGCTGCAAGATCTCCACAATGCAGGGAAACGACAGAAGAGGCCCAGCACTGATGTCCCAGCACTGATGGTGTAATAGAAACCAGAAGCCTCAAAACAGATGTACTACTCTTTGCAATGAACACTTGCAGTAAAGATACAGGAACAAAGAGGTTTACTGTGTGACTCGCTGTGTCAAACTGCAACTGCCATGATAAGATTTTTAATTTTTTCCATTTTTCCATTTTTTTGTTTTGGTTTTTTCGAGACAGGGTTTGTTTCTTTTCCCTTTCTTCCCTTAAAATTTGTTTTATTTGGTGGGGGGGAAGGGAGCAGGGACAAAGAATGAATATAAAGGAACAGGGATGGGAAAATAAATGGGATCCAGATACATGATGTAAAAAACACAGAAAACACAAAAACAAAGAAAAAAAGAAAAACAAGATGACCAAAAAGCTACACCCAAAAGTTAAAAATAAATAAACAAATAAGTAAATAAATAAGAAATAAAGATAGTTTTGCTCTTTTCATCTCCCTAAATCTACTTTATATCCCAGCTTATTGAATCTTTTTAAAGAACTCTATTTCATGGGAAGAGCATGAGAGCTGTTGAAAGTTCTTAACAAGCCAAAAATTTGCCTCTTATACAAAAATAAACTAAGCAATTCAGATGGGGGGCATTAAAAGAAAAAATATCATTTTATTGAAAAGATTTTTATGCAAATATGTGGTATTATTCTTTTCAGATTTATTTTAAAGAATCTTTACATGAGGGCATTTAAATCTGGATTTGACTACCAAGAATATAATTTCTTGCTAATGGATATAATTAAGTCCTATTATATCAAGGAATGCAGTTATCCTGTAGAGATTCATTCAATAGCAGTCTTTTTTTATATGTCCTACTGTTTATAACAAGTGGGTACCATATATGGAATCTATGAATATAGTCCATGGCATGTACCTCATGCAGCGAACATTTATTTACTTTGACTGCTCACCAAAAATGGTGTCAAATCATTTCCTCCACACAGAATAGAAATCTACAGAGAATAATATTACAAAGTCAAAACCATTCTAAGATTTTAAAAATTTACTGACTCTAAATTAAATTTCAGAAAGGGTGACCCAATCTAAAGCATGAAGAATGGGAAAACATGGCATGCTTCTTTTCTTTCCTCCCTCTATTGGACTATATACACTTACTCTCTGCCTTGCAATGCTTATTCACTACTCAACAGATTACATTTTCCATCTTACACATAGATTATCACACCCCCCCTGTGATCAGTGTGATTTCAGTTTTCACTTCTCTGAGTTCTAACTGTGTTTAAGACTTTTCAAAGTCTAGACCATCAACTTACTTAATTCTTTTGTAAGAAACAAGTGGTCTTCTCATGAATCAATGACCATTTGCTCTGGTCAGGTACTCACTCTGACTTTCAATCAGATATGCCCTGAAAAACAAACAAAAACCCTTGATTTATCAATCTAAACTTGCAGACTCACTCCATAAGTTATCTGGTTAGGTGTGAAGAAACATTCTAGAAGGTGTGTGGATATAGTGCTCACTTCTTGTCATTAAAGAATTGCTAAAAGATTATATATATATATATATATATATATATATATATATATATATATATTGCATGAATGACTTTAGAGAGTAGAGGACCTTCTGTTATGAATTCCAGTGCAAATTCATTGTAGAATATCAGCAGAAGAATCATCAATAATCTTTTGTTCATCATTCTAAAAAGAAAATGCACTTTATCTGCATGTCACAATTGTTCCAAGGGTGCAGTATTGGCATATGTAACTTGACAGTAACAAAAGTTCTGTAATGTAAGACCCACTCTACAAGAGAGAGAGAGACCATGCCTGGTACTGGCAAACATAACTATTCTGTCATATTTATTGGAGGCGAATCTACAGTGGCTAATTTACTAAAGCAGCATAGTCCCTAACAACAATCTATAAACGTTTGTCCTTATATACACAGATAAATATAGTCTTTATTCCTCATCAAGGAAACTCATTTTAGCAACAGAGACCACTATTTAAAACCATAGCCAGTAAAAATACAGTCATGGAGCACAGTCCCAATGGATGTATATATGAAATCTTCCTGCACATAATGCTCAGGAAAAATTTTGGGATGGGGGTAAAGACTGTAAGAGTCAGAGAATAGGATGACTTGCTGTGAGATTATGTTTCCCTTTAATGTCAGAAGCTATATCAATAATGTCTCACCAGCAAAAATGTTACCAAATATGAACTGAAAAAGGACAACACCAATGGACATAGAAAAGTGGGTGGGAAAAAAACTCACAAGGCATCAGCCTTACACAAAATAGTGTAGGAAACTGAGGAAAGCTGGAAATCAAGGAGGTGATACACCAATTGGTTCTCCACTGACAAAAGTCATAAAAACATATATATAAATCACATTATATAGATTCAACAGGTTGTATTTGGGAGCACTGACACGAAATATTTAAAAATAATACACAATGTGAGTGGTCTTCTACTTCCTAATGTCTATTGATTATGGTAATCTAAGAGGTTTTCTTTCAATAAGAAACATTTATAGTATGCTAAAGAATTATTTCTTGTCTGTTTAGTTTATTCCTCTCATTCAGCCTGTTTATAAACACATGCTGTCTATATGCTTGCTAGGTAGACTTTCTATTGTTGTTTTCAAATACTTGCAACACACAAGTTGGAGCAAAGTCATATTTTCATAGGTTCCACTCCATGCTTGACTAGGCCAGTTCTTGCTAGGTGAAGACATGCCAGATCATGAGAAGAGGGCATGGCAGAGCAAAGTCCATATATCACAGAGGCCAAGAAGCAGAAAATACAGACCAGAAAGGTACCTGAGCAAGATACCCTCCAATAAGCAATTAAGATACGAATCAAGTGAAAGATATTGTCTTCAGTACTTCTGAACTACACATATTGATTGAGAGACACACAGGTAGCAAACACACCTCCAGGGGACACTAGATTCAAAGGATAATCACATATATAGCTCAAATATTTTTGTTAATTTCCACTTCATAGTATGAAGTAAGTATATGTGCAAAAACAAAAGCACAAATGAAGCCAATTGCTCAAAGACTTGTTCAACATTGATGAAGTATGGGTATCTCTACAGTCATTCTGTGAAAGACAGTGCTGTCATACCTAAAAAGCAGGTTCATTTCACTACATTCTTGTCAATTGTGTTACTTATTAAAGATTATGTAGTATACTTCAAGCTATTTACTCTTTGTGTGTGTATGTGTGTGTGTGTGTTGTTGTTGTTGTTGTTGTTGTTGTTGTTGTTGTTATTGTTGTTAAAACAGGATACTTTCTCCAACCCACAGAAATAACAACAGAGGCAGAAGTTGAAAGGAGTGTACTGAATTCCAGGACCCGATCAACTTTCAGATAAAGGACAGACCTTAAATAGGGACTAACATCTCCATAAGGCAAAACAAAAAATGTGTCATCTTTGCCAGGTTATTCATTTTTACTCCTTCAAACATTTAAAAGACAAACAAGAACTAGATGGGGCTTACAAATGTGATGAATGTTGGAACAACAATCATATGCCCATACATTTTTTTCCTTTTTAGTTGATGTACACACAGCTACAGAGAATATGTAAAAAAAAACATATAATTATGTATAAAAGACTGGATTGTAAAATATAAAAGGGTATCTTTGAACATGAGTTTAAAGTTAAAATGTGTATTTAACATTGTCTGTTATCACTGACTGTGTTTCTAGGAGTGTACAGTAGTCCTACAGAAGGAGGAGGTAGCAGAAAAGATAATAGGGCAGTGGAGTGGCATAAAGTCCTGAGTCCTTTGGTCAGCACTTAACCTCTCTGGCATTGGAAAGCTGGGATAGTGCATTGGGAGACACTGATGTGTTTATATGGTCCCCAACATACTGCAGTCACTGGGATAGCCATTATACAGAGCTTTCAGGAACACATATTAATTGTTGTTCTTTTTGCAAAGCTCACTTAAATAGAAGAATTCTCATGAAAGTCTTAACATCAAAAAGAGACTAATCAATAAGTACAAAAAGACTATTGCTGTAAATAATTAAAACTTTTAAAAATAGAGTAAAAAGATGAAGGCATACATCAACCCAAATAATAGACATTTTGGAGACAGCCATGCAGCCACAATTTCTCTCCTTTGTCTGATTAGAAACCCAGTGGGTTGAGGTATATTTAGGCATGTTTATATGTTTCTTGTTCTAATTTGTGTATTTTGTCACTCAGTGCTGAAAAAGGAATTTTTGAAGCTTCAATAATCAGAAAGGCATAAAAAATTACACATCCTTCCAGTATTGGTGATATTTAACTTGTTGTTGATGGGAAATATTTGAATAATTCATGGTACAAAAATAATTATGCAGAAGTCTTGGTTTTTCTGGTTGTATTGTAGAAGCATCATTGGAACATCCTACTTCAAAGGCTATTATCAACAGCTTAGAGATGGATAGGCAGGTAAGTGGTTGCTGCGCAAACCCAAGGTACCTGAGTTTGAATTCTGAGAATTCAAATAAAAAGAAGTGTTTTTTCCTTTTTCTTTTTTATGTGAATGTCTGTAGTTAACAGCATTGTATGGTAGAGACAGGAGGATCTCAAGCAATATTCAGCCAGCCAAGTTAGCCAAAAATGGTGGGCTTTAGGTTTGGTGAGAGACCCTGTTTCCAGACAACAAAGTGAAAAGAGGTTGAGCCAGATACCGTCTGTCGTCTGTCCTACTCTCTAGTCTCTGCTTGTACACTCATGCCTAAAAACTGACATGCATGTACTACAACCACGCGTACACACACACACACACACACACACACACACACACACACGGTTTATCACATTTTCCTGTTTTGATCTTTTCCCCCCAAAATTACAACATAATATTTTTATTAATTATTTGGGAGTTTCATATAATACATCCTGATCACATTGAGGTCCACCTCCATTTCTCATCCCCTAAAGAAAGTCCCTTCCAATCCCCAGCTCTGCCAGAATCCATCAATGGTGAAGAGCTACACTTTAGGAACTCTATCACAATTTTTAAGGGTTGTCTTCAATGGGTTCTTGACTAGACTATTTCTTTTTTGGGGGCATGGTAAAGGTTTGCACAGAAGCTTCTATGTCTCTCATTCTAAATTGTGTGTCTGCAGTCATTGATACCACTGCAAAGGAAGCTTCTTTGCTCTTCACAATCAGTGACAGCAGACATCTTAGACTTCCACATGTTTTCTTGTAAAGTACAGACCACAGATATCACCACAGTCCTCAGCCAAAGGACAGACAACAGATAAACACGAGTTCAATCAGCGGCACAAACCACAGACATCACCACAGCCTTCTGGAGTAATAAGGACTATGGACATCAACATGGGTTCAGAAAACAGCAGAGACAACCACGGACATTCACATGACATTCAGTGGTAACATGGGCTCATACATCCATACAACCCCCAGCTGCAGCAGGACTACAGACACCAATAAGGTCCTTGGCAGCAGTTCTTACCTCACCATGGCCTCAGACAGCACCACAGGCCACACACATCAACATGGCTCCAGGTGGTAACATGGACCATGGCCATCAACATGGTAGCACAGAAAGCTGATGTTTACCTGGCCTCAACTGGTAGCACAGGCCATGGACAGCATTGTGGCTTCTGGCAGCAGCACAGACAATGGACTTCCATATGTCATCAACATGGCCAAGGGTAGCAGTATGGACCAGAGACACCAGCATGTCTCTTGGCTGTAACATGGGTCACAGATATCAACAGGGCCTCCATGGGCAGCAAGGACCCTGGAGGTCTTTTGAGGCATACCAATCCAGAAAATGAACTGTTCTCTATCTTGGATATCCTTTTGTTGCTCAGAGTCAGGGCTGCCATTTTGCTGGAAAGCATGATCAGAGGCAGTCTGTACAAGCTCCAGGCTGCTGCACATTACCCTGCTAGCTCTACTCAGCAGTGAGATGCTCTGCAGTCCGCAATAGCCTTCTCACACACCTGTCACCATCACTGCTATCACATCTCTAGTTATATCTTCCTCTACCATGTACACACTACTACAGTTGCTGAACCTTTCCTACCTCTCCATCACACATTTGTTGTCAAAGTGGCATTGCAACCTACATTGTGTTACACAACACATACATCCGTTCATACTTATGTAACACACACACACACCACACACACACACACACACACACACACACACACACACACACACACACACACACAATGCTTCATGTGAAAATACCCACTGAAAGAAGTCATTGGTCTGGTTCAAAGTTTCCAGTTTCTGCACCATAAATATTGGACCACTCAGAGACTCATCTCAGATATCCTTCTATTGCTCAGAGTCAGAAAGGTCTTTTATTATATGGGGCAAGATATGTGCGAGCTCTAAGTTGCCACACACATTCCTGCCCTTGGTGTCAGCTGCCCTGATATTCACTGTGCATGAACTTGGTGCTTGCTGCCTGCAGTCAGGGCTGCAGGCTGGGAGCCTGCCCTCCTTTTCCAGCAGGGCAAGCAGCATTGGCTGCAGACACAGATGTTTCATGCTGCAGGTGGCCTGATAGGCCGAGGGCAAGTGAGCTCCAAAACTGCACACTTCCATATCTTCAGTGCCTGCTAACAGAAACTTCTTCCAGCAGGGTGAGCAGTAATGGTGACTCCATGCTTCTGCCCGCTGGCATTCAGTGATGTCATGCTCTCAGTCTGCTGTGATCATGGTCTCCCATGGCACTCCCATACCCTTCTCCACTGCGTCTCAAGTTTCCCCACTCTCCTTCTGTGTGCATGCAAATTGGTGTGCTTGCAGCTCTGTTCCACTGTCTTTCCTTCAATTTTCAGGAAACCCCTTTTTTAAAGCATCATCCCATCAGACTTGCCTTTTTATGTTTGTTTCTGAAATATTGTGGACTCTGCAGACTTCTTGCAGCAGAGCAGTGCTCCAGCTCAGGCTTGGGTTAAACCACTTCATCTCCTCCATGTTGGCTGCAGAGTTATTGGCTAGGGCAGGATTGAGCATGGGCTCCGTGTGTGTGTGTGTGTGTGTGTGTGTGTGTGTGTGTGTGTGTGTGTGTGTGTGTGTGGTGGGGGTATTCTCATCCATTAAGTGACACAAACATGGTGACTGCAGATCATCAGCTGTGCACACCATGGCCATCTTGTTTCCAACAACTGTGTTGTGCTTTTGAGACAGAATCTCATTATGTAGCCTTGGCTGGCTGGGAGGTCTCTATGTAGGTCAGACTAACATAGAACTCCTCATATCACAATTTTGTAAGAAAAGGACTTTATTTGTTTTCCATTACATAATCTTAGCTTACTTCCATTATCCCATCGTTGAGATGTTGGTTAACAAGAGAATCTGGAAATTGTGGAAGGGTAATATAACCCAGGATGAATAGTACTGGAAGAATGCAAGGTTCACTTTATCATTCTATTATCACTTTGGAGGTCCTCTCTTAACAGCAATTCTCTGCCCAGTTTCCATGGAGATGTCCAAATCAGCAGGAGCAAGCCTTCATCTTCATCTTCACTATAGACTAGGACTCCTATGCACTCAGTCCCGTGTCAATTATCAAGTACTTCTCTCTGACTTCCTTCTTATATCTTCTACATTTCAATTTTTTATAGACTCTGAATTCTGTCTGGAATCCTCTGTGTTTTCTAAAAATGCT
Source organism: Cricetulus griseus (assembly GCF_003668045.3). Taxonomy (NCBI): domain Eukaryota; kingdom Metazoa; phylum Chordata; class Mammalia; order Rodentia; family Cricetidae; genus Cricetulus; species Cricetulus griseus. The sequence continues at coordinate 176,726,328 of NW_023276806.1, read as the reverse complement.
CATCACTCCTTTACTTCTGGTTTCCAGACTCCATCTTTTATCTCTCGACCTCTTAGAAAGATTTGCTAACTTAAAGACAAAACCTTCTAGTCTGAAATGTCTGAGAGCTAAACTACTAGAATTTACAGAATTTGTAATATTAGTCTCTATTTTCCCAGGCCTGATCTCCTAACTCTTACCACCTCTTGAGACTGTGACTGGTAAGTACATCCAGATGGCCTGACACAAGCATAGGCAGGAATTAAGTACAGTCTGAGTGTATGAACTGTCAAAGATTCAAGCCTGTTACTCTTGGGAATTTGAGTAAAGTTAAGTCCCATCTTTCCATGAGTAAGAAAGAGCTAAGACAATGGTGTGACTTAATTCTAGGTGTAGTCAAATAGTTAAAGAGAAGTAAAGAGAGTGGAATGGAATGCTGTCCTGGAACAATCATTTCCTATCTGGGCATCCCCTGACCTCCAGAATAAACCATTTCCATGTTATAGAGACCACCTGGATCTTAGAACAGATAGAGTTATTGATTACTATTCAATATTTTATTCTCTTTCTTCCTTTGCAAATGGGGGCATGCCTGTGTGTTTGAAAGGGGGTACTTTTCAACTTTTCTTTACAATAACACATTGGGAATTTATATTAAAGACAATCAGTCTTTTAGTCCTTATGTCATGAAACTAAAGTATTAATACTTGATGAGTGGCCACAGTGGATACACTGGAGATTACAGACTGTGGAGTACAATTGTTCCCTTAGCATTCTCTTAAATTATCTTCAAAGTCATTTCTATAAAAGCTACTATTTTTACAGATTACTATAATAACTCTGAGCTTTCATTTAGCAACCAGTTATTTAAATGAGTCAATCACAATAGGGCTTTCCCAAGCATTTTTTCTTTTCTTTTTTAAATTTTTAATTTAAAATAGATTATTTACATAGATTATATTCTGATTGATTATGGTTTCCTCCCAGTTTTCCCCTACCTTCCCACCCTTCTAACCCCATGCCTTCTTTCCCTCTATTTAGAAAAGTCAAATAAAAACATGCAAACAAACCTGAATATAGCAGAACAAACAAGCAAAAAGAGAAAAAGAATGAAAAAATAAAAAAGCACAAAAAGCACATAGTCAGACCATAAAACCAATAAAAACACAAAATCAGAAACCAGAATTTGTAAGCAAAATACCTGTAAGTTTTATAACAAAAAAGTATTCCCACACAAAGCAGTATAAGATAAAAAAAATTCCCTAAATTTGATCAAGTTCATTTTTGAATTGCTAGGCATGAGACCTACATTTGAGTGTAGTTTCCATATGCAGTGAAACTCTGCTGAAGGAAATTGATATTTCACTTGTGAGAGGTTGTCATTTGGACACACCTTCTTGCCCAGGTATGGGAAACCATATCTGTCTCCCCATCTCAGTGTTGAGATTCCATCTGTTGGACTGGTACACTGCCACTGTCTCTGAGTTCATATGTCTATCATTCCTGTTGTTGTTGGAAGCTTTTGTTTCCTCGGTTTCTTCTGTCAGTCCTGGCTCTCCTAATATTTTTGCCTCCTCTTCTACAGAATTCACTGATCTTTGAGATGAGAAGTTTGATAGAGACATCCAACTTAGGATTGGATGTTCTAGGGTTTCTTACTCTCTGTACTTGTCCAGTTTCTATATTTGGGTTTCTATATTTGTTTCTATTTACTGCAAATGTAAGCTTCTCTGATAATGGCTGAACAACATACTGATCCATGGGTATATCAGATTGTTGGTCATTGTATTGTTACATTCTTTGAACAGAGCAATAGATTTTGTTTCTTTTACTCTATTGCCATGACCTATCTAGCTCCATGTTTGTGCTCACTCAAGCAATTCTGTATCTTGGAGTAGTGATTGGTTACTCCCATAACTTTTGTGCCACCATTGCACCAGCATAGCATGTAGGTAGGTTACCATAATGGATCACAGAATCTGTAGTGGAGTTAGTGAAAATCTCTGGTTGCAATACCATAACTACTCACTAGGGGTAATCCTCTAATTTAGGCACACACTCATTTCTCCTTGCTAAGTGAGATATGTACGTGTTATCTTTAGCAATAGGGCTTTACTATCAGTTTGTGGAAAGCAGCCAGTAGCCTTAGAAATAGTCTGAGATGCTTAAGGATTCCCACATAACCCCTTTGGCCAACAATTTAAATATATGTAACCCATTCCTGCAACTGGAGATTTCATTTGGTGGCAAAACATGCCATTGTGGGGCATTGTCTTCCCCATTATTGGGTGATTATTTGGATTCCTTCAATTTATATATTTAATGTAAGAAAGTTCTACTGTGTTAGGTTTCCATACAGTCCTTTAGATGGCCCTTAATTTTAACTGTCTCTCACCATATTCTCTCTCTTACCTGTTTTTTTTTTCACTTTCCCTCACTGTTTAGTCCTTCAATTTCATTCCTCACCTCAGTATTCCCATAAATATGTATTTCCCCATTCTCAGGTAAACCTTCCTTCTCAACTAATTCCTTATGCCATGCCTAAACTCAGTGGTTATATGTGCTATAATGTTCATATTTGAGACTTAAAAGCTAACATCCACATTTAAGGAAATACATACCATATTGCCTTTTTATATCTCTATTATCTCATTCGAGAAGAATTTTCATGGCATGCATGAATTGGGAAGTAGAATCTCACCACTGAATCAACAGATATTTTGATCACATGCTTTCCAGATTTAAGAACTAAAAGAAATAAATTTTGTTGTTTATAATCTATCAAATCTATGGTTTTTTGTCACTGCTACATGAATGGGTTAATATAAGCTTGTATACCTAATGAAAATCTGCAGAATAACTTTGAAAGAGCTGGTAGATGAGGGTATTCTATGTGGTTCCCCTAGTGGACTTACCAACACTACTGAAAGAACAAATGGATATATATATATATATATATATATATATATATATATATATATTCTCTGATATATATATATCAGAGAATCTAGAAAGATGATTAATGTTTCCTGTACAAAGAAGCACAGAAGAACACAAATATATTTAAAAAGAAATGAAGGAGTTAATGAAAGAAAGAGAACAGCAAAGAAATTGGCACTCAAGTCAACTTGGGGAACAGATTTAGAGGGTGTGGGACATGGGAAAGAAAACAAGACAGGAAGTCCTCATTTCACAGGCCAACTAGAATGTCTCAGTTGTTAGGGATGGAAATGCTGCTGAGATTCAGCATGTGATTGTTAACACTGGGTGGTCATTCAAGAGTGAAGCTATGTTAAAGTTCAGCATTACAGAGCAGTCAGATGATGTGAACTTGGACATCTGTTCTGATAGCCAAAATCTATTAGAAAGCCCTGAAAATGAACCCACTGAAGTTGTGTAGAAGAATTATAGGGGAACAATCCTTGCTAAGAAATCCAGACAGTGAGAAGTAAGCTAGGCAAAGGCTGATTGGCTGGAGGTTGTAGAGTAATAGATGTAGCTTCAAATAAAAATGAAATGGAGGCTTTGGGCTCAAATTCATAAGTGGTCTGAAAATGAACAGTAGAGTATTTTTATTTGCAGAAAAAAAACAAGAAATTTATTCAAAAATTACCTTATTAACACATAATAAATGAATGATGTCACTCAATCCTCTCTTACTCTTTGCATCTCCATACACCTGAACACCAAGGAATCTTCACAGTCATGGCTTCAACGTTGTTCATGTTCTAAGAGCACAAGCCTAGCTTGTGTTGTCTGGACAGCAAAATTACTGCCTTCTATACTTATATGTGTTCAATATTATATAGAATGTTGATATCCACCAATTAGTCATAGACATAAAGAGTGATTCATTGAAGATTCTGGGGAATATTTTTTAAATGAGGAAGTGCACATTTTAAGGACAAGTTTTCCTTCAAATGTTGGTATAGTATATCTTGAAGAAAGATGAAAATTAAAACAATTTTCAACTTAAACAATTTTAACATTTACTTTACGTGTTCTCTTATTATATGTATATTTTACCAACTTGAACCTCTGTACCACAAATGCATGCAGTACCTGTGGAGGCCAATAGAGGACATGAGGATCCCGAGGCACTGGCATCACAAACAGTTGTGAACTGCCATGTGGGTGCTGGAAATGGAGCCAAAGTCCTCTGGAAGAGCAGTAGCTAATGCTCTTAACCACTGAGCCTGTCTCCAGACTCAATCTATAACTTTAAAAAAGTGTTTTTAATTCAAATTTATTTTACATTTTCAGGATTTCATATATGAGTATATATGTTTATGTATGTTTATATATATTTACATTGCTACTCTTCTCTCTACATTATAATCCCTCCCAAGTGCCCCCAACTCCCTCTCAAAATCATGACCTCTTGGATTATTGTTACGTACTTGTAACAGTATGTATGTATATTTAACAATAATTAAAGAAGATGCCAAGTATACATATATTGCTACACATGTGATATTAATCTCTAAAATAGAATGAAGACAATGCAATGAAATATATGGATTTATGGCATAGGCTGCAAAAAAATACAGCCTGCTGAGTCCATTTAATTTCCTAGTGTGTATACGTGTTTATAGCAATCACAAGGCTCATTCCTAGAGAGGATTGATCTCTCCTTCTCTCTGAAGGCATTAATTGCCTATAGATTTTCATCTAGTGGTAAGGACTTGTGATATGTTTCCCCATCCACACTGACTTGTCAACTAGTGTAGTGTTGGAATGGGGCATGTCCTTCTGTATCCTGTGAATATATATTTCTCTTATTGGTTGATGAAAAATCTTTTTAGGGCCAAAGAACAGGCAGGATTTAGCCAGTCAGGAAATCCAAACAGGTATAGAGAATGTTAATAGGTGGAGTTGAGGAGTTGCCACATAGCTGCCGAGGAAGCAAGAGGCCCAGGCATCACTGGTAAGCCAAGAGTACATGGCGATACACAGATTGATAGGAATGAGGCAATAATTAAGAGAGAGCTAGCCAATAAGAAGCCTGTGTAATAGGCCAAATAGTTTATAATTAATATAATCCTCTGTGTACTTATTTGAGACTGAAGGACTGGGATGGACAAAGACTTCTATCTATATGTGGTGCCCAAATATTTGGCAAGAATTTCCATGTAAAACCTGACAAACACTTAAAAAGGCATTATAAACACAAAGGAACAGAATCCAGCACAGTTTCTTAGTAGTAGTATTTTCTCAGGTGGGTTCTGTTTGCTAGAGACAAGCAGAGGCTTTAAGAGAGGCTTCCTGGCTGAGCATTAGCGACAACAACAAAAAAGGTTCTTTTAAGAGGCCCTGCTGCCAAACGCTTAAAGGGTAATTATGACCAAATGGTGGCATGCCTCTTGGTAGTAGTATGGACAGAGAAACTCTACAGAGCTGTAGCAGTAAACGTGGCTCCCACCAGTACCTAGTCCTTGAAGCTTGACTCTCAGGAAGTCCAGGAATGGAGTGGAGCCAGCAGCTGCTTTAATCCTAGCCATGCTGCTCAGCAGACTCATGTGGTCAGAAAAGATAGATATTCAGTAAATACTGATTCAGAAGAAAACATATATGTAGGCTTGGGAGAAAAAAGAAAAAGGATGGAGAAAGTGCTTAAAAGAAATAGAATAGTTGGGTATGGTGGCATACCCTTTAATCCCAGTACTGGGGAGGCAGAGGCAGGCAGATCTCTGTGATTTCAAGGGCAGCCTGTTCTATAGAGTGAGTTCTAGGACAGGCAAAGTCACACATAGAAACCCTGCTCAAAAAATTATAAAATAAGAATAAAAATAAAGAAATGTAGTAATAAAAAAGGCCACATAAAAATGGAACATACACAGAGAGTCTGGATACTGTATGTTATTGTGTTGTCTTTGAATTGTTTGACTGCTGAGGAAGCAACAGCTTCTAAAAGACATTTGATCATAAATTCTGCAGGATTAATCCAACCTATATATTGTCAAAATTCCTTGACTTCAATATTTAAGTCTAAGGACATGTTACTTTGGAAAAGAGGCTCTGCTTTTGTTTCCACAGAAGTTGAAAAGCTGTGGATTCCTTCCAGACTAATGTGGTTTGATCAAGCAAGACCTCCTGAAGCAGTGGCCCAGATGATCCAACATCCAAAACACCTGAGACCATGTAGCCTCACAGACTACTACAGCCAGGATTTGGCCAGGGTTCTGGGTTTCTCAGGATCCCCTTAAGGTTGATTGACATTGCCCCCAAACAGCAGGAAGCAGTTTGGAAAGAACTACAACCAAATTCTCAAATATTGTTTATAAATGTTTGTTTTCATTTAAACGGGGTAGGTTATAAATGTTTAATGATGACAGTCAATCTCTTTCTGAAGAAAAAAAGGGAATATGATATACAAATGAATACTTTGTATTGGTATGTATTTTGGTTTATTGATACAAATTTAAGATCAATTTTGTTATATCCACAATTGCTAATCTTGTTTAGATACGTATACTGCTAATCTAAAATGCATAATTAAAATAGAAATTAATAGATAGTCATATATAAATGTCAAAACTTATTGTTATGTTAGTTAGGTTTTTTAGATATACAGAGATATATTTCAAGTGGATAGGTATTCGTCAAAGGCTTTCAAAGACCTGCAGAATATGACATTTAAAATGGTTCATTAGGGTTTTTCATGACAATGAGACACAACTGCTCCTGGCAACAACAATTATGTCAGAGAGGAAATGGGCATTGAAGAAACTTATTGTGCAGTTTGACTTCAACATGGCAGGAATAGCCATTTGGACAAGAAACTGTTCTTTCCTGGACTGCTTGACAGCATGCTGTCCAAACTGGACAAGCAGGTCACAAAGAAAAGTGGCTGCTGAACTTGCCAAGGGACACGATAGTTTTTCAAGGTTCCTTCTTCACCAAAAATTCTGCCAGACATTCTGATCATATAGTCTGAGGAGGAATGCCCCAGTGTTACAGAAAAATTTTGGGTGACCACCCAGGCAGCAAGATTTCTCTGTCAAGGACCTTTTTGGGTCCTTGATGCAGTTGAAGATAGATGGTTATGGTTATGGTTATGGTTTTCCTTAGTTACAATAAAAGATAAGTTACATATAAAACTTTAGATTGACAAAGATAGGATAGATGATAGAATATATTCTTTAAATTTTGCCAAATGTAAATGGAATATATATTGTAAGTATAATTCTTATTTGATAACTATTTTATTATACATAATTTTACTACATTGGAGTTAAAACCTTTTATTTAGACAGAAAAGAGGAGATGATGAGATGTCTTTCTTTATGCTGTGAATATGTTTCTCTTACTGTTGATGAATAAACCTGTTTTCAGCCAATGGACAGGCAGGATTTAACCAGGTGGGGAATTGAAACAGGGATAGAGAATGCAGAGTCAAGGAGGGGCCATGTAGTTGCCTAGGAAGCAAGAAGTTCAGACATCACTGGTAAGCCAAGAGCACATGGAGATACACAGATTAATAGAAATGGCTTAATAATTCAAAGAGAGCTTGCCAATATGAAGCCTGAGCAATAGGTCAGTTTATAATTAATATAAGCAGACTCTATGTATTTATTGGAGACTAAACGGCCGTGGGACTAGGGGAGACAAACTTTCATCAATAAGTGTGCCCTCCTGTGTTTTCTGTAGGCAGCTATATTGTTGGAAACACACAAATGCCACCTCCCTGAATAGATCGAAGACATTATCTCACAGCAGATGTCATCATTTTGAAAGCCTATAAAACCAATGTGTAGGCTTTCAAAGCCTCATGTGTAAGGATTGAATTGTGGATGTATTAGTTGTGGCTAAGCACCCTACATGAAGTTCCCTGAATTGAACATTTATATATTTCTGTAATCATCTTATCTGCAAGAGAAAAAAAAAGTCTTCTTAGATGAAAGACTTTAGTTGAGATAACTGAGATAGCATAAAAAGTCAGAGCAAGATAGCTGAGTAAAATTTTAAGGTCAGCTTCCCATAGATGCAAGTTGAACACTTGCTTCAATATGCCATTGCAAAATCTATGGACATAGGTAAAAGACTTTAGTGACTGCTCTTATTATAGCCAAATGGAAAGGAATACTGAAGGATGGGGGATTGGGAGCTCCATATTTCAACTCTGAGTTCCAAGTAGAAGGAGGATGTGGATTTCACGATTAGAGAGTGTAAGTCCCGCTATAGAGAAACTTTATACTGGGAAATGTCCTGGGATCACCAGGCCAATACCCACAGAGCCAACATCTGAAAGTGCATTGTTCACTGACCAGTGTCTCAATAATACCTCTACCTACTTCTGGAAGCAGATATGGACACAGGACTACATGCACTGGGGGACAGGCCATGAAAGATACCATAGGGTTGTATCATGGAGGCCAGTGCCAAATCCACAGCTGTGAGTGAAAGCATACAACAGAAAATGTAATCCGTGGCCGCAGGCAGAGTTCATAAGCAGAGATGCTGAGACAGCTCCAGTATCACACGAAGATCTGTGTAATCTGAATTTGGACACACAGTTCCTAGTTTTGGAGTAGGCCCAAGGCACACCAACAGTGAAGGGCCCTGTCACTGTGAGGTAGATTGAGATCTAGCTTGGCATCAGCCTTGCTGGCCAAGAGACTATTTGTACCACTTGTTTCCTGACCTCAGACATCACAACTATCACTAGGCCAGTGATCATGGGCATGACTCCAAACTGCCCCAGAACCAGCCAGTAACCCATGTCCTCATCAGACGGACTAATCAACAGCTGCATTGTGGTGTTCACTATTCCTGAGACACTGATGGCCCTTGAAGCCAGTTAGTGATAGTCATTTTCCACACTTCAACCTTAAGCAACATGCACAACAAAGAGCAAAGCCCACTCAGTTGTGAGGGCCCAGGGCAGAAAGCACCAAATTAGTGCCGTATTTTGGAACAATAACACTAGAAAGAGTCTGGAGTTGAGAGATCACTCAGTGGTCTAGAAGAATGAGGATTGAATGATATACCCTAGCACCAAGTAAGCCAGCACAGCTGTGTGCCTGGAACACAGTGTGAGAAGTGGAAACAGACGGAACAAACCAGTCTAGCAAAAAGAGTGAGTTTCTACTCCAGTAAGAGGCCTGTTTTTAAGAAATGGGGGGGTTATTCTGAGAAGAAGCCACATGACACCTCTGGCATCCTCATACACAAGCATGGATGTACTCACCTACACACTTGCATGCTTACCCCACACCGCCAGACAAACAAATTAAACAAACAAATTAAAACCTTTAAAAAAAAAGATTAGGTTTTTTTAATGTTAAAAAATTTCCTGAAACAAACAAGCAGAAGCCTGGGTGAATGGTAATGCCCCCGCTCTAGGCATGGATGTGATTGTAGTCTGAATGGGCCCAACACCAGACAGGGTACAAAGGCCTCCTCATTCAGACTTCTATTCTCAACAGCATCACCTGTGCTTGGGGCATCAGTCTTTAGTGTTGAGTCCAATGTAGCATTATCTGATCCATAGCAACACAGGCTGGCTTCATCCTTACAATTTTTGCAAGTTTTGGAAAGCTGTTTGAGTAAGGTGTGACGTGGTAGCAGACCTGATGTCTCAGGCGTGATATGGGGATGTGGGGATTGTTCTTTCACAATGATAGTGTCCATGGTCTGACTGAATTCTGCACTATCAGAACACATTTGGGTAACCTTGGATAGGCACTGACAGGTCAGCCACACTGAAGCTTCAAGTCACAGGAGAGGGCTGTTGGGACAGAACCTTCAAAATGGGCAAGGGCTTAAATGCTGGAAAGTAATGATGTATGGACACATTAGGAGATTACTTCTGCAGTGACAATGTCTCAGGACCCTGCCGTGGGCGAGCATCTTTCTGGACAAGGTAAAGGATGTCAGGAAGCAGAAACCAAGTCTGACAAATAGGATTTCATGAACCACAAAACATCTAAAAACAAAAGAGACAGTGAGCAGACTCTAGAAGTCTGCAGGACAGAAGAAAACATCTACAGAGCAGACACCTGGCACAGGGTTGGTATCAGAAACATAAGAAACTTGAAACATCCAATAGTGAGTGGACAAGCATATGTGCTTACTGACACCCCCACAGTCTCACACTAGTTAAGAAAGAGTGATGGACCAAAAGAGACACATCACTTAAAAAACAAGACAACAATGAGAAAAACAAGCAAACAAATAAATGGCAATAGGCATCTGAGGAAAAAAAAAGTGCTGAACAGCACTAATCAAGAAAAAAATGTAAATTGGGCATTGGTGGCTCACACCTTTAATCCCAGCGCTCTGGAGGCAGAGGCAGGCAGATCTCTGGCATTCGAGACCAGCCTGATCTACAAGAGCGAGTTCAGGACAGCCTGCAAAGCCACAGAAAAACCCTGTCTCAAAAAAACAAAAAATGAAAGAAAGAAAAAGAAAGAAAGAAAGAAAGGAAGAAAGAAATGTAAATTATACTACAATCAAATATCACCTCAGCCCAGTAAAAATGGTGTTGTCAAAGTGTTAATATAAAACCTGTTGTTGACATGTAGAAAAGGAAACTCTTGCATACTATTGATGGGAATGGAAACCATCATTGCCTAACAGAAAACACTTTGTAAATTTACAATAAAAAAATAAAATAAAAATAGAACTACTCTATGATCCAGTCATTCACCACTGGATATATTTCCAAAGAAAACAAAACCTATATACCAAAAAGTCGTCTCTTCTTCCATGTTCACACAATATGATATCAGTCACAGTGAAGATATGGGCATGGCCTAAGTGTCTATCAGCTGTTGAGCAGATAAAGCAAATATGGTATATTTATTCAATACAATTCCAGTTTTAAAATGGATAAAATCTTGTCATTTGACACAGAACTGGTGGAACGAATGATTACTATGTCATTAAAAATAAACTATGGGGAGAAAGCAAATTCCAAGTCACAACACTCATAGGTTAAATCAAAAAAAAATTCAGTTTTATAAAGGGTGACAGTAGAAAGCTGTTACCAGAGGCTGGACCCAGAGAATGGACCCAGGGCAGATTTGATATAAAAATAAAGTCAAAAAAGTCTAATAATTTTTTAGTCAAAAAGGAAAGTTTTGTTTGGTTTGCTCTTGTAGGCTTGGGGGCTAGTTTGTTGGTTTGTTTTGGTTTGAGGCAAGGTCTCATGAATTCCAGGCTACCCAATAACTTGGTGTGTAAACAAGGGTGGCCTGAACCCCTGGTCTTCCTGACTCTACCTTCCAAGTGATCCACCCCTTACCTAGCAAGCAGTAACCACAATAGAAACACACTGTGTTTTCTAACTATTATTTTAATTGGTATAGAAGTAAAAAGGTTTTACCCCAGAAATCTTCTCCACTGTAGGGCTGATAATGATTTTAACATTGACTCATACTCTTAATATTGTGTGCCTCATTTAATGTTTTTATGTCATCTTTATTCTTTCTTTACCTCTCAATGGAGAATAAACAACACAAAAACTCTGTGGTGTATTTTGTTGTTGACAAACTGCTAGTTATGTTTCCCATATAATACATTAAATAAATAATATTTAATATAATAAAACAGCTATGCTCTGCTTTTTCTGGGGGCAATCTTAGCAATGATTTCAACAAGTCACAAAATCCATGTTCTCCACAGCTAATTTGAGGGAAGAATGCTGAATAATGTAACCCTTGTGCAGAAATCTAATGAAAATTAACACTTGGCTTTCTTTTGTTTTTGTTTTTGTAAAATGTACTAAATCATTTTCTGGGAATTTGCTCCTGTTAACTTTCAATGATTCATTCAACACAAACTCTGAACTAAAGTTCACAATCGACACAAATTCTATAATTTAGAAAGTGACACAAAACAATTTTGAAGTGACTAATTTCATTTTCTAGGTGCCATCAAAACACATAACAAGAAAAATTACCCAAGCTGGTCTCACACTATACTTCTGACATTTATATCTTTGTAATAAGGATATATATCATACTTAAGCTAACATGTTATTGGTGGTGATGATGCAAACCAGACACCATTTGGTAGCCTATTCTCAGGAGATTTGGTCCATGTTAGATTGCTGTTTATGTTAGCAGGGAGTTTTGAGATTTTAATTAGACAATGGTAAAATATTTGGTTCATTTTCAGAGGGTAAAGTGCAATTTTCTTAAATTTCCAATTTCATAAGATAAACTAAAATTTATTTTAAATTGCAAGCCAGTTATAAGAAGAAGGAACCTCACTAGACATTGGCATGACATTCTGTATTTTTGGTAAAATACTTTGAATTTTTTGAGGGAACTTTAATCAGCATCTGGCTTTCCACTAAGTCTACACTGAGAAAAGAAACCATGGCTCTGGGTGGGAGCTACAGAGTTAATGACAAAGGTGAAGAGAGTTATTTAGATTATACATGTTATTTAACATTTAAATCTCAATATCAATTGACTAGGCAAATTAAAATGAGTTTTCTACTTGAATTTGAAATACTGAGAGTAAGAATTCAACTTAAATCCAGTTGAAAAAATAGTCTACATAACCAAACTTCTTACTCTTCTCATTGTTTCTACTACTAGGCTTTTCTCACTTCTCTATCCATGCCAGTAGCCAGAACTTCAATCAATCACAGAGCATGCCCCTTCTTCTGAAAGTTCAAGAGTGCTGCTGTGATGAGGGAGGAATAGACAATTTCATGATTTGAACATTGGATGTTAACGCTTAATGAAAACACATCTATATACATTCAATCCAAGCAAGAAAAGGTAACCAAAAGCAAGGCAAAAAATAAATAAAAACACAAAGCTTTAAAAAAGCAATTCATTTAAATGTAGAATTAGATTGCTAGCAGGATATGAGGAGCCAATATTCCAAGGAAATCTTGTAAAAAAAATTAACAGCTAGTTTATGTACATCTGACACATTTATAGCACTATTTATCAACTCTAATCTGAAAATTAGCATGGAGCTATTTTGCATTTCTGGAAAAATAGGACAAAAGGCTTACAAGTGTATAAGAAAGATTAGTGCTTGCCTTGACTAGCTCATACCTCCTAATTTTCCCCATCAATAAATAACATTACACATTATGAAAAGAAATTCAATTATTTCCTCTTTATTGATTTCCATTTCTCCTTTTGAAAGCATGGCAATTTTTTATTTTATTTTAGAAGCACTCTTATTTACATATCAATCCCCCCATTTCCTCATCCTCATATCCTCCCATGCTCCACACTGACCCCCCAAACCCTCCTACCACCCACTCTCCAAGGATAGTGAGGCCTTCCACGGGGGACCATCCAGGTCCATTACATCACTTGGGAGATGCCCTAGGTCCTCTTCTTTGCAAATTCATTCTGGATTCCTGATGTATGTAATAATATACTACTCTGTGTTCTTTTTTGAATCACTTGTATTATTATCTCTCTGACTTATTTATTAATAACTCTGTATCTCATACTGGTCTAAGATTGATGATTTGATCTTTCAAGAAAAATATCTGCTTATAACATTTATAAGTTGTCAAGATCAAATAACTAAATTTTCATTTGTTATGACAGTAACTACAAACATAAAACGTTCATGATGCTATGTGATAATGTCAAGTGGGCTAGTATGTGCTATAACAACATGTCTTAAAAGCCTTTGTCATTTTCTTAGTCACACATGCACTAGTATGTGACAGATAAACAGAAAGCAAAACAGAAGCATCCTTGACCAACACACAGTGACTTCTGCCTCCACACCCATGGGCTTTTATCTTACTCTTCTTACCTCGTCCCTTTAGGTCATATCTTTTTCTCTGCACTTCAGTACTGAATTGTTCCTCTGGTTCTGGTACAAACATACTTTACTTTGTCACACACATTTTTCCACCCTGAAACTTCCCACTCACAGCTTTGCTAAGTACAAATCAGAGTGTCCATGTAGCTGCTATTTATGGATCAGTTAACAGATACTTTTGTCACCCCCACAAAGAAAGTTTGTGGAGAAAAGCATGTAGGTATGTTTCATGTTTGTCAAGGTCATGATGTTCTCAGGCTGGGAGAAAAGTTAAAGCCATGAGACACTTGCAAAGTTCACAATATTCTAGCAGTTGTTTGGGCTACAATTTAGTAATATGAGATGGCCTTAGTGTCTGTGAATCTGAAACCTCTAAAATCTTTATTTTCGCAGTTGTTTTGTTTTTGTCTGCTTAGTTGTTTGGAGGCAAGGTCTTCCTCTGTAGCCTAGGCTGTCCTGGATCCTGCTACATGGCCCAAGCCAGCTTTGAGCTGGGGATAGTCCTCCCATATTCGACTCCTACTGCTTCTCTGAAAACTATGTTCTGATCATTAAAGGTGTCAATCCTCCTCTTCACTAAAATCACTCTTTTGTGTCTGGTGTTCACTTAACTATATGAAAACTATTCATCTTTCATAAATTAAGGATATATTATTTTCATAAACAAAACAACTTTAAGTATGATATGTTCAGTTTTGAATGTAATTTAATTTGATAACTACTCCCATATACAGAGCTTATAGAATCTACTCACCATTTCCTCCCTGAAAACATCTAATCGTCCAAGCACATAGGTGATTGTCCACACATTTCTGCATCTATAAACCTTCCCTACCTTCCCCAGCCTTCTCCATCCCTATTAGGAAATGTCTAGACAAGAAGTTTATTGTGCCCAATTAGTTCCAAGTGTTTGGTGTACAAATTACAAATCTTCACAGAGGAAAGGAAATCTTAATATATGCGTGAAAAACCATCAATGACACCAACTTAGCTAATTCTATTTGGATGGCCCATTTGCAGCATTAATTTCCTCAACTGGATGTTGATTTTCTTTAATGTCTTCTTCCCTGTGTATAGTTTAGAGATGGTTGTGTAGCCAAAGGCCTATTTAATAGCTAGTCATCTAGCAGAAACATAAATCTTTCTGGAGTGTTTGTGCCCTTTCCATCTGTGTGTTAGTAGTGGGGTTACAGGAAGAGAACAGAGCAGACTGTGTGGCAGGAAACAGACACATACAAATACACATTGCTGTGTGGTTAACATGATTTACAAGAAGAAGAAGGAGAAAAGAAACTGACCCTTGCTTCCTGGATCTGTGAAATAGCAGTGGAAGAAAAACACAGAATGGAAAACTCTGTATAAAATATAGCTTTCAATCCAAGAAACCTGATTTCCAAAATCCTTACATAAATTAAAATGATCTACATCTGATAGTGCATCAGTGAGGCTCCTATCATTTCACTTGCAGCACTGTTCAAATGGGGCATCACAGTTTAGATCCATTCTCAAAGGTTTTGCTGAGTTTTCTGTTACTGCTCTTCCTATTCCATTTTTAGTCCCACCACTGATGCAATGTACTGACTCCAAAACAACTTTTCCTTATGCAGAAATCTTGTGGACTCCACATGACTTAATGGTCAGTAAAGCATTAACTGAACAAATCACAATTGTGACATATTAGTAGATATCTTCTCTTTCTTCTGTTTTGTTAGATATTTAAGAACAAGTGGTATCTATCCATAAGTTCTGTTGCTATATCAACCATTTCATGACTCTGTCCCATAATTGCATTAAAAAATCATTAACTATCCAAAGCATACTAAATGTTACTTATTACCCTTAAATAATTCCAAATGTTTTGTGCTTTCTTTACAGGTTTATGCTTTTGAACATTTGTAAAACATTGTTTTGTCTCCTGGTTCTTCTCACCGATACATGATAACTCCAGCCTTCTGTCTTGTTTGCACACAGTTCTTTGGGGGAAGACCAGAATGATAACTGGAAATGCTCAAATGTGGAGGCATAACATTGAGTTCTAGGACCAACAGAAGAGTAGTCTCATCTTTACTGCAAAAGTGATTTATGTGGGAGAGACGGTAGAGTGGCCTTTGATTCTATCTTGTCACGGTATTGTCAAGTCACTTGTTGCCACAAAAACAGCATAGAAAGCAGTGAGAACTCACAGAATGTATCAGTAACAGGATTCATCTGCTTTTCCTCATTTACAATGTTGCTTGTCTTTATAGAGTTCTAAAACACTTTCCACACCAGAGAAGCATCTCCTTTTTGTCTTTCTTTCCCACAGTTCTCCACAGAATCTTGGAGGTCACAGTGCAAAGGCTTAATCCATGCTGTTAAAGAGTACTGTCCTAAGTTCCTCCTTCTTCTCTTTCACATCCTCTCATTTTGCCTTCATGTTCCTTCATCCAGAGAAAATGAAACCTGCAAATGTAAACTGTCATGCTCAGTTACCATAACTGCTAATTTATTTGGTGTCTCTTTAAACAGGAATTTCTAGAGCCATGCCCTATTGCTGGAACAGTGAGTTCTACTGGTCCACGGGAACACAGTTTTACACCAACACTTGGAGAAAGAAATGAACTAGCACAATTCTATTCCCACATAAACTTTCAGTAAAATTATTAACTTTACTAGTAAATAAATAGAGCTCTTTAATATGTGCATTTTACATGTAAAAATAAACATTTGAAACAAACTCCCGGGGTAACATAAATTATCTCAGAAAACATATGCTATGAATATATCTGGGATTCATCATATAGGGTGACTATTTGTTTAAGATAACAATGTTCCTTTTATTAGAACAGGTATAGGACAAGATCAGGAAAACAAATTGATACTTTTAGACTCTTCACATATTAAAAATGTCATGTTTATTTTTAAATGGTATTTTTAATTAAACAAAGATATACTCAATTCAACTGACACTAAATAAAGAATAATCTGAACATTCAGATTTTATGTTATTCTCATACTCATTGAAAAACAGTTGAAAGCATAAATGGTGTGCTTGGGAAATTGAGAAAAAGTTAATCACTTCAAATGACAAATATAATTTTTTGAATACTAGCCCTAATGAAAATAATGTGAATGAATAAAAAATTTTAAAACCCTGAATTTCTTTTGAGAAATAAAATGTAACAAAGAGAAGAGACTGGGAAATTAATGAGGGTATAAAGCATGGTAGGATGCATAAACTGAGATGTTATGAGATACTAGCAATTTGATATCAAAAGTCTATGGATCTAAAATAGTTTAGGACTTAGAGTATAAATATCCTGAACTTGAATCAGCTAATAGCAAGGCTAAACTTATATTAGTAAAACATTTTCAGATTTCTTAGATATTTGGATTAAAATACAATTCAATTTTTTTCTATTCTATTCACAGATTTATATTATGGAATATATTAAAAGTCATCTTAAGGTGTTTTCTACACGGAACATAGCATTATAGCAGCTATAATATCTATATGCAGTTTTATTTGTACCAATAACAAGCAGTAAAAGCTAACTAAAATATATCCATAGATGATGGAAAAAGTTTAGTGGATACGTGTATTTGTATTGTGTGATGTTTTACCACAGTTTGCATAGGTTAGAAAGCACAGCCTCAATAAAAATGGAGAGTTGCCTATAGTATACAATTGTCAGTGATAGGATATTTGAAAATACAATTGTAGATTTTATTATATAAAAATACTTTCTGAGTGTGCAAAGAAAATTTTAGTTCAATTATAATATATAGTATAATACACAGAATTAATGACAACTTTTTCTATTCACATTTATGTAGTGAAATTTGAGAATGTAGCCATCATTGTTAGAAACTTTTCTTCTTAGTGTGATTAAGTCAGGATTTCCAGTTGATACACTGTGGTTGCATCTTGGACACTGTGTCCTACAAACAATGACCAATGCTTGTGCAACATGCACATTCATTCTTGGGGAGAAACACATTGTGTTTTCAGTTCTCATACTAAGCAGTACTGAAAGAATTTCAGAATTATAAGTAAAGTCATTGTCACAAAGCCCCCATTCATTAGTATTATATACACTTAAAGAATAATTTACAATGATGAAACTATGTTTTTAAACATAGGAGAAATGTAAAATCTATTTGTTAGTTATATACAACTTCATATGATGCAATAGGACAGGTTTCTTTTAGACGCTACTTGATTATGGTTGGCATAACGTGATCAATAAAATACCATCTGATTTTAGCCATTTAATTTAAAAAATTAAATCAGTATTTAACATTATCCCTATTTCTTCTTAAAATAAGGTATACTCACAATAAGTAAGTACCTAATGAACAGAGAATGGTTTTTTTTTGTAATTTTTTTATTAGTTCAAATTAGGAACAAGCTTGCTTCATATGTCAACCCCTCCTCCCTCTGCCTCCCCTCCCCCCAACCATCCCCCTGCACCCTCCACTCCCCAGACTGGGTAGGGCCCTAGACAGGGGCTCTCCAAAGTCCACCACATCATTATGGGCCGGGCCAAGGCCCTCAAACACAGAATGTTAATGTTACAATCAACATAAGCTGTTCCACTAAAGACAAAGAGTGTGTGGGATACTGGACAGTGAAATCATGAAATCAATGGTCTTTGTGTATTTATCTAACCATTTTTTTAAAATGACTTATAGTAGAAAAACTTCTTTCCCTGTGATTCTAAACTCAATTTAAGTATAACTAGCATAGATTTGTGTTTTGCAAGTAGGTGAATTGCTCATGCTAGAAAATGTCATTGAGAGATTTACTTTATAACACAAATCAGTATTAGCAAAATAATGTTTCTTAACAATATCAAAATGAGAAGACTGGTTAATGTATTACAAAGCACAAATTTTATTTTTTAGTATTTATTTCTTATGTAGCAACTTTTACTACCCAAATTGTTATCTTCAAAGGTAGTGCAATTACAGTTTTTAAAACTAAACCTTTTCTTATTAAGTAATTATCCAACTATCATTAGTACTTTTTAAATCTACACATATTTTTAAAATATAAAGGCATTCAAACACCATGGAAAAATCTACATACTCCCCTTCTCTTTCCTCTAACTCATTCTCCCCTCTCCCCATGCTCCCAATTGGCTCAGGAAATATTGTCATTTTCCCCTTCTCCAGGGGACCATGCATGTCTCTCTTAGGATACCCCTTGTTTCCTAGCTTCTCTGGCACTATGGATTGAGGGTGATAACCTTTTGCTCTATGTCGAAAATCCATATATGAGTGAGTACATACCATATTTGTCTTTTTGTGACTGGGTTACCTCACTCAGGATGGTTTCTTATAGTTCCATTCTTTTTCCTGTGAATTTCAAGATTCCATTGATTTTTTCTGCTGAGTAGTACTCCATTGTACAAATGTACCACATTTTCTCTATCCATTCTTCAGTTGAGGGGCATCTAGTGTGCTTCCAGGTTCTGACTATTACAAATAATGCTGCTGTGAACATGGTTGAGCAGATTCTTGTTTTATGAATGTGCATCTTTTGGGTATATGCCTAAGAGTGGATTTGCTGGATCTTGTGGTAGACTGTTTCCATTATCCTGAGGAGCCACCATACTGATTTCCAAAGTGACTATATGAGTTTGAACTCCCACCAGCCATGGAAGAATGTTCCCTTTTCTCCAAATCTTCTGAGCTGAACTCTGGAATCCAGTTGTAGAGAGGGAGGAGTGATGAGCAAACAGGTTAAGACCAGGCTAGAGAACCCCACAGAAGCAGCTGACCTGAACAAGGGGGAGCTCATGGACCCCAGACTGATAACTGGGAAAACAGCATAGGACTGATCCAGACTTCCTGAATGAGGATGTCAGTTTGGAGGTCTGGTTAATCTATGGGGCCTCTGGTAGTGGATCAGCATTTATCCCTAGTACATGAGTGGACTTTGGGAGCCCACTCCACATAGAAAGATGCTTTCTCAGTCTAGACACATGGGGAGGGTCTAGGCCCTGCTCCAAATGATATGATAGACTTTGAAGATCTCCCATGGAAGGCCTCACCCTCCCAGGGTAGCAGAAAGGGGATGGGGCAGGGTTTTGGTGGGGAGTAAGGGAGGAGGGGAGGGAGAGGGAACTGGGATTGACATGTAAAACATGCTTGTTTCCAGTATAAATAAAAAAGGAAAAAAGAGATAAAAAATAAAATAGGAAAGAAAAATATACATTCTGTTTTTACAAGGGAATAAGATGTAAAGGTAGAGTTTCTCACCACTAACCCCAGGAAATTCTTAAATATGTTCTACATGTTTTTATACTCCAAAAGTTCTCATTTTCTTATATATAGCATCAGAGGAACTATCCTCTGTTAGTCAGTTTTCTTCCCAAAAAAGAAGGGTACCTCTACCCCACTTAGTGATGCTACCAACTCCTTTCATGGCTCTGTTTAACTCTGAAAACATTGAGGAAGCTACCCTACTGTTCTCACCAACCACATCCAGGTGCTACTAGGAAAAGTTTTGCAAAATCATGTAAATTAATACTAGTAACACAACCTTTTTCAGCTGTTAACTAATCGAGGCTCATATGTATCCAGGCAGTGTAAATCTTCCTCAGTGTTTCTAGAACTTGCATAATGTGTGCCAAACAAACCCCTGGAGATGGAACAAGAGTCATATTCTATAGGTTTACTGAAAGGAAGTGTTGCTGTTTCTTACTGGCAAAACTAGAAGAAGCTGTTGTGTAAGGGCCACTTTTATAGAGTTGGGCAGTATGAGCATCTGCACACAGGGCCCTCAGCAAACACTGCAGGATGGGATTCACTTAGATCTCCCCCCATATTCATCATGTTGTTTTCACTCTATTTTTATTTAGGTTAAAGCAGGAAACCATGAAACAGTCTTCCCAAAATGTAGAAACATCGTGACTCAATAAAATGTAGGTTGTATTAGTGTTCTGTAAATATATACACATATGCAGCTTGAACGTTTATAATATTTACATACTGGCTCCAGAATCTATCTATGAAACAAGCTTCTGTATGACTATCTGGCTGGGAAGGAAATAAAGTTTGAATGATTCATGAGAATGACATGAATACCACATTTTATGATACAGGGCATGAGAAAGATTCTTTGCATGACAAATGCTAGTCATCTTCCTTAACCTTCTCTATCCACTTGTGGGTTAACTTGTAAAATCTATCTGTTACATCACATTACTTCAGAGCTTTCAGTAGCTTTACCATGAACCATCCACTTCAAAATCTGATCATAATGAATGTCTGGGTAGGTTTTTCCCTTCTACCATAGTCCAGGTAGTGTCTGATCACCCTGACCTATCTTCAAAGTTCTGTGAAACTGTTTTACCCAGAATTATCCACAGGCTCTGTTGTTTTCTTTAACTTAGTATCCACAGACCTCCACTGACCTCCACTCCCCATCCTCTGACCTCCATGCTCCACCCAGTGGCCTCCATTCTGCTCCTGGCTTGTACATACCCAAATACTACTACTGTATTTGGAGTTCTGCCAGTCTCCCTCTACCCCAAAGGAATGTCCCAATGCAGTAGGACCTAAATATATTTCGATGGACCACCAATAATAAAATTTTCTTTAGCTTACTTATAAAACTCTTGGTGACACAATGTGCGAATGTTGCACTTATGAACTCACAACTGAGTTAGTCAATACAATACCTGAATAAGATGAAGTCAGTCAAGTTCTAACATGGATGGGAAGTGGTTCTCAACCCTTGAGCCCTAACAGAGGAGATATGAAGAGTTTTTGTTTCCCTGGGAGAGTTAGTTTTCTTTAAAGGTGTACCTCCATATAGGTCAACCACATTCCCACTGGATAGCCCCACACACATAAGTATGTGGATAGTAGAGGTTGGAATAGATGGGTAATAAGTATATAAAAAAAGAGAACCTGAAGTTTGGGGTAGAGTTTGGGGGAGTATCTCTGAGGAGTTAATGGGAAGAGTTGGGATGAATGTGTTCAAAACTCATTGTATGAAATTCTCAAATATTAATGAATAGTTTTTAATATTATTTACCATTTTTCTCTTTGAAGTGAGAGAAATAGAGAAAAGTCTACAGATAATTACAAAAAATTGAAGTAATCAACTAATTATTCTCTTCAAAAGAAATGAGGTATTTAAAGCCCACATTTCTGCACCAGGGACTAAAATAACATCTTTGGGCTTTTTGCACAGTGTGTGTGTTTGTGTATGTGTGTATCTGTTGTTGTTGTGTAGCAGTTTCCACCACTATTTTTAAAAAGCAACAAAAAAATTTTCATCTTGAAAAGACATTTTCCTTTCTTTCTTTCTTTCTTTCTTTCTTTCTTTCTTTCTTTCTTTCTTTCTTTCTTTCTTTTTTTGGTTTTTCAAGAGTTCTTATTAGCCCTGGCTGTCCTAGAACTTTCTCTGTAGACCAGGCTGGCCTTGAACTCAGAGAGAACTCATGGATCTGCCTCTCAAGTGTTTATATTAAAGGCCTACACCCCTCTTAAGGTGTTTAAAGGAAACTAAGCAACAGTTCTCAAACTGTGTGTCTCAACTCCTTTATGGGTCAAACAACCTTTTCACAGGGGTCACCTAAGACCATCAGAAATATTAGGTATTTAAAATATGTCTCAAGTCAGCAAAATTATAGTTATAAAATAGCAATGAAAATAATTTTATGTTTGGGGCCACCATAACATGAAAACCTGTATAAAAGGGTCTCAGCATTGGGTAAGTTGAAGACCTCTGTTCTAAGGGGGAGATGAAATACTGCAGGGAAGAACATTAAATAGAAATTAAACAATTCAAACTAAATTCCAAAAGTCCCTGAAACTAAGGAGACCCACTAGGTTCCTCCCTCCACGTGAGTATATAAGCAGTAGGGACTGTTGAGAATTTAGCCAAGTCAAGAAGCCCAGCTGCCTGGAAGAAGCAGAGGTCAGTCAATCTGTCCAGAAGGAATAAATAGCAGCCAAGCTTCCTGGAAGAGACTCAAACTGAATCACCTGGATAGACACTCTCCAACCTGCCATTACAAATCTGGGGTTAGTAAACAGTGGTTCACATCTCCCAAACAGTGTTATCATACAATAATGGTTTTGTACACATGTCACCACAGGGTAGTCTGGGGTTTCCAACCTGAGACAAGTGGATTGGGGTGATATTAAGAATGTCATATCTTCTCCACTTTGGCCAAGTTAATTCCAACTAGAAATCCATTTATAACCTCTCACTCTATCTCTGTCACATTTTGCCTAGATTAACTGATCCATACTTAAGACATCAATTTCACCATTTATATTCTAGGTAAGCACACTCCCATGGAGCTACATTCGTAATTTTTATTTTCTTGAGACTAGGACTCACTATGTAGTTCAGGCTGGCTTTGAACTCACTCTATAGCGAAAGTTGCATCAAACACAGTCCTACTTCAACTTGCCTAGTGCTGTGAATACAGACATGTACCACCACACCTAACCAATTGCTTAATTTATCATTTACATCGCTCAGCTTATAGAAATGGCTAGCTCACCACTTCAGAGTTCATTGTTCTTCCTAAGTACACAATTTAATTTTCCAGGACCCATATCTGGCAGCCCGCAGCCATCTGGAACTTAACTCCAAATGTGGATGTCTGCACAGACACTTGCACATCCATGTATGTACATACATATACATTTAAAAAATAAGTAAACATGAAATATCAACTGCTCCTGCAAGAAAAACTTCTATCCACCTAGCAATATGCTTATTGGTGACTGGAATATGAATATAATCTCTACTTTTTCTCTTTTTCTATTCTTACTGCTTCCTCTAGTAATGTTAAGAAGAAATGGAGAAATATTTGTTTCTGATTGGTCTTTTATCTATTTATTTTATAATTTGTGATGTAGACTCCAAATGCTAATTATTTCAAAGATTATATTTTGGCATCTTCTGTGAATTATTGACTACCACATTGTTCCACTAAGGTTCTTGAAACCGCTTGCCCAGAGTGTTCCTTAGTTTGTCCATCATATGATGGATATCTGGGTTTATAGGACTCAAAATAACATTATAAAGTTGTGTTGACAATATATTGAATTGCCATATGAGGTGGATGGGTATGACACTTCACTGGATTAAGTACTAACTATATATTACTTAGACCATATTAAATCATCATTCCCAGCTCATAATAAAATTTTTGTAAATATTTTCTGACTGGAAGCCTTTTCCAGTTTTTAAAATATCTGTTAGTCAAAAGTACCAATATTTGAATTGAAATGTGTCTTAGAATTTGATATACAAAATCAAACTTTATTTGAAGCTCATCAGTAATATGTTATAAAGAAAAGGGCTGTCATTCGGACATTTAAATGTATTATGTGCCAATCTTCAAGCACATTAAAATTATAAGTATCTCAATGCACATATTAAAAGTCTGAGACAATTCTAGTAAGTTTTATCACTGTTCCAAAAAAGGGTTGGAGTGATTGGTAGACACATGTACTCGGTTTACAGGTATGAAGATAAATAAGAACTAGTTAAAAGCTGATTTTATATCATCACTTATAAGAAGAGGCCATTCTATTATATAGTCATGCCTTCTCTTTCAAAGAGTGTGATAATTTGGTCATGACAACTATTCTCTCCAGAAATTTATAATAAGGAGTCTCTCTTAAAAACAAAACAAACAAAAAACAATTATTTTTAATTTTGGAAAAATATTTTAGGTATCATTATCAGTTCCCTCTCCCTCCCATCCTCCCATACCCCCCACCGATGCCCCCAACCCACCTCCACCCACTGCCCAAGGATAGTGAGGCCTTCAATGGGGGATCATCAAAGTCTGTCACATCCTTTGGCGGCCTGCCTCGGCCCTCTTTCTTGTATCTGGGCTGCAATAGTATCCCTCCATAGGAATAGACTCCCAAAGTCCATTTGTGCAATAGGAATAAACATGGGATCCACTGTGAGAGGTCATATGCCAAGGCCTCAAAGCTGGCATCCACATTTGGAGGACTTGGTTTGGTACAATGCTGGTTCCTGAGGTTTACAATGAGGGTCTCTGTGCCCTCACTGGGTCAGGTCAACTGTTTCTGTGAGTTTCTCCAGCATAGTCTTGGCGCCTTTGCTCATCCCTCCTCCCTCTCTACAACTGGATTCCAGGACTATGGCTCAGTGTTTAGCTGTGGGTTTCTGCTTCTGCTTCCATCAGCTACTGGATGAAAGCCCTAGGATGGCAACTAAGGTAGTCATCAATCTCATTATAGGGAATGGTATCAAAGGTAGCCTCTCCACTACTGCTTATATGCTTAGCTGGGGTCATCCCTGTTGATCCTTGAACATTTCCCTAGTGCCAGACCTCGCTCTAAGCCTGTACTGGCTCCCTCTATCAAGGTATCCCCTTTCTTGCTATCCTCTATTCCTTCCCTGTCTCATTCTTCCTGATCCCTCTTGTTCTCCTCCCGCCTCCTCTTCTCCCCTTCTCTTTTTTCTACCTCTCTATTCTCTCCCTCTGTGTTCCCAATTTGCTCAGGGGTTCTTGACCCTTTCCAATAAGGAGTCCCTTTATTCTTAGATTTTATTGATGATATTTCAGGGCATTTTGAATTATAAAAGGGTTTTCATAGTCTTATAGGAATAAACAACAGATATTAAAGTACATACATTTTATTAAACATGAAAATATTAATGCTGCTTTCAAAGAGATAAGAAGATTGCTTTAAAAGTCTATCTTGATGAAATTTTCAATGTTTGCAATTGTCTCATAACAATCTAAGTGTATAAATTTTAAATCTTTTATAATCTAACATGTCAAGCATCTGACTTAATGTTATAAACAAATATTACTTTAAAGTTAACTATAACTATGGGAGTTAATGTTTTAGATATTAAGTTACATATACTTTTTAGTTACATGTTCTTGTTTGTATTTAAATTTATCTTAATGATTAGAAAGTATATGTTTTCTTTTCATTGAAAAAATTGAAGCAAAGGTCATGTAAAGATCAATTCTCATAACACAAAGTGATACTGTTATGTGTTAGTACATTGGTTTCCTCCTTAAAACATAATTAGAATTCCATAGATAACATGATTAATACCAGCCAGAAGTTGACTTCACAAGCATTACAGACTGTAAGTGCAGGAGCTCATAGAATCATTACCTTGAAAAATGTTGAAAGTTCTTCTCAGTGCATATTATCTCATTTTCAGTCTTGCTAAAATGCTAAAGTGCAGTAGTAGTATCCTTTTTTCATGAATAACATTATGTTAGAACAATCAAAGTTTTATATGAAATATTATTAGATTCCATATTTATCTTTGATATTTTTCATAAAGTGAATTTGAGATAGAATTGGTATACAGATAACAAGTTTCATAATAAATTTTCTAATTGAAATACTATAATAAAATTTCACTATGAAACAATGTGTTTCAAACTCATATCAGACATATACACATACATATACATACAATGTGTTAACAAACTCATATCATACATAAACATATTTCCTTTACTACCAAGTAGTAAAGGAGGAACTGAATAGGGCAGACTTTAAATTTTCTCACGAGCACAGCAGGTCCAATGCTAAAGAAAGCTGTTCATAAATTCTAAATCACGTATGTAATAAAGCACCATCAATATTGCTTTCCTAAAACATTTGAATTTGTGCAATTATGAAAAAAGTCATTTTTATGAGTAAATAATAAATTTCTATCTTGTTATGCCCTGATACCTTCTAGCACTACGAAATTACGCTTTGATTTTTACCCCAGGGATTTTATTAATGGCAATAGTTAGAGTAAAAAATTTCATTTAAATTTCTACAAATTAAATGAGTTATAACTATATCTATGTATCTATATTATTGATTTGTTTT
This sequence comes from Cricetulus griseus, assembly GCF_003668045.3. NCBI lineage: Eukaryota > Metazoa > Chordata > Mammalia > Rodentia > Cricetidae > Cricetulus > Cricetulus griseus. Next base: position 176,699,745 of record NW_023276806.1, on the reverse strand, counting down.
TTATAAAGAATCATAAAGTTTGCAAAATATATTAATATAATGAAAGAATAAAATATATATCATATTACAGAGAAAGCTCAGCACAAATTTTTGGATTAAAGCTCTAATGTTATTTTGTACTCTGATATAGATATTGTCCAAATCTGACTAAAACCTTTGTAAATCTGATTTAGATAGCAACAAATCCCAGAGAATGAGAACCCTATAAAAATATGTGTAGTAGTTTAGAGACGGTTTAGCAGACAATGTTTGTGGAGGTAAAAAGCAATTGCATCATTTTGGAGAGTTTGGGAAAAAAGGCAAAGTTATCCAAACAATATCATGCTGTAGTTGTCTAGACGGGAAATAGCAAACTCAAGAACTAAATGGTTGATCCTTCATTAAATGATAAATTCTAGTAGTACACAAATTATCTTTAAGAGTTTGAACTCATATAAATGTGTCTGGACAGACTTGGTGTAAAATATTTCCTGATTAACCAAATAGCTAAAGAGTGAGAGTATTAAAAAATAATTTGTCATTTAGACCACATAACTCATGTCTGAGTATCCAGCAGGTTATGTAAACATCACAGGAAGCTGTTCAGTTTCTTGGAAATACGGGCAGGAAAGAGACTAGTCACTGTCTTCTAAACTGGCACTTGCTGCCTTCAAATCACCTCAATTACTTTGTTGCTACTAAATATGTTTAAAAGATTCATACCCACAAGCATTGGATTTCAACTTAATTTCTAATTGCTGCCTGTTACCATCTTAAAGATACAGACTCCACACATTTTTTATTCTATATTGTTTAAAATGATTATTAGCGATACAATATGTATCGCTCTCTTTGATGTAAGTGTAACTGATTGATTGTAACATGATTTAATGACAATGGGTTTTGCTCTGCCATAGGAAGACAGACTCTGGACACCCACCAGTCACTATTTTAGGAGGGTGAACATCCCCTGAAAATTTGTCAGAATCATGCAATCTCAGCTCTGAATTATAATGTGCATTTGAACTCATGGCACTAATATTTAAGAAGTAGTCTTTTAACATATTTAAATAGACTACGAATTTATCTTGAAAGCATTATTATGAATGGAGTGTATTTGTTGAAACCATTAAAAAAAAACTATCAGGTCAACCATGGCTCATAGAGAAATTTTCTGGTTTTAGTCTGTTTTCTGTTCTTATAATAAAATACCCAAGGCTAAGCAATTTATGAAGAAAGCAATTTCATAGAGCTTGTACCACTCAAAGGGCTCAAAATGAAGAGCTTTTTTCACCAGATAGCCTTGAATGGCAGCACACAGTGACAGAAATCCTGCAAGAATAATGTTGAGGTGGAGAGCTTAGAATGCATCAGAGATTCATGCAGGTCATCCCTGAGGACTAAGTGGTCCAAATATCAGAACACTCCTTCCTAACTACATCCAAATATGTTTAATCTCCTTAAGGTTCTACAGTACCCACCCTCACTACAGAGAGAGCCGTGCTTCCTGCACATGAATTTTTGAGAAAGAAACCCCATAGAGACCACAGCATCTTCTGAGAGAGGATGCTACATAATCAGTGCCCAGGGATTGTGACCACTGCTTGTCATGCCTGTTTCCTATTGTGACTACTTATTCAAGTAGTTTTTAAACCTTTGCTCAACTGTCTAATCATCTGCTGTCAAGCAAATACTTTTGAAGATTTATTTTACTTTCTAAATTAGTTGCATATATGTATATCTGTATTGGACATATGCATGCCAGTGCATGAGCCTGTGAAAGACAGAATAGGATGACAGATCCTCTGGATAGGGAGCCACAGGGAGGGAAAAGCTGCCAGAAGAGTGTGCTTGGAACTGAGCTCAGCTGGATGTTCTTAACTGCTGAACCATCCAGGCCCATGTAAACCTATTTGAAGTTAGTTATCAGGATGAGAGATACCAAAACAGAAGGAGCCATTATAGGTCCGAGGGGAGATCTGGCAGTAGGGAGATTTCCAGAGATCTACAAGGATGACACCAACTGACAATCTAGGCAATGGCGGAGAGGCTAACCTAAATGCCCTTCCCCTATAATGAGACTGTTGACTACCTTAAATGCCATCCTAGAGCCTTCATCCAGTGGCTGATGGAAGCAAAGGGAGATACCCACAGCTATACACTGAACTGAACTCTGGAACCCATCTGCAAAGAGGGCGAAATGAAGAAAGATCAAGGGTGGTTGGGATCTGGCAGGTGAATCCCTCAGAAATAGCTGACCTGAACAAGGGGGAGCACCTGGACCCCAGTCTGCTGTCTTGGAGGCCATCACGGGACTGATACAGATCTCTGAACCTGGATGTCCATGAGGAGGCCTCAGCACCCTATAGGGCCTCCGGTAGTGGATCAGTATTTCCCTTGGTGTAAGAAGGGACTTTGAGCCGGGCATTGGTGGCTCATGCATTTAATCCCAGCACTCAGGAGGCAGAGACAAGCAGATCTCTGTAAGTTCGAAGCCAGCCTGGTCTCCAGAGTGAGCGCCAGGACAGGCTCCAAAGCTACCGAGAGAAACCCTGCCTCGAAAAAAAACAAAACAAAACAACAACAACAACAACAACAAAAAAGAAGGGACTTTGAGAGCCCATTGCACATGAAGGGATGCTTTCTCAGCCTAGACACATGGGGGAGGGCCTAGGCCCTGCCTAGGATGATGTTGTGGAATTTGGGGAGCCCCCTTAGAGGGCCCTACTCTCTATGAGGAGCAGAGAGGAGAAGGGAAAGGGACTGGTGGAGGGTTGGGAGGTAGAGGGAAAGGGAGAAGGGATCTACATGTTAAATTATAATTTTGTGAAAAATTAAATTTAAAAAATTATTTTAAATTCATTTAAATAACACTTTTAATAAAATTTAAGTTTTGGACACTTTCCTTTACCTCTCTCTCTGTTGGCATCCCTTTTTGTCTGTCTTTGCGTTTTTGTTTTTGCTTTTTGTGTCTTTCTTTTTATTTTTGAGATTTTAATTTAATTATAACATTTTTAAATTCCCATTCCTCCCTCCAAACTCTGCCATAATTTCCACCCTGCTCTCCTTCAAATTTGTGGCCTCTTTGTTTGATTATTGTTATTGTGTACACATATATATTCAATATAACTATCTATGCATAGATAGATACAATATATTATAAATAGTTGCAATATCTGTATCTATATCTATTTATTGTAATTGATATATATACAGATACATATATATAAGGTGTCTATATATTTATATACTTTTATATGTTTATATTTGCATTATATATTATATATTTATAGATAGATAGATAGATAGATAGATAGATAGATAGATAGATAGGTAGATAGATAGATAGATAGATACTTAATATAGCCTGCTCAGTTCATATGATGCTTTCTGTATGGCCTGATCAGTTGTCACTGGAAAACCAATTGGTGTACTCTTACCTGAGGAAAAACTACCTCTCTTGTTACCAGCTTTCTTCAGTTGTCTAAGGTTCTTTTTCTGGAGCTGAGTCTTCATAGACTTTTCTTCATCCAGTTTTGTATGTTCATTAATGTCAGTCCTGTCCAGCTCATGTCATGTCGCTCAAGCTTTTTGAGAGTAGCTTCCGATATTACTAGAAGATAAAATCTCATGGCAAACTCCTGATCCTCTGACTCTTGCAAGCTCTCCCCCTGCTCTTATACAATGTTCCCTGAGCCTTTAGAGCGCCAAAGAGTTTTGTACAAGTATTCACTAGGACTGGCCTCCACAACTCTGCATTTGATTGTGATTTTCTGTAATGGCCTCTGTGAAAGGTTCAGGCATTATACTGGCCTTCTTCTGTTACCTGTCAGAATCCACTCAGGCAGTACCAGGATCAGCCCAGGGTTCCATGGGAACTAAGTCTGCACACAGGTGCAGATGACCCCTTTAAAAGACAGACCCTGCCCATTTACACACTCTCTCTTTACTCTCTCTCTCTCTAATCTTCTCTTCTCTCACCTAAGTGTTTTCTCTGCCTCTCTATGGTGACCAATCATGGTGGTCAGCCATTAACCATGTTCCTCTTCTCTCTTAGTCTCCCTACTCTGCCGAGCCTATAATAAACTAGTTAATATGTCTAATATGTCTCATCTTATGCTTCTCTTCTTCTTTATCTTTAAACAAAAATTTAACATTTGGTGCCCAACTTGGTTTAGGCTCTCTGCATAAGCTCTCTTGCAGCTTGCTGGAAGGATGGGCTTTCTCTGTAACCTCTCATGCCAGGGGCACAGGAAATTTCAGGGATCCTAAAATCTGAACTCATAACCCATCTAGTTTTTCCTGGCACTTCCTCCTGCCTGCAGCAGACTGAGATGCCGGGATTCTGTACACTTCAACTCATCACTTTTCCAACTAAGCATCTTTGGAACTCACTCATCTGCCTGTTCAATACAATCTGGTAAGACATCCCTTGAATTTCTTGTGGGTCAGGTTTGGAATCCTGCTCCAGGAGTTGTGCTTTCAGTTCGGACCACTGGGTCCTTTCTCAGTTTCGGGACAGCTGTGTCCCCTTCGGGCCAGGCCCCTGGCAACTCCCATGGGCCAATGGGCATCCAAAGAGGAGCTTTTGCTGCTTTTTCCACTTGCCTCACCCATGGGAAATGCATAGAGGAACCTTTCTGGTTGCAGCCAACAGGCAGGTAAAAAAACAAAACAGCAGCTTATGGTCGCTGCCATCTTGGCCATGTGGGCTAACGTGGGGGCTGCCATCTTGGCCATGTGACCTACCTGTAGGCACGCCAACTCCAGTGGCCTATGCCAGCAAACCTGGCTGCCAGATCTCTTTGCATTTTATTTTATTTTATTTTATTTTATTTTATTTTATTTTTGTCTGTGATTTCTTCTTTCACTGGCTCTGTTGCTCATGGTTTATTTACTGAATACTGTGTCTTTCCAGGGCCCTCTGTTTAAGTCTACTCTGTCCCTTTAAATCTCCTGTCTGTTTGCTACAATGTACAGACCAGAGATTGCATTCAGGTTCCCCCTTTTACTATTATCCAGTCCTGCTTGTCTCTGTACCTGTAATTTAACTTTATACTTATCTAACTCTATGTACAAACTTAAACTGTTCTAAGTCTCATATTTCTAAATTGCTATGTATGTTTAAATTATGGTAAACATTTAAAGTCATAGAGGTCTAATTTAACTATATTTAAAATATAAGCAAAGTCTATACAACTTAAATTTAACTCATATATCTTTAAATGAACAAAATATTTATACCACTCAGTTCATCCTGTAAGCCGTTTACAAAGACACAGCTTTTTTATTACAAAAGGGATTTTTCTCTAACTAACGGCAAATGTTTAACTGCTGAGATGCTAAACAGACAGCCCTCAAATGCTCAGAGATCTAGAGAATATGGCACTTAAAATGTTTTGTTAAAAAGCTTTTTAAAACAGAGAGATAGGCCAGCTGCTGGCTCCACCCCATTTTCTACAAGAAGACTGATGGGCACTGAAGAACCTTCATCTCAAGTCAGTGACAATGCTGGTCACTGAGGAACTCTGCCCTTTACCTCAACTGCTGCAAAGTACTCCAGACCATGGACAAGAGGAGAGTGGAATCAACTTCCCCTGTGTTGCTTGGGCCAACGGTAGGGAGCCTTACTATAGTCCATAATCCACAGGTCACATGCTATCAGCAAGAAGGCAGGTGTCCTGCAGCCTGCCACTATGGATGGAGGACCTTGGGGATGGCTGTCCATGAAGCCTGCTGGCAAGTCTCTGTTATTCTTTAATCATTAATTCAGGTAAAATCTTACCCTTCTCAAAAACTCTGATGCTTTTGACGACTGGTAGTCTTGCCAGCTTAAAGCAATACAGATTTCAGGAACATGTATTTTAGGGTTTATCCATGTGAAGATAGGAAAGTGTAAGGTTTTGAAGGTCTGGGAATGTAGTTACAAAGGTCTGGGGATGGAAAGGTCTAACATGGTGGATAAATGCAAGTTATGAAGGTCTGAGAATGCAAGGTGTAAGGGTCTGAAAATGGAAGGCCTAATATGGTAATGTAAGGTGTATGAATTAAAGTTATGAAAGTCTGAGAATAAAAAGGCTTAAGTGATGATAAAGTGAGTTGAGACATTAAAAAGAATGAAATATGTTTCTGATTTCTCTATTCCTCATGCTACTATTCATAGCAAAGTTCTATAATACCACTATAGGATCATAACTACAAGGTCAAGACTAAGACACTCTTCATTGTCCTAAAAAATACCTGTCAATTTTAAACTGTTAATACTTCCAGCCAAGTTGCTTCTAACAAAATATGTTGCTAATATGTCTAATAATTATGTTTCCACAAACTCTAAGGAATCTTATTAGTTCCAGGGAGCTGAATTGGATTCAAACAAACAGGTCAGATTCACCCCAGTTATTCAATCCTTCCTTGGTCCCAGGACTCCCTTCCCTCATGCTGGGACTCCTTGGGAACCCCTCCCTCATCTTACAATCTTCCCCTCAAGTGACAGGACCTAAGAAAATTTTTTTTCTAAACTTAACCTTGTTTTCTCGTGCCAACATCTTTCCAGGTCTAAGAGGTGCCAGGGAGTTCCATACAGCCTGGACGGCGATGAAACAACCAGCTACCCCAGGACTTGGCAGCAACCTAACCTTCTCAGGTCCCCCAGAGATGGTCAAGGCCCCCACGTCATCAGGAAGCAGTCTTGAGAATTCGACGCCATTATTCCTTAATCTGCCATGTCTAACACCCCACCTTTTTTTTTAATAATATGTAAAGGTGGGATTGAAAGGTTCATGCATTATATGATGGCCTGCCTCTGTTACCTGTCAGAATCCACTCAGGCAGTACCCGAGTCAGCTCAGGGTTCCATGGGATCTAAGTCTGCATGTAGGTGCAGAGGACCCCTTTAAAAGACAGACATTGCCCATTTACAATCTCTGTCTTTACTCTATCTCTACTCTTCACTCTTCTCCTCTCTTCTACCACCTACACACTTTCTCTGCCTCTCTATGGCGACCGGCCATGGTGATCAGCCATTAACCATGTTCCTTTTCTCCCTCAGTCTCCCTACTCTGCGGGGCATATAATAAACTGGTTAATATGTCTAATATGTCTCTTAGTCTTATGTCTCATCTGCCTCTTTTCTTCTTTATTTCTAATTTAAACAAAAATCTAACACTCTTGCTATGGCAAAGACAAATTTCCTTCATGAAGAGTAAAAACTATACTTATCTGTATGTACAAAGCCATATGCTTACAGATTGTTGGGGTTTATTGCTGGTTTTAGTTTGTTAGTGGCTTCAGATTGTCCTCAAATAACCATAACTTCACTAGAACTAAGTGATTAGCTAGGTTTCTAGTACCAGGCAAGGTTTTTTTTTTTATTTTTGTGAATCTTAAGTCCAATTAGACACCTGTTGGTTACTACCAATATATCCATGCTGCTACTGCACCTTCAGGTTTATCATGCAATACTTACCCACTGTCTGGCTCATGGGCATCAAAGCTGTCTAAGATTGTTGATTGCCTCCCTCCTTTAGAAGTCTTCAGGAAGGAGGCCTTCAAGTCATTTCCAGCTCAGGGTTCTCTGAGCCCTGTTTCTGAAAGACATGGTATTTTCAGTAATAAGCACTTCTTATTCCACCTTTGGGTAGAAGATCAACCCCTATAGGCTATAAGTTTATGAGTCTCCTGTACAGCTCTGGCCAATGACTCAAAGGAGGGCTTCTCATATCTACTACAGGGGTTTTCTGTTAGTTGGTATTTGAATCTTGGAGGCAACACTTGCAGACCAGATGAGAAAGGTTATCTAATTAGGGAAACGGGAAAGGAGGTGGTCCTTAAGGATGAGGAGGGAAGTAAATACAGAGAGGGGTAAACAATGACTTTTGAGGAAGGGATAGGGAGGCAACTGCAGAATCAAGAGGGAGGTGGGTAAAATAATAACAATAACGTCTGAAAAAAGCCATAGGAATCAAACTATATAGTATTTAACAACAAAAGAAAAAATCAAAAAACATTTGTAATACTCTAGTTCCATGTATAGACATGCATATAGAGTTTAATGCATTTTTTCTTGCTTGTTTCATTTATGGTGAATTAAGAAATTACAATAAGTGCCTATCTCTGAAGCCCTTTTAGAATAACTGAAATATAAGGAAAGGTTGCAAAGGACTGGATAAAGTTAATGTAAAAATTTGAGAAAACAGATTTTCCTTCTTGGAGTGAATACTGGAGACAAAAGAGAAAACAAACTAAAACTGCAGGAGGTAGCCTAGCGAGTTTGGATGTGCATCACTAGTTTCAGCAGGCACTGAACTGTCAAATTCCTTGTGGGACAATCCTTTCTGCTGCTATCTTGGATGAGGATAAGAGGAAAACCTAAGGAGGAAGTGAAAGGATGTCCTGTGTCATTGGACTCACACTCCACACTCCACTTTCTCTCCCAAGAGTTAACTCACCCAGCCTGCTTCCTCATGGGACAGAACAGCTCGCAGTGAATTACAGGAATTTCGTTCTCAGAATTACCAGACAGAATACTCTAGAATAAAAGTTTTCTGATTTTGTGTGATGTTGCAAAATGAGGGTAACAGATTTTTCTTGAACTCCTGGGTTTTTTAACAATAATAACATTCACACACATGTTGACAATAAATACCATCTCTCAGTACAGGAGCTGGATTTGTACTCTTTTCCTCTTCTCTTACACAAAAGATTTAAACAAAACCTGTCCACTAGGACCGAGAGTGGTAACGCATGCCCTCCACCTCAGCATTCGTGACAGTATGGGGGGAACTCTGGAAGTACAAGCACAAGCTAGCATATACAGAAGTTCAGTTTGGATAAATAAATCAACAACAACAAATCTACTGTTTAGGACAGCAATTGAATTTTAAAAATAATATTCTAACATTTTTTTTAGCATACATTCAGATTCATAGGCAAAACTTGATTCAAAATCACAGAATTTACTACAACATAAAGAAGGAGAGAGGTCACATAACAAATGTTTGAAGACTGGATTAGAACTCTTCTCGGCTTTCAAAGACCCCAAAATAGCGGTAGCTATTTAAAAAGAAAAATCAAGTCATATCCCTAAATAGAAATATGACAGTCACTTCTTAACTACCTCCATGATTCATCATGTTTAAGTGTAGACATTAGCTTGACATTTTACATAGTCAAAAACTAGTGACTAAAAGATTAAAAGAACAAAACATGTTAAAGAAAACTTAAAATAAGCTATAATTAAGGTGCTTATGGAAACATAACTTAGTTTTAGTTTATTTAGTTCTGCATTAAGTTTGATGAATGAATTTTAAAAAATAAATGAAGACAAGAAGCCAAACATAAATATTTATTTGAAAATTCTTGACTTATATTCACGATTTAAAAAATAAATTCTAGCGGGGTGTTGGTTGCACACACCTTTAATCACAGCACTCGGGAGGCAGAGGCAGGCAGATCTCTGTGAGTTCGAGGCCAGCCTGGTTTCCAGAACGAGTGCCAGGATAGGCTCCAAAGCTACACAGAGAAACCCTGCCTTGAAAAACCAAAGGGAAAAAAAAGAAAAAAGAAAAGGAAAAAAAATTCTATGTGTGGTACATATTATTTTGTGCACTCTATGATATTTGAAATTTAAGTCACATTAACATATGATGACATGGCAAGGAACTGAAACAATGCATAGTTAATCTAAAATAATTCAAAATGAAATTAGATCATGGTTATGACCAAAATATACAGTAAATTTGAAGCACTTGGAATGTATTCTTGAAAGCATATTTCTGTCTACCTTTTGTTTGGCCACACTGTAAAAAAGATTATATACTAATTTTGATGATGAAAAATAATACAAACAGAATAGAAATGAAACTTTAGTTTTTGTAACACGATTTTTTTCTACTTTATAATTAGATATCAGTGTACATTTTTGTTTCAAGTAAAATACACACATTAAACCTTGACTTTTTATCATTTAACTTGGGTCTCTTTTTTCTTTTTGGATTGACAGATAAAATGATTAATAAATGTTTACATATTATTCCTCCTGCATATACACTTAGAACTAAATAAAATCACATGAAACAGAATATAGATGCAAGTCTAAAGCATGAATTTTCTTGGTGGCTGATTCCCTTATTTTTATTAGAATTATTTAATCAGATAAAATATTACTAGAAAACATGATATGGCACATTATGGTGTTACTTGATTCCAGAATGGGTTTATTATGTTTTGTAAGATTTTCACTATCAACTTGACAATAAAACCCATTGTAATGGAAAATAAAGAATAATTTTGTTAATTGTCGCATCCACCCTTGACCAGCAAGAACGACACAACACCGAGGAACCTTCTTCTCACAGTTTATTCGGGAAACTTGCTTTACAGGGAGTGGCGGCCCCAGGTAGAGGAAGATGGGGCCTGATATAGTCTACATCTACCAATCACCTAACCCTACGTGGCACACCAGGATAGGTTGTCTCCAAGCAGAATTAAGAGGATACATGGCCTTTACCAAATTAGGAGTTGTTTACCACAGAGAGCACTCACCGTAGGGCTGGCGGAAGGTGGAAACTGGCACCATCTTTTGGGCATGGTACTTTGCAGCTCCCAACAGTTAATACTTTAGAAATACTCTGTAGTCATAAAGAGGCTATGATATATAAAATAACCGAAAATGCTATTGAAATAAGTTTTGTGAATTTTCAAAGTATCAGAAGTCTGATATAATAAGATGTCATGTGACTGGCTTTATCATTTATATCACAAACCTAGAAAATTGTCTTCATGATTGGTGTGTTTTTGCCAGTTAACAAAATGTTCCTCCAAAAAAAATTACTTTGTGAACTGAAGGTACGAAGAGTATGGATAATGAGGCTGAATCACACTATAAAGGTGGGGAAATTATCTGTAAATGCTTTTATGAAGAATAAACAAAAACACAAAATGATCCAGTAGTACCTCTGACTCGCTTTCAAACAGCACTCTGAGAGTCAAGAAGTACTCCTACCAGAACCTCAAGAATGCCTGGATCACACAAGTAGCATGACACCCCAGTACACTACAGAAAAGAAACAGTGTCTGATTCCACTTTTTATTAAAAAAGAAAAGGCCAACTTAAAAAGTCATGACAAGAAAACCTTAATAATGAATTTTCCTGTTATTTAAAATTTATATTTTGTTGGTGTATTAGTAAACATTCATTTCCCCTTCCATTCCACAACATTACATGGAAACAAAATGTATAACTATGGTCCTCAGCTGAGCTCCCAATCATGATGCTCCTTTATTATGTGAACATTAAAACCCAGTATATTATAGGCTGTTTTAGAGCAGCTAAGGAGTTTGTCATGTTATATCTGTATAATAAATTAAGGACATCAGCTGGTAAATTAAGGACATGGAATTACATCATTTAAAAAAATGTTTATTTGGCTCTTCTCCTTCTGGTTCCTGGGATCCAATTCCTCACACTCAACCCCAGCTCTACAGAAGAACTCCCATGTCAGCTGTCCCCACCTCCTGTGGATCTCACAGGTATTCCACTTCTAATCTCCCTCCCCCAACTTATTGCTTTGCTCCAGTCCTGCACCCCACCAGGCAGCTGCTTATAAACTAAGGATCACAACTGACAGGGCAATTAGAAGGCTGACAGTAGACCCAAATCACTCTTATCTTCTGCTCCCTCAGATCCAACCCCCGACCCATCCCCATCTCTATAGCAGAAAATACACAGTGCTCTCCTATTCTCTCTGAGCTCACACCAACAGATCACAAAGATTATCTACTCCAACCTTTCTTTCCCCAACTGGTCCTAACCCTCAGGAATAACCTGGGAAAACATCAGCTGAGCAAGCCTGGGAAATGGCTCCACAGAAAATTTTCTATCAGGCACTGTACTCTCCTAAAATCCAGGCAGAAAGCAGAAATCAGGACCAAAACATTCATCCAATGGAGACAAAATCAAATGTCACCCAGACTTATAGTTATCCCAATCCCAGAGGCATCTATGTGGTCATAAAAACAAAATCATTAACAGTCAAGAAATATATGTATCCACTAGGGCCCAACAACCCTATCAGAACAGCCACTGGAATAATCTCATATAGCTTAGCAAGAAGAAGACCTTAAAACAGGCAATATAAAGATGATAGAGGTTCTTAAAGATAAAATGAATAAATCCCTTAAAGAAATCAAGGAAAACACAAACAAACAATTAGAAGAAATGCATAAAATGGTTCAAGACATCGAGATGGAAGTAGAATTTATGAAGAAAACCCAAACTGACGGAATTCTGGAGAACAAAAATGTGGGAATTAGAACAGGAACTATAAAGGCAAGCTTCATTATTAGCTTACAAGAGAAGGAAGAAAACATCTCAGATATTGTAGATATGGTAAAAAAAATGGATATAATAATCAAAGAAAATGTTAACTATAAAAGTTTTCCAAAACCAAATATTAAGGAAACCTGAGACAATATTAAAGGCAAATCTAAGAATAATAAGAATAAAGGAGCCTCCCCCCTCTGCTTAAGGTAGGTGTGGGCTCTGATCAGGGCCCAACTCATGCCATTTCCCACTCCTTGGATCTTCCTGGGCCTTCTCTAAGCATATAATGGACCCACCCAGGCAGAAGGGACCACCCTGAGTCTGGCCACACCGCACTCTTGGCCCACCTGTATGCCCTATGCCCTCTGTCCTCCACTTGGGTCCGGGGCCCCCCTATGTACTCTGCTTGAGGAGAGGCTGGACCATCCAGAGTTGCAGACACTGAAGTCTTGGCCCACCTATGCCACCAGGAGACCAGAGGAGAGGTAGAGAACCCATCTACCCACACAAAGAAGGGAAAGGAAGACAACAGTATAAGAACACACTCAATAACAGAAGGACTAATATGACACCACCAGAATCTATGGACTTCACACCATCAAGACCTGAAAAGCCCAACACAGATGAAGCAGAAGAGAAGAACCTTAAAAACAACTTCATGAAGATGGCAGAGAATCTTAAAGAGAAAACGAGAACATTTCTTAAAGAAATAGAAAAACAAGCAAACAAAAAAATACATGATATGGAGGAAAAGACAAACCAAAAAATTCATGAAATAAATAAATCTCTTTAAGAATCTAAAGAAAGCCAAGAAAAAACAGCCAAACATGTGAAGGAAACAATTTAAAAAGTTCAATGCTTGAAAGCTGAAATAGAAATAATAAAGAAAATACAGAATGAAGGGATGATGAAACTAGGAAAGCCGGGTAAACAATCAGGTGTTACAATAAATCTTTCCACCAAAAGCTGCCTGAACCCCACCACCACGTGTGAGCTTTATGCCAGCCGCCTGCCAGAGTTAGGGCCCAAATGAATACACAGAAACTTGTATTAGGTTCAAAGCTGCTTGGCCAATGACTAGGACTTCTCATCTGCTAACTCAGGCTTAACTATCATAAATCTATATGTTTTATAAGACTTATCTTATCGGACACCTTATTGGCGTCCCTCCTTGCTGGTGGATCACATCTTGCCACTGGAGCAGGAGCAGAGGGGAAAAAGAGGGACCCTTCCTGTTTCTCCTTCGCTTAAATAGGAGTCTCCTTGCTATGTCATTTCCTGTCTGGATCATCACTTCTCTACTATATTTCCCAGAATCCTCTTTGACTCCTAGTCCTGCCTAACTTGTCGTTTCATTGGCCAAACAGTATTTTATTTAATAGTCAATAAGATAAACATACACAGTACATTCCCCATCAATCAGGAACTACAGATGTAAGTATAACCAATAGAATACAAAAGATGGAAAAGAGAATCTCAGGTTTTGAAGACCCAATACTGGAAAGACAGTCATAAACCAAAGTAAAATATCAAGTTCAACAAATCCCTAAGACAAAATATCCAGAAAATATGGGAAACAGTGAAAAGGTCAAACCTAAGAACAATAAGTATAGAAGAAGGTGAAGAAATACAGCTCAAAAGTGACTCCGAGCAGGGCCCAGAAGGCTGACTGGAAATAGTCCCAAGCTTACCTCATCCAAAGGGCAGGGAAAGGGACTAGGACACTAGCTAGAAGTTTCTGGCTAGGGTGGACCCTGCCGAATGGGCGGTTTTGTTTTTTCTTACTTTATTTTATTTTATGCTTTATAGTTATCTCTTGCAGGCATGGTCAGGCACACCTGTAGCCAGCGCCTAAGCAGGTGTGGCTACAGCATCCCCTACAATTCCCCTTTTAGTCTAAAAGAGGATTAAAACTTAACAGTGTAAAGTATCCAAAATTAACAATCATAAAGGTAAAATATAAGAATAAACAACAATCTGCTTATGTCACATCATAACTATCTATTTTAACTAAATCCTAAAGTCATCTGAAAGAGGTGTCTAAGCCTGAACAACTCCTTCAAATCCCAACCATAAACAATAGGAAGCTATCCCTAACTAGGTATATACATTATCCTAAATGACAACAATGGGGGGAAGGAGACATAGCATCCTCCAAGTTACTTCCTGCTGAAATGGGGTGGTGATAGCCTTGTGGAGTCCTTTAGGAAGAAAATGTTAGTATAGTGAAAGTCTTGAATGGATTGTATCCAGTCCATGTTAGATGGGATTCACTTGATTGAAGATCTCCCTTTCCTCAAGTTGATTGATGTTAGTAACCGAAGTTATGGCCAGAGTGTCAGCTGAAACATATCAAGTTGGATCCAGTGCAGTCGAGGAGGTGTGGCCCATTATCTTTCCAGGGTGTTCAGGGATTGCTGTCAGGCAGGTCTTCATTGGCTGTGTGGGACTCAAACATAAATGTTAGCAGAGAAATGTTTGCTTGTGTAAGTATACATACTAGAAAAGATAACCATGGGAGCATAACCATTATGACAATGTGTACACCTTGAAGGAAAGAGCCAAGAAAAGACAAAGACAGTCCCCAAATTCTTCTCTTGTCCTGTATTACATCAATTGGCTTCTTGATACAATACAGAAACTTGAAAGTTTAGTTAAACAATGTGCTTGGATTTTAGAGGAGGAAAGCCAAATCCACCTCTAAATCCAGCATTGGTTTAATTGAATAGGGACTAAGAAATAAAGAGAAATAGAGTTCTCTGAGAGACAGCTGTAAAGTTTATAGTATGGCAGATTCCTTTTGTTTGATTGTTATAGCTACCATCTATTCTTAAGGATCTACCCATGCAGTGTCCTTTAACTTCTGGAGATGAGTTTTCTGTGAAGATAAAAGCAAAAGATTTCCCTTTCCTTTGGGAGGTTTCTATTTAGTTTATGAGATATACCTTAGTAGAATACCTGTCATTTCTCCTCATTGGGAGGTTTTTCCTTTCAACTCGAATCTTGATCAACTTTGATGGTATCCAAAGTTTTTCTTCTCCTGTGGAAACCAATGAAAAGCCCCTACTCCATCATAACACATGTCCTGGTTTTCATACAGAGGTTAGTACATCTTTGAAGTATACCGGCTGACTCAATTCAGCAGTTTTTTCCATAGTCCAGTGTCTTTCTGCAGCTGTTTGTCCTTTTTCATTGGCATTAAGAAAGTTTAGTGTTAATAAAGCATTATGCAACTTATGTTTGGTGGGTTTACTCTTCCAATCCTGTTTATGGAGCATCTCTTTTAGTGTCCTATTAGATCTCTCAACCACTGCTTGTGCTGTAGGATTGTGTGGTATACCAGTGACATGCTTTATTATAACCTAATAAACTGTTCCAATTTAGTGGAGACATATGCCAGAGCATTGTCAGTTTTTATTTGTGCAGGTATACCCATAAATACCATCACCTCTAGCAGCTGTGTCATAACGAAATCAGCTTTTTCAGAGTTAAGTGCAGTAGCCCATTGGAACCCTAAGAATGTGTCCATAGTATGACGCACAAATTTCAAATTTCCAAATTCTGCAAAGTGAAAGATATCCATCTGCCAAACCCATTTCTCTGAATGCCCTTAGAATTACAGGCTTCTGGCAATGGAGTTTGATTATAAAGGAACAAGTAGGACAGATTCTCACTATCTCCTTGGCTCATTGCCAAGTGATGGAGAAGTCCTTTTTCAAACCTTTGCCATTTTCATGATGTTTCTTATGAAATTCTTTCAATCCTCTGGGTCTGACTTTTCTGTTCCTTTTCTTTTCTTTTCTTTTCTTTCTTTCATTCATTCATTCATTTATTTATTTATTTATTTATTTATTTATTTATTTATTTATTTGGTTTTTCGAGACAGGGTTTCTCTGTGTAGCTTTGGAGCCTATCCTGGCACTCACTCTGGAGACCAGGCTGGCCTCGAACTCACAGAGATCTGCCTGCCTCTGCCTCCCGAGTGCTGGGATTAAAGGCGTGTGCCACCAATGCCCGGCTTCTGTTCCTTTTCTACAATGTTAGCTGGGCCATGGTAGGTGATGGGTATCTCATTTAGTGATGAGCAAACATACTCTCATTCTCAGCACTTCGAGTTATGTATATACTCACTGATGATAGTCCACTGCAAAAAGCTCCTCTAACCAAGGTTGAGGACAGTGCAGGTCTGTGTATGTAAACAAAAATGTTTAGAAGGAAATTTGACAGCATAATCATTTAGCAAAATTGCAGTATCAGACACTACCCTAGCCTTATGATGTCCCCAGCTATGGGTTTTGGACAGGGTTATAAGACCAGTCATGAAATTCCCTCCTATAGGAGCAGGCTACAGAGTCAGTCAGAAAGTAGCTAGGTACCTCACACCAGTCAGGCTACTCTTCTACTAACTGTTGTGGATTAGCTGGAAAGGCAGTATTGTAGCATGCAGGGCTCCATATTGAGTAATAACGTTGATGTCTTTTCTCACATAAAATTCTACTGAGCACTGTGAAATCCTGCAAACAGGAAAGAAAATTGCTAAGCAGTTTGATAGTGATGTTTCTATATGCTGCAGCCAAAGCCTCTGGTACATTTAGCAACAGAGGCTTACCATATAATATGTTTTAAAATCAGAATAGCTGAATTTTACTGTAAAGGGTTTAGAAACCCAGTAATAAGATGATCATTTTGTAAATGTTTAAGAAAACAAATAAGAATATTAATTGAAACTGTATCACTCAGCCTACCACACACACACACACACACACACACACACACACACACACACACACACACACAAAAAGAGATCTTCATTCTTGCTAACACCCTGAATTTTGTACATTGGACTAAATTTCTTCTTCAGTTAGATTTCTTATTCTGCTAAATACATTTTGGTATGTTATACACTTATTCCTATAGTATGGAATAGCTAAAAATAGAAATATCTTTCCAGGAAACAACAAAAAGTAATGCTCGATTTAAAAAAAAAAGAAATACAAAGAATAAAATGTTATCTATGTTGTTTCTTCTATTAAATACAGAAGTGTTGTTATGCTATTTGGTTTGCCACCCTTCTAGTTTCCTTCCTTTAAACTATGACTTTCCTTCCTAAAAACCAGGGTGAGTATGTCTTCTTTAATCTTGTGATTACAATCATGTACTCCTTCTCTTTTTTCCAAAAGAAGGAGCATAGCACAGGAAGGCTGGTTTGGGACACAACACAAAAGACTGACAAGCCACACTGAAAGCTAAATTTTAAACCTTTTCACTTCCCCAAGTAGCTAATATGAAAAAAAGCAAGTTCATTTCTGCCACAATGAAGGATGCCCTTCTATGACACAATAAAATAGAAAATAAATAGTCCCTGATGAATTGTTGACAGATAAATGTTGCAAATGTCTTCAGTTTCCTCCAGGACTCAAGGGTCCTTGTGATACCAAATTTAGTCTGGGGTTTTTGTGATGAAAGAGGTGTTCTGGCTGCCAAAATTTCATTCTATGATCTTAGTCACCTACCTTTCCCATATAAATAGCATACACAGCATAAAATTAATATGCGAGAAGAACTATAAAATGGATCAGATATAGCTATGCATTTGATTATAGCTTTATTTTGTTTTTAGATTGCTTGTTTTCTCATTTAGATTTTGTATTCTTCATTGTTCTGGGTTTTATTAGCAAGCAAATTGCTAGATTAGGGAAAATACTATAACCAGACAAACACACAAAAGAGAAGCATACACCTATAGACTATAATCCCATTATGAACAAAGAAAAGTTTTTAACCAATTGTTAAATGCTGATTTATATTAGCTATCCAATGCCTTGCCACTAACACTGACCAGGGGTTATATACATCCCTCAGGAGTTAAAATGAAAGAAAAAAGGGAAGAAAAATGAAATGATGACTAGAAAAGACTGATGAAGGTTAAAATTTGATCCACAGTTCAACAAAGTTGGAGATCAAAGTCTCCAATAATTCTTTCAGGTTGGCGATGCCTAGAGGCTATTTGACTGAACTTAACTTTGATGTACTATGCTAACTCAGAAGCATTGTTCTCCTTTTCTTCTACTAAAATAATCAATACCATATACCCAAGCAGGGTCCATATATTTCAAGAGTTCAAGATTTCTCTACAGTTTAAAAACTAACTGTGAATAAGTTTTTATTTTAAAAATAAAGAACTTGAAAGTGTGTTCACCCTTCAAGTCAGGTACAATAAGGAAGCCCAATTGCCACGTTGTACAAGAGTGTCCTCAGGGATGCAGAATCCTACAAGCTTGAAAATACTGTCACCAAGAACTATCACAGAGAAAGATTAACCTCATTGTTATAACATACTACAAAAAAATGCTGTCTGCATGCAATGCTTTCACTAATTTTCCTCCAAATTAAAAAAAAATCAAGGTGCTGTTATAGATTTTATGCTGAACTGTTTGGTTTTCTTCAGAAGGAAAGGCTGTTTTAGAATAACATTTTAACTTTTCAAAAATTCAGAGTGACTTTTAAGTTACTATTTAAACAATTTTATATGTATTCTCCCCATTTCAATTTTCCATGTTTGTATGCATTTCCAATGCCATTTTTAGTATTTAAAGACAGTAAACTTAAGACCCTAAATCATACTAAAAATGGCTTTGTTAATACATGAGATAGCAAAGCATCACCTGTAGCTGTGTGTATCAAGCTCTTACGCATGCTGACTTTCCAGAAGCCAAATGCTTTAGTGAATGGGTTTTTGGAATTAATAGAAGGTACCATGAGGATGAAATGAGAGAGAGAGAGGGAGAGAGAGAGAGAGAGAGAGAGAGAGAGAGAGAGAGAGAGAGAGAAGGGAAATAAGTGAGAGATAGGGAGGAAAAGGAAGAAATGAAAAGGAAGGAAGAAAAGTGATGGGGACAGGGAGAATAATGCCGTAAGTTCTAGGTTTTGTCACAAAAAGCAACACAAGAAACTAGAACAGACATGGAAACAACAGCTTTGAGAGGGAAATGAGTGTGAATGCACCATGCACTGTGTCTAAGTAACAAAAATATTATAGAAACTGAAAATACACCTGGATTCCTGCTAGGATTTAATAAATGAGATACAAAATTAAGTGAATGAACACTTGGATGTCTTGTCACAAGATTCTCTTTCTGACTAAACTCCCGCTAGGAGTGCTACCAATGGACACAGGACAAGGGCCTGCTTCCCCAGAAGCTTGTTGGAGAGCAATGAAATCTCAGGATCCTGAAGAGCAGCGGCACAGAGCACAGCTGCCCAGCCCAGGAGGAAAATTGCCTAGATTAAATTGCCATTACCCAGCTATCAAAATCTTTAAGGCACAGGATATGATCTTGTTCCAAATCCACATAAATGAATTTCTGTGAGAAAACTTTATTTGGTTATGTGTTCCTTGGAAAATTTACACTTAAACATAGTATATATTCAGGGCAAGTACTCTATTCTTATTTTGGAAACTTCTAGTGTCTAAGGCACTGTAGTTGTCTACCATGGAAATATGTTTTCCTTTTTAATAATGTGTGCTAATTGTTCAAAATCATGGCTTTTATTATAATATGTGAATATATGTATGCAACTTTTACTTTGATCAGGTTTATCCCTGGGCTACTCCTCTGGAGCTGTCCCCTCCAGCAGTTGTCCTTCTTCCCAGATGAGTTACAAACAAAGTGTTCTTGCATGGAACCTAAGTTTGGCTCCCAGCATGTGTCAGATTGTTCATAATTGCCTGTAACTGCACTTCTGGGGAATCTGAGGTCCTCCTCCTGATTCCACAGCACCTGCACTCAAGTGCACATTTCTATGTAGAAACACACAGAGACATATAGCCAGGATATAAAAAGTTGGAAACAATCTCTTATGCAGTATTAGTAAGTCCTAAAACATGAATATCATCATCTTTTCAACATTAAAAATGTGATTTCCATTATAGAAATGATAGCAGCCCACCCAGTCCAGCACCAAGCACCTTGCACTCCTCTTGCTTGGAGCATATGGCCACACACAGAAAAATACAGTGACTTGCTTCTTTGCATACTGTCTTTTATTTTTCAAACTCATAATGAAGAGAAACATAATATATTCACATTTATTAACAATTAGTCCTAGGTACAAAAGAAAATTGTCTTCATATTAATTCTTTCAGAATTAAACAGCTTCAACTTGAATGTATTCAAATTTTTCTCTTTGCAAACCCTGTATCACCCATCAGGTTACCATCTGACCTTCACTCTGTATCTTTAAATATTTTATTCAACATGCTGAAACTCTCACAAATGTTAAGGAATATTTTTTCTTATATATGAGTCATCACAGTTTCATGAAATTTATTCACCATCTGCTTGGCTGACTTAATGCCATCAACAAAGGATATGATCAGCTTGACCTCTCACATTCTGTGATCATCATGAAGACTGAGTTGACATCTCAGCCACACAATGGGTCTTTGACAGATTTGAGTGCTGGTTTTTCAGTGATAATTCATGCCATGAATTTAACAATCTCTAGAAATTTACTTTGCCTGTGTGTATACATTTTAAGAGGAAAATCCTTCTTTGTTCCAACTGTTACCCTGTACAACATTCCTCAAAATACAGAAAATAGATGACGTAAATATCATAGTTAAAATAACAACGCAAACTATGAAAACTCCTGGAGTCTTAAACTCTAACTGCACCTTTGCAGAGACTGATTTCATATATGAGCATCTTAGCATGGGAGTGAATGAATACATGTTACTAGACAATCATATGTAGTTTGTTAATTTATGTGGCTCATCTGTGAGGTACATAAAATGAAGCAAAAGTTTAGAAAGAAAAACAAAGGCCTTGCTCTTAAGGTTCTTACAAGCTAGAAAAAAGAAAACAGAAATCAAAAAAAATAACAGAAAAAAACTGGTAGTGAATGATGTCATGCCTGGATACAATGCCCTGGATGTCTTTGCAGTTTACGCAAATTCTTGTCCAAAAAAGAATTAGGGCCAGGCAGTGATGACACAATCCTTTAATCCCAGCACTTAGTAGGCAGAAGCAAGTGAATCTCTGTGAATTTGAGGCCATCCCCATATACAAAATGAGTTACAGGGAAGCATGGGTTATACAGAGAAACCCTGTCTTGAAACCGAAAACAAAAGGAAAGAAAGAGGATTAGCAGGGAATTAGAGAACTCAGGGGCTCAGGGGTGCTCAAGTGTCTTAGAGGGTTTTAAGAAGAACCTGGGATGCTTACTGAGTGTTATTGAGTTTTGGCTTCAGACCATATATAACACTGCTTTTGCGCTATGTCCACAATAATCAGGAGTTCACCCCACTCTGTTTAGTTGCATGCTCATGTTGGCAGGGAATCCAACATGCTAATGGGCTAACAGAATAGACTAATATTAGAAATATTGGAACTATTTTATTTCAGGACAGGTGATTTTGTTTCTGATTATTATAGAGATTTGATATTAAGGTCAATTAAGTTTGAAACCTTTAAAAAGGGGGGGAAGTCCAATGGCTGTAGCTAACTGGATATTTTTAACTGTCTACCTGGTACTAGCATCCTTAAATTCTGTAAGTTGTTTTGCAGTTGTAAAAGAAAGGAGAGGGAAAAAGAGAAAGGAAAAGTGGGGTGATAAACAAGGCTGGTCCCAGGAAAAGAGCTAGTTTTGCTCTTGTTTTTGGTGTATTTGTTCCCTTTTGTTTTTCCTTTGTAAGGTACACAGATTGAACCCTGTGTCTGAAGCCAGTCTGACAAGTGCTCTACCAATGAACCATGTCTTCCATAAAAGTAATCTTAAATCTCAGCCCATACCTCCATCTGAGTTGTGTCCCTGTAGACACTCAAATTCACTATTCCTGCCTGTATGCTTATGAAAAATACATTGTGAAAAGCTGTTTTTATCCATTTATAAGAGCAAACTGCCTGGAAAAGTTCCCAGGGTCATGGCCCACCCCACTGCCTACAACATTCACATTACACATTCTCTGCTCCAAGATTTTTTTACTGAAGGGAAAGTGACTCTCTCCCCTGCAAAAGTTAACGATTTTAAGATATATTTCACGCATAAAAATATATATGTGCATCTATACACAATAATGATAAACAGATCTACAAGTATGTATGTAGGTATGTATGACATAGACTGTGTATAATGGTGAATTTGTGTAAAAAAAAAAACAAACAAAAACTGTGTGAATTTCTGTGTTCCAAAGAAATGAATATGACAAATGGTCTCAAAATTCATCAGTAAACATTATACAACATTTCATTGGTATTCCAGTTCTGACAACCTGAAATTCTCCTCTTCGTATGAAATATTTGACCCTTCTAGGGATGAATTAAACATTTATCATAATAGCAGCTTGTTCACTTTATTTAGTTTCTAAAACCTCAGTGAATAATGAGAAAGATATGCTATTACACAAACTATTTTAAAAATAATGACTCTACGGTTTGTGAAAAACTTAATCTTCTAAGATTTTACTGTCCATGAACAGATGTGCAAAACAAAATTTAAGATAGTATCATATGATAAATATCTTAGTCATCCAGGCAAAAGCACTGTTGATTTATTTGGGAGGTTTTGGCCTGAAACATCATCTCATCCCTTTGCTCGTGCAGACTCTCAGAATCCAGTGTGAGGATTATCCCCAAATGCTAGTTGCCTCTGTATCCAGGCAACAACCCTGCACTCCAATGAAATGTGGGATAACAGGCTGCTTTGTAGTGGTACCTGTTAGCATGGGAACGAATTCCAAAGCCACAGCTGAGGAAAATGATCACTGAAATTTATTTGCACTGTAATAAAGAGTTAAATTTGATTAATCAAAAATTGTTGGAAAAAATGACATTATCACTAAAATGGCACAATTTAGAATTTAAAATCAGAAACACTACTAATTTTCAAATTAATATTAGAACTCTTAAGCAAAAAAAAATTTGGAAAGTTAATCTTCATAGTTTGGCTATAAACAGTATGTATATATGTAAGTTTCACACTTAGAATTGAAATTAATGTAGATCTATCTAATTTAAGCACAAAATTTATGGTTTTCTTCATTGTTCTTTCATATCATCATAAGCAAGAGGTAAATATAATCATAGTTCCTGTGCTTGTCTTTGAGGAATTCATTGGTTAGAAAAAAATGTTAGTTTTTTGAAATTGTTCCTTTTACTGTTGAGGCCCTAATACCAAATATACCCAAATTACTGGCCTGATCAGTCTTCCATTTGAATTTGCAGCATTCTGCTTCACCTACACTGGGCTTACTCCACAAGTGTTTTGTATAGAAACTTTTATTTTTATAGTATGAGGGCTTGAAGTTGAAATGGAACTTGTTATATATACATATTTTTCTGTTGAGTTCACATGGAGACAAAGAAGGGATATGCAGATTTATAAGTTATGTGGAGCTGACTGCCAAGTAGCAACATCCTTCTCCAGCCTTGTAGTAGTTAAACACTGAGGTAGAAATAGAACTACAGCAATACTGTAATCCATC
This sequence comes from Cricetulus griseus, assembly GCF_003668045.3. Classification (NCBI taxonomy): domain Eukaryota; kingdom Metazoa; phylum Chordata; class Mammalia; order Rodentia; family Cricetidae; genus Cricetulus; species Cricetulus griseus. Next base: position 176,675,959 of record NW_023276806.1, on the reverse strand, counting down.
TGTGTAGCAAGAGCCAATAGAGAAAATGCTAGTGTGTATTATGTTAACAACATTAATCTTTTGAGTGTTTTCTGAGGAGAAATCACCAGATTTGGTGGAACATTAAGCAACATTAGTTAACAGCATAAGCCAATCAAGACATTGCCTTTTTAGAAACTCATCCTAACACCTGGAAATACTCCAAACAGATCTAAGCTGACCTTTAATTGAAAATATTTTAACTTAATCCTTAGTTACACTTCACCTCCTGCTTTGAGCAGACTTCCTGTCTTTCGGTTGCTAAGCCCTGTATTTTGAAAGCAACCCCTCTGGGAAGGACCCTGGGCTACATGCTTCTGCCAATCTTCATTTTTCTATTCTCCATGGCCCCCAACACAATTCTTTGACAATTCCAAGAAACTAGGAATGTCTGCACTATATATTTTGCAACATGATAATGAGGAAGTCAATTTACCTCTTTAAGCCTCTGCTTACTCATTTGTTTTAAAAGGGGATAGTAAGATTGACCTTCACAATCTTGAAGAATATTGATAACCTCAGAGAAGAATATACTTCTATCTATGTAAATGAAAACATTCATTAAACAGTGAACATTATTTTTATGTGTTTATTTTTACCCTTTCCCCCAATTTAAAAGGCTTTGGAGTGGTAGATGACTCAATCTCTAAGTATCTAGTCATTCTTCCAGACCTTATTGAGCAGTCTTTTCTTGGGAACTTTGGCACTATTTAGAAATTAATTACACATGACTTTAAAGATTTGAATACTGGTAACTGCAAAAGTTAGGAAACTAATCAGAACCCCCTCTAAATAAAGACCTTAAAATCATGTGGTGGGGAACAACTATCCCATGCCTCTGACCACAGTATTCTTATGGCATTCAATCAGACTGTGTCAGAACATGCCAAAGGAAAGCAAAAGGCACATTATAAAACAGTTAATTGCACTAGTGTTGACTCATCTCAAAAACAAAAGGGTTTTTTCCTTACACATGACACACATGGTTTGTTCATCATTTCCACATGTCTTCTCATTATTCCTTATGGATAAACTTTATTGAATAAAAGATGCCAGTTTCTATTCCTCAGAATGTTTAACATTACGTTATTGGAAGACTCTAGTCTTTGAAGAGATGATGAAACTAGGTGTCCTGATTATAGATAAGTATCAGATAATTCTGGGCAGGCTCTAAATGCCATGTAATCTTATAACAGGAATATAGGAATCTAGAGGTAGATTGAACACACACCTTTGAAGAAGGTGATAGAAATGTAGATACTGAAGTGATGTGTTCACAAGCCAAGGACTGTTGGCATCCTCTGGAAGCTGAAAGAAACAAAGAACAAATCCCCCCTTTTCCCTGATAGAAAGTGGTGCCTGATAGAAAGTGGTAACTTTGATTGAACTCAGAGATATTGATCTTGGATTTCTGGATTCCAGAACTATAGCACAACCTGATGTGTTAAACATCTGGATGTTCAATTCATTACACTGGCCATAGAAAATTAATATGTAAGCTATATTTTTTCAGTCTCATTGATTATTTTTTTATACATGGTCATGTGAAAGGATGCTTTCGGTGTCATGTCAGGTAGGGAAATGAACCATGAAGAGGTGAGAATGAAAACTTAGTTTAACCTGACTTAGGCTCAATCAAATTTATCGAGAGTCTGATACCAAGCAGTTTAATGACACCATATTTAAACACAATAAAATTTGAGAAAAATTTCCAGGCAACAATCACTCCAATTCCAGGTGCACAATAAAGCATATGTATGACTACATGGGAACTCCTTTGCAAAGTACACGTGACCTTGAAGGTGGGTTTGATAGCTAAAATGCCTAGAATCTAGTGTGGTCTCTGACTGAGATAGCACAGAGGTCAGCAGGCTATCACATACATGCAATATCTACCCTCCCCTAAGGATGGGTTCTACTGAATGGGAGCTAAAGATAAAGGCCTAGAAAAAAAGGAGTCTGGGCTAAATATTCTTGTGTGGGAAGTAGCAACATCTGGCTCTACAGACCGAAAAAGTCACCAAGTTGTTGACAGTATCCATCTCCAGCATTCTGGCCAGAATACAGGCATTTTCTTCTTTGAGGAGATACCCCTGAGTGATTGCCACTGCTGGTTTCCCTAGAGATCTGTGGGCGCAAGGACTTTTATGCTCCCAACAATCATGTAACTTCCTTGCCCATGAAACATGAAGCAAGCATGTGGATTGCAACACATTCAAGAAGAATTTTTGTGCCATGCACTTGCCATTAAAGGATTATTCTGGTTCAGTAGAACATATCCCAGATAAAGACTGACATCCTGGCCTCAGATGATGAGAAATATAGGCAGACAAAAATGAGTTGTTTATATTGAACTGTTTGTCAGTGTTAACGTTCGGCCACTTATCAATGTCCAGTTCTGCATTTTGGAATCACTTATTGCCCTTGAATGATTTTGTAATAAGAGAGTGGCTAGACAGAATGATAGTTCACACAGAGAACCCCCAAGGAGCTTTATGAGATTATGGGATGGACTTATCACTGTATTCTGCCCTAAATCCATTAACAGGTTCACTGTGTAAAATCACTGATAGAATCTTGAGTCCCTGAATGAGCCAGCCTGGGAGTGGTGCATAATAATAGGTCCTTGTGAGCCAAGGTTGAAACATGTGGTCAGGACAGGTTTCAACTTCTCCTATGTATTCCGACAAGAACAACATGCTCTGTCAAGTCGTGTCACATATATTCAGAGGACTTAGGTCAGTCCCATGCAGGGTCCCTAGTTGTTCGCTTAGTCTCCGTGAACACTGTGGGCCCCAGGTTAGTTGATTTCCTGGGGTTTCTTTTATTGTCCTTGACCCCTTTGGCTCCTCCAATCCTTCCTCCCTCTCTTCAGCAGGATTCCCTGAATTCTACCTAATGTTTGGCTGTGGGTCTGAATCTGTTTCCATAAGTTGCTGGATAAAGCCTTTATAATGACAATTAGGTTAGTTATAAAATTATGAGTATAAAAGAATATCCTCATGCATCCATTATACTGTCATTTATTTTTCCTCCAGTCATGTTTGGTTGTATTCTAGGTCTCTGGGCCACCCAGATTCTAGGTCTTCATGCTCCAAGCAATGTCATGGGTGAACTCACTTTTCTAACATGGTTCTCAGGCTGGAACAGTCATTGATTGGCCATTTCCACACTGTTTGCACCTCTACCCCAGCATGTCCCACAGGTAGGACTGACTATAGGTTGAAGATTATGTGGCTGGGTTGATTTCTGAGTCCTTCCCCTGGAAATCTTGCCTGGTCACAGGAGATGACCAGTTTAGGCTACATATCACTTTTACTAGGAGTATTGGCTGAGGTAATCCTTGTAGATACCTGGGAGTTTCCCTAGTATCAGGTTTATATCTGACCCCCAAATGCCTCTCCTTTCCAGTTGGCTCCTTCAAAACTCTCCCTCCCTCTCCACCCTTACTTGACTCCTCATACCCCCGCCCCACCTGCTCCAAGTTCACCCAGGAAATCTCTTCTATTTCCCCTTCCCAGGGAGAACTGAGTGAGTGACCCTTGGACCCCACACTTAAGATATTTTGGCTTAAGCCTCCTAAGCAGTCATATTACACACAGATATCACCATACTTGCTTTATAATTATTTTATTTAAATATTGATTTTATTTGTCCTACACACTTCACCTCAGAGTGCTTCAAACAATTTGGCTTTGGTTGGTTTACATGATTTGAACAAAAACTAATAGGAAAGAAGTATCATAATTGGAATTCCAAGATGGAGCTTCTAAGACTATGCCAGTCACATATGCAGCAAAATCATTATTAAAGCTTCCCAAATCATGGCATTGAGTTAGGCTTCTTCCTGGGTAAAGCAAAAGACACCAAGGAAGGAGACAATGGAAAGAGCACAGATGTTCCATCTACCTTTACATGCTACATGACCTTTGATTTGACTGTATCAGGATAGTGATTCACACACTTGCACAGTGTCCTCTGTGGCCTTGGGAATATGAAATGTCATTAGACAAATAAAAGTAAAAATTTTAAACAAATTTAGGAATAAGAGAATATGTTTTATAAGCATGTCAAGTTATATTCATCACTCTCCTAATTAAGGATATATGAGGTATAGACATAATGAGGTGTTTGTATTTAGACATCATATTTCAGAGGCTAAATTATCTATTAAAACATTGTTGAGTATGGAAAGAAACTGGGAACTGGCCTCACAGATTGTAAGAAACTCAATGATTACCAACATACAAAAATACTTCTTACTAGAATAAATGGTTCTTCCATACATTTATTCCACAATATATAAAGACACATATATAAATATTACTGAAACATTATCTTTTTATTTGGAAATTTTAACTAAAATATAATTAATCACCCCCTTCCTTCTTCCCACTATCCTTTCCTCCACCTTGCTCCCTCTGAAATCATAGCCTGTTTTTCCTTAATTACTGCTGTTAGACATATATAAGTACATAGATAAGTAAATACAACCACCGAGTTTAGATAGTGTTACTTGCATGTACAGATTTTCAGGGATGATTACTTTGTATTGGATAACCAAGTAGGTAACCTATTCCTTGGAAAGCTAATTCTCCTTCTCTCAGAACTCATTAGTTGCCTATAAATTTTCATCTAGAGGTAGGACCATGTGAGATACCCCTTTCCATGTTAGAATATTTTGGGGATTGTCACTGATCAGGTATTATTACAGCATCCATATTGTTGAGGCTTTATGGGTGTAGCTTCTCTGTCATTTCTGGGAGGGACAATGTCACAGCCAACTTCCCAACCCTCTGCCTTTTAAAATATTTCTACCCCTTCTTCCATGACATTCTCTATCACATTTGCTGGATGGGATTGTATTGTAGACATATCAATTGGGCTGGGCACACCACAGTTAGTCTATTTTATTCTATGTATTTCAACAGAAGTTGCTGTCTGTAATTGTCTCTGTCTGCTGTAAAGAGAAGCTTCTATTGGCGCAGGCTGAGAGCTACGCTTACCTGAATGTATAAAGGTACCTGTTTACAATTCAGTTAGTTAGGGGTAATCCTCGTTTAGTAAAGTTACAGTAGTAAGTTCTCCTGTAAGATCTATAACCTCACTAATCACATGGAGTAGGCTGGGGTTACAGTGATAGCCCTGATTACTCTCATATGAAGCTGTCTTTAAGACCAAGATTGTCACTGTTGCAACTGTGGGGATATCTTGTCATACCAGTTGTCATTGTGGCTCACAGGCATCAAAGCTGGGTAGGAATACTGGTTGCTTTTCTCCTTCTGCAACATGCACAGATACCTTCTGATACCCTAAAAGGTAGTCCTCAGGGAGGAGAATCAATTCAGGTCCACATGGATTTCTCTTAGTCCCACATGCAAAGTATGAGGGATCTTCAGCATTTCAATACCAGAAGAAGAAAGAAGCAAATAGTTCTATGTCTATAACTGCATGACTAAAATAACATGGTACATGGGTAAAATAAAGCATCATAGAAGTTTGCATTTATATGAGTGTGATGGGCATATGTGAACTGAATGATCTGTGTTAGAGATTCTTAAGTGAAAAGAAAAAGATTTGTTCAAATCAGTGTTATAGCACATGGATGCACAGAATGCCCTGGATACACATTTGATCATCTTTCTATATATTGCCAGTAAGCATGGAGAAGGGGATAAAAGTCAATGGTGAAAATACATATTCCTCTTTTGTGATCTTGCTTTTTATTTTGCATATGAATGCATTTAATAAGAAATAGGTAATAATAACATATTCTATAATAAACCATCATTAATTGATGCTAGTAGGAAGGGATCTAAGATGCCCCCAAGATTTTAGCATAACAGATGGCTCTGAGACAAGTGAGGCTCCCCATCCATTCCTGTGATTACATTTCATTATAAGGTAAAAGTGAAGAGATTTTTGCAGCTGCAATCAAAGCCACTAATCACTTGCCTCTAAGTTAATCAAAAGTGATATTTCCTGTGTGGGTCTGACCTAATCAAGAGAGCCCTTTAAAAGGTGGCCTAGAAATCATAAAGGTTTTCCTTTCTGCCTTGATAAAGGTTATAATGTGAAAGGGGTATGTGTAGTGGGGATTTGGGGCATGTTTTACTTTGAGCATGATTCTTAGCTAGACACTGTGATTGTGCCCCTGGAAGACACTAAATAGAAGATAATCTCAAGATATGTCAGAATTCCTGACCCATGAAAAACAATAAAAATTAAATTGTTGTATTTTATTATGAGGTCTGTGTTACCTTTAAAATAATTATAGAAATTATATAAACAAATAGGCTTAATTACAAGATGGCAAAGAAGTTTTTATGTGGTTGAAAAGCAATGAGAATTGAATTTCATAAATCCTGTTCTCTTGAGGAAACTCCTTTTGTGGGAATAAAGAAACTACATCAGTATCTGTGAACCTAGAATGTGTGTGGTGCCATGAGTGGTCAGTCATTTCCTTTGCATTTTGACAAATGACACTAACCCTTGAAAATAATCATATTTCTCTAGTCTGGTTGGTTATTACAACAACAAATACCTCCCTCTGAAAGTGATCCGCATGGGCAGAGAAACAAGGACAGGTATCAGCCACACTAAAATCATAAGTCATGGCCTGGGAAAATAACAAGAATCATTCTAAATGATGGCAGCTGCGAAAATGAAGTACAGATCACAGACTACAGAATAGTGGTTGTTAACTTACATGTTCATCACACAAAAACTTTCAAAAGTAGAGTTTACTCAGCTCCCAATAGACTCTGTAAGTCTGATAAGTCTATCAATAACAATGTATGGGAACCAGCATTTTAAATATCACTGTTATTTTCTTTTGGTGAGTGGAGATAAAGGAAAGTTCCTGGGACACAAAATTATGCAGTGTCCTAGAAGAGCAAGAACCTCAACCCACAGGCATTGCTGGAGACCTGTTAGTACAGAGACAGCCAAGCTGGCCTGGTCCTGATGAGATTAGATTGGACACAACTGTGTCTATCTCTAAGCATGTCTTCATGTGATGGTGAAGCATACTCTACAGGGTGTGCCAGTGTTCTTCTCTAGTGCAATGGACAACTAATCAAGAGATAGATATGCTCCTAAAACCCTTGGAAAATGATATTAATGTAATATAGTCAACTGGGAATATTAACTATTTGATTAATTTGGGGTATCTAAAGAAATCCCATATGAAACATGTAGCTAATTGTGTGTGTGTGTGTGTGTGAGTGTGTGTATGTAAAATAAATACAATCTCTGGGTCCACCAGATCCAATACCTCAGTTTTGTCTGCATAGATATGCAGGAGAGTACCTATGGAAGCCTTCCCTGTCTACCTGTTTCCATCTCCAGCAGATCCCACAGATGATCCATTTCTCACTCCCCTAACTCATTGCTTTGTGTCACTCCCCAACCCCAAGAGCAATTGCTGCAACCCAAGGACCACTCCTTTCAGGATAACAGGTAGGCTGATGGAGGATCCACACCTCTCCTTCTGATCCCCATATCCAATCCCCTCACTACCACCCCCAGCAGAAAATCTGCTGTGGTTACCTTTCTTTCTGTCCTCATCCCCAATGGATCTTGAAGATCTTCTCCTCCAAACTTACTTTCCACAAACCATCCCAATATCCCAGCCAACAGGAATAATCTGGGATCACACCATCTGTGTAGGCCAGGGATACAGGTCTCCTGAAAATTTCCCACCAAGCAGCACATGATCACCACACTCTCCAAAAGACCAGGGAGGAAGAATCCAAGGAACAAAACATTCACCTAATGAGACAAAGCCAGATATTATCACCCAAACCTATAATCATCCCTATCCCAGATTCTGAAATGACAGTGTCAAAACACAATAAAAAATATTTAGGACAAGATGTCTCCAATAGAGTCCAACAACCCCACCAGAGAAGGCACTGAGTATTAATATAGCTGAATTCTAAGAAAAAAGACTTTAAAACAGCTTGTATGAAGATGAGAGAGGAGCTTCAGTAGGAAAGTTATAAACTTCTTAAAGAAACCCAGGAAAGCATAAACAGTACAAGGAAAGGAATAAAACTGTTCCACCTGAAGGAGGAAGTAGGATTGATGAAGAAAACACAACTGAGAGAATTCTGCAGATAAAAATTTGGGAATTAAAATAGGAACTACAGAGGCAAGCTTCACAAACAGAATATAAGAGGTAGAAGAATATTAGACATTGAACGTATAATAGAAGAAATTAATACATCACTCAAAGGGAATCTTAAATCTAAAATTTTCCTGACAAAAATCATTCAGGAAATCTGAGATAGTATGAAAAAATAAATCTAAGAATAATAGGAAGAGAGGAAAGAGAAGACATCCAGGTAAAAGACACAGAAAATATATTTAACAAAATCACACAAGGAAATTTCTTTAATTGTAAAAATGATTCTTATTAAGGGACAAGAAACATAAAGAAAACCAAGTAGACTGGACCAGCAAAGAAGGTTCTCCATGGCACACAGTAATAAAAACACTGAATGTACAGAAGAAAGAATATTAAAGTCTTCAAGGGAAAAGGAATAAGTATATAATATATAAAGACAGACCTATTAGAACAACACATGACTTCTCAGTGGACACTCTAAAAGCCAGAAAGGCATGGGCAGATGTTCTACAAACTCAGAGGACAGATGTCAAAACAAACTACTATACCCAGCAAAACTTTCAATCACAATAGATGAAGGAATTAAAACATTTCATGTTAAAATCAAATTTAGTCAAAAGTCTATCTACAAACCCAGACTTACAGAGTTGTTAGAAGAAAAGACTCAAACCTAAGGAAGTCAATTACAATCATGAAAACACAGGGAATAAGTAATCTCAGAGCAGCAAAATTAAAGAAAGGGTGTCACACACTTACACAAACAAGCACAGCTCACCAATAAAATAAATAACAGGTATCAACAATCATTGGTCATTGATATTTACAAATATCAACAGTCTCAACCCCCCAATTAAAAAGACAAGGACTAGCAGAATGGACCACAAAACAGGACCCATCCTTTTTCTTCATCCAAGAAACACACCTCAACATCAAGTTTAGGCATTACCTCAGGGTAAAGGATTAGAAAAAAGATATCTCAAGCAAGCAGACCTAATAAACAAGTTGGCTTAGACATTTTAATATCTGACAAAGTAAACTTCCAACCAAAACTAATTAGAAGAGAAAGGTAAAACACTATACACTAAACAAAAGAAAAATCCACCAACATGGCATTTCAATTATTAACATCTATTTCTCACACACTGGGCAACTTCATTTGTTCAAGAAGCACTACTACAGCTTAAATCACAAATTTTCCCTCACATGATGAGAATACGAAACTAAAGTACTTCATTCTCTCAAATGCATAGGTCATTTACATGAAAACTAAACAAAGAAATGCTAGAGTTAATATACATTATCAACCAAATGGCCATAACTGATATTTACAGAATATTTCACCCAAACATAAAATAGTGTATCTTCTCTGAACCGTATGAAACTTCATCCTAAATTGACTCAGCCACAAAGCAAGTCTCAACAGATACAAGAAAATCGAAATATTACCTACATCCCACCAGACCTAAAATTAAAACTGGATAATAATCAAGACAGAAGCAACAGAAAGCTTACAAATTCATAAAAATTGAGCAAATCTCTAATAAAAAATGAAGAAAGAAATTGAAGACTTTCTAGAATTCAATGAAAATGAATACACATCATACACAAACTCATTGGACACATTGAAAAGAATCTAAGAAACAAGTTCATATCATTAAGTGCATACATAGAAAACCTGAAACTATATTATACTAGCAATTTACCAGTTCCTGAAGGCTTGGGAACAAAAATAAGAAATCACATTGAACAGGAGTAGACAGCAAGAAATATCAACTGAGTCCTAAATCAATAAAATAGGAAGAGAAAATTACAAAGAATCAGTGAATAAAGGATTGATTTTTTGAGAAAGTCTACAAAATACTTAGTAAAAGACAGACAGATAATATTGAAATTAACAAAATCAGAAAAAATGGGAACATAAGAAAAGATGGAGGAAATCCAGAGAATCATATGGACATACTTAAAATCCTACTCTTCACCAAACTGGGAATTTATAAAAGAAATAGATAATTTTCTTGATATGTACTGATTAATAAAGTCAAATCAAAATCAGACAAGCAATTTAAATATGCCTGTAAACCCTAATGAATAAAATTATTATTAAATGTCTCCCAGCCAAAAAAAAAATGCCTAAGGCCAGATGGTTTTAGCAAAGAATTCTACCAGACTTTCGAAGAAGAGTTAACACCAATACTCCTCAAATTATTCAACAAAATAGAAGATGAGGACACAGGTATCCTGATACCCAAACCACACAAAGACCCAACAAAGAAAGAGAATTCAAGAACAATTTCTGTCATGAACCTAGTTGCAAAAATAATTAATAAAATGCTGGCAACCTAAATATACAAGAGCACATCAAAAACACTATTCACCATGACCAAATAGTATTCAACCCAGAAACTCAAGGATGTTTTAATATACAAAACTCCATAAATGCAATCCACTATATAAACAAACTGAAATACAAAAACCACAGGACCTTTTCATTAGATGCAGAAAAGGCCTTTGAAAAAGTCCCACACTCCTTCATGACAAAAGTCCTGTAGTAATCAGGGATACACACAACATAATTAAACATAATAAAAGCAGTTTATAGCAATTCCATAGCCAATGTCCTTTTAAATGAAGAGAAACTCAAGTCCATTACACTAAATGTAGGAACAAGAGAAGACTGTATGCTCTCTCCATATCTATTGCTATTCAATACAGTATTTGAAGTCTTAACTAGGCAACTGAAGGATATCTAAGGGATAAAATTGGAAAGGAAGGAGTCAAAGTATATATATATATATATATATATATATATATATATATATATATGTTGACTATTGATGTAATGGAACATCATGACCCAAGAAACTTGGGCAGAGAATGATCTATTTTACTTATACTCAAACATCACTGTTCATCATTGAAGGAAGTTAGGACAGGAACCCAAACCAGGCAGAATCGTGGACATGAACTGATGCAGAATCCAATAAGAAGATCTGCTTACTGGCTTGTTTCACATAACTTGCCCAGCCTCTTTTCTTATAGAACTTGGAACCACCAGTCCAAGAGTGGCACCTCTCACAGTGGGATAAGCCTCCCCCATGAATCAGTAATTAGGAAAATGCTTTAAAGGCTCACCAGCAGCAAGATCTTATAGAAGCATTTTCTTAATTCTTCTCAGATGACTATACTTTGTATCAAGTTGACAAAAATATGGCCAGCACATACTCTAAGAGCCTGGCCAGTGAACTCCTTCAACTACCAAACACTTTCAGCAATGTATACAAAATTAACTCACAAATATCAGTAGTTCTATACACAAATGACCAACGGAAAGAAGTAAGGTAAACAAAAGTTTTCACAATGGTTTCAAACAACATAAAATATATTGTGCTAATTCTATTAAAGGATGTGACTTGTACAATAAAAATTTTGAAGGAAGAATTTGAAGATGATATCATCAGAAAATGGAAAGATCTCCAATGCCCACTCAGTGGTAGGATTAACATAGTAAAAATGGTTTTCTTACCAAAATCAATCTACAGAATAAATAAAATCCCAATCAAATCCAACATAATTCTTCATAAATCTCAAAAGTGCAATTCTCAACTTCATATAGAAACACAAAATAATATAGGATAACTAATACATCCCTGGACAATAAAATAACTGTGGAAAGTCTCAGCATCCTGATCTCAAGTTATACTATAGGCTGTAGTAATAAAGCATGGTATTGGCTTTAAAATAGACATATTGATCAGTAGGATTGAACTGAATTCCCAGACATAAACCCACACAAATACCAACACCTGATTTTTAATAAAGAATACAGAAATATACACTGGAAACAAAATAGTATGTTCAACAAATGATTTTGGTGGAACTGGATGGCTGCATGCATAATAATGCAGATATATCCACATCTATCACACTGCTGGAAACTTAACTCCAAATGGATCAAAACCCTCAACATAAACCTGATACAAGAGAAAGTGGGGACTAGCCTTGAACTCTTTGACACGGGAGAAGACTTTCTGAAGTGAACACAGGCATTAAGATCAACAATGAAGTAATGAATCCTCATGAAACTGAAATGTTTCTCTTTTTTTCTTTCTTTCCTTTTTTTTTTTTTTTTTTGGTTTTTCGAGACAGGGTTTCTGTGTATTGCTTTGGAGGTTGTCCTGGAAATCACATTGTAGACCAGGCTTGAACTCACAGAGATCTGCCTGCCTCTGCCTCCCGAGAGCTGGAATTAAAGGTGTGAGCCACCAATGCCCAGCTGAAACTGAAGTGTTTCTACACTCAAAGGACACCATCATTCAGACAAAGTGAAAGTCTAAAAAATGGGAAAAGAGTTTTACAAACTCCATATCCTATAGAGGGCTAACATTCATAATATATAATGAATTCAACTGGGTATTCAGAAAATCAAATAACCAATTTTTTAAAATGGGGTACAGATCCAAATAGAGAATTCTCAATAGAGGAAGCTAAAGTGGCTGAGAAACACTTAAAGAAATGTTCAACATCCTTGGCCACCAGGGAAACATAAATTGAAACTACTTTGAAATTCTATCTTATATCTCTCAGAATGACCAAGAACAATACAAGTGACAGCTCATGTTGGCAAGGATGTGGGACAATGGGAACACTCCTCCATTGCTGGTGTGAGTCTAAACTTGTATACCCTATAAGATCAGTATGATAGCTCATCAGAAAACAAGAATAGATCTACCTCAGGGTCCATGTACCGTCTTGGGCATGTACCCAAAGGACCTTTCATCTTATCACAAAGACACTTGCTCAATTATGTTCATCATAGCCAGAAATTAGAAACAACTTAGATGTCCCTCAATAGATGAATGGATAAAGAAAATGTGGTACATTTACACAATGGAGTATTACTCAAATGTTTTAAAACACGACATCATGCCATATGAAGAAAATAGACAGAACTAGGGAAAAAAATCATCCTGAATGAGGTAACCTAGACCCAGAAAGACAGCAATATTATGTATTTACTTATGTCTGTGTTTTAACTGTTAAATAAAACATAAATAAGCTACAGTCCATAGACACAGATATTCATAGAGGAAGAGACTATGGGGGAGACATGTAGATGTCCCTGGGAGGTGGAAATAGAATATATTTTATTGATGGACTAGATGATGGGAGAGGGACAAGAATGGGAAGATCCAGTATAAAGGAGGAGGGGAGAAGGGTTTGAAGGAGGGAATGAGTGGAGAAACAGAATTCAAAGGCATTTGACAGGTGTTCTGGAAACCCATTGAAGTAGAAATGTCCATTATGACAGTAATCCTAATTAAATCTTCAAATAATGAGGGAGACCGAACCCCAACTGCACATTTTTTAACCACTAAAACAAGCTTCCAAAATAGGGACTGGATTTCATCTAACATAGTACTTGGCTGAAAGCGTCCCATGGAAATCTTCCAAATAACTTAGGCTGCTGCCAAGACAACAAGTTGCTCTCCATAAACTGACAGCAAGGGCCCATTGCTGAAGAACAACATGTACACAACTCATGGAACAAGGAGAGTTCAATCTGGTGTCTATGTAGAAGCTTCGCCCCATGTTCTATTGTCTTTGACAAAGAAAGGTCCTCTGAACACCACCAAAAGAGAAACATTAATCCATCCCAAACTCATATTTTTTTATGTACAGTCTGCCCTATCTTCAAAATATTCTTGGTCAATGCTGCTACAAACCTTGTGGGAACAAAGAACTGATGTTTGATTTGACCCAAGCCCTACTCCAGGAAATGGAACTCATACCTGACACTGCTTGGGTGACCAAGAACCAGAGTTTGATACCTCAGGTATCTAGGGTAAAATCAAATACTACTGATCTAAGAAAAAGTAACAGGAAAATCATTCCTACTGATATTCTTCCACATTGGTGCCTTATTCTGCCATCATCAAAGAAGCTTCTTTCTGCAGAAGATGGGAACAAATACAGGGACTATAGCCAGACATTATGCAGAGATTTGGGAGGGACTCTGAAACACAGCTCTAAATGAGATGTCACTACCAAATCTCTCCTCTCAGAGCTTAGGGAACCCAGTAGAAGAGGAGGCAGAAGAAGTTGGGGAGACAGAGGATGAAGGAAACCTGGAGAACAGGCCTTCTAAAACAACTGAGCAAAGTTCATATGAATTCACAGACACTGAAACAGCAATCACAGAGCCTACAGGGGTCTGCACTGGTCTTCTGAATGCATATATACTATAGAGTTCAGTTTTTCAGTCCTTTTTTCTTTTTCTTTTTTTGGTTTATCGAGACAGGGTTTCTCTGTGTAGCTTGGGAGCCTATCCTGGCACTCACTCTGGTGTCCAGGCTGGCCTCGAACTCACAGAGATCTGTCTGCCTCTGCCTCCCAGGTGCTGGGATTAAAGGCATGAGCTACCAATGCCCAGCCTAGTTCAGTGCTTTTATGGGACTCCTGAATGTGCTAATGGGCCGGTCTCTGATTCTTGTGCCTTCCGTTGGGGCTGTTCTATTTTTTTTGTTGGCTTGGCTTGTCCAACATTGATATGATGGACGTTATTTCATCTTACAATCTTTTATTTTGTTATGCTTTGTTGTCATCTATTAGAAACTGGTAATTTTCTAATAAGAGACAGAAAGAGGGTGGGTCCGGATGGAGAGGATGTGAGGAGGAACTGACAGAAGTAGAGGGAGGGAAAATTGTGTTCAGATTATATTGTGTGAGAAAAGAATCTATTTAATAAGAGGAGAAAAAGGAAAACATAAAAATTCACTTTATCCCTTATTAAAGGCATTTGGAGGGCCAAGATGTACTTACATATATACAAAAAGGCTTTATAAGCTAATGTAATATTCCAGAATTGTGTGTTTATGACTATGTATTATAAAATGTGTTATATGTAGGTTTTTAGAGTTATAAGATTAAATAAAAACTTGTACGTACAGAACCTTCATGTATCTTCATCATTTATATGAAGATTATATCATTTAAAACTCTACCAGCTTTAAATAAATAGATTAATTAAAATAGTTATTCAGTTTATTATAATTTATTCATAAAAATGGCAAGATTAGAGTATGTGCCAAGCACACAAAGATGCTTTAGAGTTGTCAGCAAAGCTTCAATATTCCCTAACAGGAAAGCAAGTGACTTTATGTGGTATCCAAGAAGACAGAGCAGAGAAGGGGAAATGTACAGTCAGGAAAATTAAGGAGGACATAAGAACTTCTTTGTATACAACAAAGCTGAATTTTGTATTTGTAAAGATTTGATAATTTATAACAGTTATGGCTTTGGCTACAGAGAATAAAATCCCCATTTCAAAGTGGATTAAATAATGTGGTATTTTTCATCTAAGAAGACTGGAAAATTGCACAGCTAATTTTTGAAGCTTAGGATATCATTCAGGAATAACATTATTCTTTTCATTCTGTTCTGTTAATCTCAGAGATACATTTTATTTTTAGTACTTTTATATTATGGTATCTTCTCAAAATATAGCAAAGAGTATTTTGAATAGTCCTCAAGCTGGTGCAACAAGTAAGAACCCATGAGATGAACAAGAAACCTTGGTAGGTTAGACTAACATTCATTGAAATTGTGGGAGCACCTAAGTGCTTCATGAAGGAAGTCAAAGAATAGATTTTGTTTTGTAAGAAAAAGTTGGGTAGAAATAATTGTTGGTAGACAGATTGCAGTTTGTGAATGGAAACAGAAGCTTGTCATGTCTGCAAACTTCAGTTGACTCAATATAACTGTGTCTCAGAGATGTAGACAGCCTCGCTCTACATGAATCTTGAAGAGGTATATATGTCTTATAGAGAAAGAGCTTTCTAATGATATGGTAAAGGTATGTTTTAGGGAGATCATTCTAGAACTATTACAATGTGTACATTTCATACAAATGGCAGAATACCACATATGTGAGGGAGGCAGTGGATGCTGATCTTAGCTATGTTAGGTGCTGGGTCCAGAGATGTTGATAACTGGGGCCTCAGTTGTAAATACAAGGAAGAGTGTATGGGTATGTCACAACCAATTCAAGTACCGTGCTGTTCCCAGTATTTTATATAGATACTCATTGAGAGCACACAATTAAAAGTTAAAACCAAAATGTCTGTATGTAGAAATGACAAATAACGATTTTACTTAAGCAAAATAATTCCAAAAATGGTAATGGATAAAGGCATTTCCACTTTATGGTATAAATAAACCACACATTTCTTAAATTCACATAAGGATACAATTTGAAAACAGTCTCCTACAACTATTGACTTTTCTGCTTAGCATAATAATGTTATATGCTAAAGGCAGAAATATTGTACTCTTCCTAAAACAACTCATCTAGCATTACTTTGAAAGACACTACTTCAAAACATACAATTGAATTTTAAAAGGAAAGTTGATCCTATTTTTCCAAGGCTGATTTAATAATTATTTTCTCAGAAAATAGTAAATATCAAGTCTCAGTTCCCTTGACAGTAACAGTCTTTACAGATAATCAGAAACTATTTGACAAGCAGAAGACTGCTGTTCATTGGGGACACATGCAGCTTCATAGAATCCCTTCCCCCTAGGGACCCTCACACTCAGCAGACCCAGCAGGGAGAAGGCTGACTCTATCCCTTTGTTACAGAGCTTTCTCTGTATGAAATGATGGAAGCTTGTCTCTGACTCATGACCTTTGACTGTCTAGCAGCGAATTCCAGCCAACTGGCCTAGCAGCTGAGAGCAGAGAATAAGAATTCCCCCATAAAACACTACTTTAGAATTTGATCCAAAACAAAATGCACCCTATCTGCTAAGGTGCCCTGCTCTCCCACCTAGGATCAATTAAGTCATAAAAGAACTGTCTTTTGTGGATATCTGCCTCCCAGAATTAGAGATATAAAAGTCTTTTCCACAGTCAAGCAAGGCAGCTAAACAAGAACTAGCAATGGAATTCAAAAGTTTTAATAAGACAATCATCCAAAACTGTTTTCCTAATGGTTTTATTTCTTAGCATTGCCATGTCCTTATTTTTACCTCTTTAGGGAAATTCACATTTAAGATCATAATTTGCCACATTTTCTAAATTGTTATGTTACTACATAAACATCACAGCAATTATTCAGATTATTTAAAACAGATTTCCTTCTCTGGGTGACTTACTGACTCCCCAGATTACAGAGTGTGAACACGTTCAAGGCAAACAGACTTCATTGCATACCCACACAGCATCCAAGTGCACTCAAGGGAACAGCTTCATCCAGCGTTCTCATTCTTGTCTATTTCAGAGACCCCAGAAAAGGCATCTCAAACAATAGCTAGAAGTTTAGAAATGGAAAATAAGATCCTGTGTTAACATGAAGAGTAATTGTTACTTCTTTTAGCTAAAGTTGCCATGAAGTTAACCCAGGGACTAGAACAGTAGTTTAATTGCTACCACATGAGTTTATGGTTACAATTTTTATCAAACAGCATTTAACCTTTCTGAGAAGGTGGCACCACCAAAGAGCACTGTGAGCATTTACGTTAAAAAATATAGGTAAAGAATTATTTTCTTCTTGAAAAAAAGGGTGAAGAATGTGTCAATTTGCTGACAACAACTGACTTTTGTTTTTACAAATTATCTACAATTCTAAACTTAATTACATGTGAGTTGGAGTGCTTTTGATTTTCATGCTAAATGTAATATCTATATGCAGGAAACTTCAGTTTTACCATCCATTGCACAATAACAATAATGGCAATAGTAATAATAATAAATAATGATAGTAGTAATAATAGTAATAGTAGTAGCAAGAAAAATATTCTGCAAATGGAAGAAAAATTTAAATTTCCAAGATTTTGGCATTTCACTGTACTAAAAGAGGGAAAAATTTCTTAGAACTGCTTTTAAAACTTGGAAATCAGTGTAGTAAACAGGGCTTCTGGAGGAGCAGTAAGTCTTGGTAACCACCAAGCCATGTCTCCATCACTGACCAGTGCTATCTCCATGAATGCTCGGAGGCAAAAGCTCTGAATTCCTGTCTCTTTCTGCCTTATATTCCCTTCTCTGCTCAGCCATATCACACTTCCTCAACTTCCCTATTCTTAGGATTAAAGGCTTCTGATCCCAGGTGCTGAGATCGAAGGCATGAGCTCTGTTTCTCTTCACTCTTGTGTAGGCCAGGGTGGCCGTGAACTCAGAGAGATCCATCTGCCTGTCTCCTGAGTTCTGGAATTAAAGTTGTGTGTCACCATGGCCTGACTTGTTTGTGGCTAACTTTGCTTTCCATACCTTCAGGCAAGCTTTAAAATATCATAAATAATATATCACCACAGCTTGCTCCTGTGTCCAAGGTTGTAAGGGATGGCCGAACTACCAGGGGGCAAATCCCCGAGGAAAACTGATTCTTGCTTCCACAGAACTTGTCAACGGCCAAAAGCTCATGAGACTGTCTCTATGAATGCTAGACTGTTTTGTCACCTGGTTTGATCTCACAGAGGTTCTGTAGAGGCAACCGCTGTTGTGAGCTCTTAAGTGCAATGTCCCTTTGTTTACAGAAGATGTCGTTGAACATCAGTGTTCCTTGACCTTTGCCTCTGGAAACCACTCCTCTCCCATGAAGCTGTCATGTGCGATGCAGATATGACACATATGTGATACAGATGTTCTCCTACTAAAAGCCATAAACTCCTTTTTAACACACTCATTCTGGTCTCAGAATGGGCATATAAATAAAGCTGGATGTTGGTATGCAAACAATCTATAATACTGTTTTAAAATCTATTCATGTCCCATGTTTCCTTAGGAAAGCACATAGAGTTGTAGACAGTTGCAACCACAGTCTAGTATCAAGTATACTCTGAAGCCAGAATCTTTCACTGACATAACTACTAGAGAAGACCATCGAGCCCTATGACATGCGCTTCTCCATTTTTAAATTTCATTTTTACTACTGCTTTTATTTTTTGAGATTGCAATATAATTACATAAATTTCTTTTTACTTTTCCTCTATCTAAACCCTTCCCATCCTCCTCCTTTCTCTCCTTCAAATTCATTGACTATTTCTAATTGTTATATGCATATATACCTATATCCTAAATACAGCCTGCTCAATATAAAATTCTCTCAAAAATCCCACAATATCTATAAAAAAGGGATAGAAAATTTTTAATTTTTTAGGTCCATTTGGTTCCTTTATTTTACATTTCAACTGCTGTTTCCTATCCATCCTCCCTTCATAGTCTCTTCCCCCCACCACTCTTCTGCCCCCATCCCACCACTCCTCTTCCAGTTCTATTCAGAAAAGGCCAGGACTCCCAAGGATATCAACAAAATATGGCATATCAAGTTACTATAGGACTAAACACCCCTGCATTAAGGCTGGGCAAGGCAACCCAGTATTAGGAATAGGACTGCAAAAGCCAGTAAAAGAGACAGAGACAGCCCTGTCCCCACTGTTGGAAGCTCCATAAGAAGACCAGGCTACCTAACTGTCAAATAAATACAGAGGGCCTAGTTCAGTCCCATGCAAGCTCCCTGGTTTTCACTTTACTTACTGTAAGCTGCTATGAGACCCAGTTAGTTGATTCTGTGGGTTTCCTTGTGGTGTCTTTGACCCCTCTGGCATCTACAATCCTTCTTTCCTCTCTTCTGCAAGATTCTATGAACTCTGTATAATGTTTGGCTCTGTGTCTTTATTTGTTTCCATTACTTGCTGGATTAAGCCTCTCTGATGACAATTGACCTAGGCACCAATGAGTGAGTATAGCAGAATATTATTAGGAATCATTGATGGTATTTTTTCTCCAGTCAGATTTGGTTCTATACTAAGTCACTGGGGCATCCAGCCTCTGGATCTTGGTACTCCACACAGTGTCAGAGATGAGTTCACTCTTATGACATCAGTCTCAGGATAGATAGGCCAGTTGGCTATTCCCACCATCTCTGTACCACCCTTACCCCACCCTTGCACTTCCCATAGGAAAGACTGACTATAGGTTGAATTTATTTGACTAAGTTGGTGTTCCAGTCCCTCCACTGGAAATCTTGCCTGGTCACAAGAGATAGCCAGTTCACACTATGTATACCCCCATTACTGGAGGTATTAGATGGCATCATTCTTGTGTATTCCTGGAAATTTCCCTTGTACCAAGTTTCTACCTTATTCCAAAATGTCTCCCTTTCCAGTACCCTTCCTCCCCCACTTGATCCCTCATGTTTCATCCCACACCTACCCCCAACCACAGAGGAAAGCTCTTCTATTTCTCTTTCTCGGGGAGGTCAATGAAGTCCATCCTTGGGCCCTCGTTACCTAGTCCCCCTGGGTCTGTGGATTTTAGCATTTTATTCTTTACTTTATAGCTAATATCCACTTATGAGTAATTACTTACCATGTTCTTGGTCTGGGTTACTTCACTCGGGATGATCTAGTTCCATCCATTTGCTTCCAAATTTCATAATGTCATTATTTATAACAGCTGAGTAATACTCCATTGTGCAAATGTACTCCATTTGTTGGTTGAGGGACATCTAGCCTCTGGCTATAAAGGAATAAAGCTGCTCTGAACATTGTTGAGCATTGTGTTCCTGTGGTAGGATGGAAAATCATGCCAAAGAGTGCTATGTTGGGTATGGGGTAGATCAATTTCCAATTTTCTGACAAACCACCATATTGATTTCCAGAGTTGTTGTACAACTCTGTACTCCTGCTAGCAATGGAGGAATTTTCCACTTCATCTACATCCTCTCCAGCGTGAGTTGTCACTTGTGTTTTTTATTTTTCTTAACCATTCAGAGAAGTATAAGATGGACTCTCAGAATCATTTTGATTTGACTTTCCCTGTTGCCCAAGTAAGTTGCACATTTATTTAACTGTTTCTCAGCCATTTAAGATTCCTCTATTGAAAATTCTGTTTAGACCTGTTACTCGTTTTCTAATTGTATCCTGAATTCTTTATATATTTTGGAATCCAGCCCTCTGTCAAATGAGTTGGTGCAGATCTTTTCCCATTCTGTAGGCTGCTTTATTTGTCTTGTTGACTATGTCCTTTGCCTTTCAGGAGCTTTTAGTTTCCTGAGGTCCCATTTATTAATTTTTGATATTAGTACCTGCCCTATTGGTGCTCTGTTCAGGAAATAACTGTGTCAATCTGCTCAAGGCTGTTTCCTACTTTCTCTTCCATCAGGTTCAGTATATCTGGATTTATATTGAGGTCTTTGATCCACTTGGACATGTCAGCCTCCAGTTATGCCAGGACCATTTGTTGAAGATGTATTTTTATATTTTTTTGGCATCTTTGTCAGAAATTAGCTATTCATAAGTGTATGGATTTACATATGGATCTTTAGTTCAATTCCATTGTTCCACCTGTCTGTATTTATGACAACACCATGTGTTTTTTATTACTGCAGTTCTGTAGTATACTTTGAAATCAGTAATGGTGATACATCCAGAGATCTTTAATTGTACAGGATGGTTTCAGCTATCCTGGGTTTTTTGTTTTCCCATGTAAAGTTGAGTATTATTCTTTCAGGTCTGTAAAGAATTGTGTTGGGATTTTAATAGAAATTGCATTGAATCTGTAGATTGCTTTTTGGTAAGATGGCCATTTTTACAGTTTTAATTCTAACAATCCAAGAGCATGGGAGATCTTTCCATTGTCTGATATTTTCTCCAATTGTTTCTTCAAAGACTTGAATTTCTTGTCATGTATGTCTTTCACTTGCTAGGTTAGAGTTACACCAAGAAATTTTATATTACTTGTGAATATTGTGAAGGATTTTTTTCCCTGATTTCTTTCTCAGCCCATTTATTATTTATATATAGTAGTGTTGCTGATATTTTTAGTTAATCTTGTATCCAGCCCCTTCATTAAATGTATTTGTCAGCTGTAGCAGTTCCCTGGTATAGTATTGGGGATCTCATATATACACTTTTGCTTCCTACTTTTTAATTTGTAACCTTGATTAAAATTTCTAATCTTGATCCCCTTTAGTTCTATTGCTCAAGTCAGTACTTTACTGTATTGAATAGGTATCCGGAGAGTGGGCAGTCTGCCATATTCCTGATTTTCATGGAATTGTTTGAGTTTCTGTCAATTTAATTTGATATTGGCTTACTGTAGATTGCTTTTATTATGTTTAGGTATATCCCTTCTATCCCTGATCTATCCAACACCTTTATCATGAAGGGATGTTGGATTTTGTCACAGGCTTGTTCAGCATCCATTGAGATGATTATGTCTTTTTTTCAGAACATATTTTAAATAAGCCATCTCATGTGTACTTTGGAAATATCAAAATCACGGAGGCAAATTCATTTCTCATTTTCATGTGAAATCAAGAGCTGGGCATCAAGATGTTCCTTATACTTTGTTCTGTAAACAAACAATGCCCCCTACACTGTTACAAGTATGTAGACTCAGCTCTGTATCTCTACACTTCTTTCGGAGGCGGCATTAAATTTTTTTAAGTTTGGACAAGAATCAAAGTAACTTTATACTTTTCTTCAAGATCTCTAGGAAAATGTGTTGTTCACAGAAAACAACAGTGAAAATTTAGAGAAGGAAAGATATTTTTACATCAAATATTGTAGTAATGATATGACTAGTTATAGTTATATGTGTATAATAATTTCTTAAGAATGGTACTAACACACATTGGTGGAGAAAGAAATCAGAGAAACATCATCCTTTACAATTGCCAAAAACAACATAAAATACCTTGGGGTAACACTGACCAAAAATGTGAAAGACCTGTACCATAAGAATTTTGAGTCTCTAAAGAAAGAAATTAAAGAAGATACCAGAAAATTGAAAAATCCCCCATGCTCTTGGATAGGTAGAATCAACATAGTAAAAATGGCAATCTTGCCAAAAGCAATATACAGATTCAATGCAATCCCCATCAAAATCCCAACACAATTCTTCACAGAACTTGAAAGAACAATTCTGAACTTTATATGGAGAAACAAAAGACCCAGGATAGCCAAAACATCCCTGTACAATAAAGGAACTTCAGGAGGCATCACCATCCCTGACTTCAAGCTCTATTACAGAGCTATAGTCCTGAAAACAGCTTGGTATTGGCACAAAAATAGACAGGTAGACCAATGGAATAGAATTGAAAACCCTGATATTAACCCACACACCTATGAACACCTGATTTTTGACAAACAGTCTAAATTTATACGATGGAACAAAGAGAACATCTTCAACAAATGGTGCTGGCATAACTGGTTGCAGACATGTAGAAGACTGCAGTTAGATCCAAGCATAATGCCTTGCACAAAACTTAAGTCAAAATGGATCAAAGATCTCAACATATATCTAGCTACACTGAACCCTCATATCCCTGAGGATCTCTACCTTTTGATTAAGCAAGTGGTCACTGTCTGAAAGGAACATAAGAATGCAAAATTCTGCCTGATACTGATAGAGACCAGAATTCAACAGCTAGCTCTTAACTATATAAGGCTAAGCAGGTCCTCTCACCCAACTGTAAATATGAGTCATCCATGGCCTCTGCTCTAATGGCACAATTTCTCTTATGTACAGGAGCAATAAAATCACTTGGAAGGAAGGAAACAAGGAAGGGAGAAAGGATGAAGGAAGGAGGGAAAGAGGAAGGGAATGAAGGAGAAAGGAAGGAAGAAAGGGAGGAAGGAAGGGAGGAAAGAAGGAAGAAGGAAGGAGGAAGGAAAGAAACTCATTTTACAATTTCATGTTTACGTCTGACAGCTTCAGTGTTTCAGGTTTCATATTAAGATCTTTGATCCACTTAGAGTTAGTTTTTGTATAAAGTGATAGATTTGGATCAAGTTTTTTCTTCATATGTGGACATCCAGTTTTCCTGGCACCATTTATGGAAGATGATTTATTTTTCCAAGCTTTCACTTTTGACATCTTTGTCCACTTTTAAATGCCTAAAGTTACATGTACTCATATTTGGGTCTTAAGTTTTGTTCCATTGGTCTGCATGTCTGTTTTTTGTATGAGTACTATCTTGTTTAATTATTTTTTAAGTATGACTTTTTAATATATATAAAGATTTTCAGGGATAATTCCTCTGCCATTGTTGTATTTGCTCAAGATTGTTTTAGCTTTCTGGGATCTTCTACAGAATCTTGACTTAGAGACATCAGTGGCGCCTAGTTTTATTTTTGCCTTGATACTTTATATTTGAGGAAAGTTATGTCCTTTTCTCACCAAGTTGTCCTTCTTAAGTTTTCTGGTTCCTTTGTGCAGGACTCAGTGCAGCAGAGACCAAAAAGCTTCACAGTAAAGTCACACTCTCCAATCCAGCTTTACCACTGCTGCAGTTTAGCACTGTCAGGAAGGGTCTCTGTCTCTGGAGCACTCCCATTATGTGTTGTTGCTGTTCTCTTTCCAAGTCCCTGCCCATCCCTCTGTAATTTCCTTCCCACGTTGCTACTTAATTCCCAAGCACAATAGTTTATTGGTATTTTAATAGTCTCTCTTTTTTTTACTCAAAGTAAATTACCAGTATATTTCACTAAACACAAAAGCCTTTCCCTTAAATTCTAATTTATCTATTAACATATTTTCTTTTTACTGTTAGTTTATCTTCCCTTTGCTCATCGTACAATATAAGCCTATTGAATATTTTTCCTTGATCCCAATGAAAAACTAGACAAATTTACATAATTAACAAAAAAGTATCCAAGTTATAAACTGCTCTATACTTCAAATCATTTTATTCTCCACCCAAGGGTGTACATGATGGAGGAAAACAAACAAATCTCTCACTTTTTTTTTTTTTTTGGTTTTTTCGAGACAGGGTTTCTCTGTGTAGCTTTGGAAACTATCCTGGCACTCGCTCTGGAGACCAGGCTGGCCTGGAACTCACAGAGATCCGCCTGCCTCTGCCTCCCTAGTGCTGGGATTAAAGGCATGTGTCACCAACGCCCGGCCAAGTCTCTCACTTTTATAAGCTTGTTAGTTGAACACGGATAAGGAGTCTGGCATTCTTCAATTTTAAGGCAAATTGAAACAAGGATTTGTTTCAGAACCAGGCATGATGCTGACCTAGGTGGTCACATAGGAGACACCTGGTTTGTTGCTTTACTGCTACTACACTGACATCAAAACTGGATGTCACATACACTAAGTGGGTGAGACTCTGGCACTGTGCTAGGCTGTGAAAGACTTCTTTAATCTGTACAGCTAGAAGGACTTCCCAGGAAGACATGTGTTACCTTCTTGAGAGTTCCTGGGTGCCATTTTATTCAGGCTTCTCTTGTTCTTCATGTGACTTACAGGATGTAATCTCACCAAAGCAACCCTGACCCTTTTAAGGGATTTCACATCTGTGTAGATCTTCACCCTATGAATGTGTAGCTTAGGTCAATTGTGGAGATTACAGACAGAAAATGCCCACTAGATCCAAATTCATATAAGACTCATCAGCACAGCTTTGTTTTTCTTTTTTTTAAGTTGATAATTTCCTCCTCATTATCTCTCCTTTCCATTTGGGAAAATGTGAAGAATATAAGTATGGGATTGCTAATATAAAAGAAGATATGAAATTATAACACATTTTCATATAGATGCTATTCTCAGCTTGTAGCTTTTTGAGAAGATATTTTAGTAGACTTCCTAGGGGAGGCCTTACACTTTCCAAGAAGCAGAAAGGAGATGGGGGGAGCAGGAGGAGTGAAGGGAGGGGGGAACTGGGATTAGAATGTAAAAAATAAAGAAAAAAGGAAAGGTATTTTAAAATCAATTTGTATTAAGCAGGTTATTTTATTGGCAGTAAGCTATAAATTAATGCCTTGCACACTTTAATGATATTATCCTTTTCTAAAATTGGCCAGATGCTAGCAGTTGGGAGATTATTAAAATACAGTGCAATAAGGACCACTATGCTGTCCCTTAAACAATGCAATAAGGACATTGTGTGTCAAAGCCCTTGTCCTATTGGATATTATTTGGTGCTAGGACCTCTGGGAAGTAAGGTTAAATGAATATGGTACCTAGCTTATGTGATTCATACTTTTACAAAAACAAACACCATATAGCTTTCTCATTGTCTATCAGCTATGAAAGGATACAGTGAGGAATCAGCTCCCTACAAGACAAGAATAAACTTCACCATAGACTGACCATGATGGCACCCCATCACAGATCTGTGGCCTCCTGACCTATGAGGAAAGAAATGTCTCTTGTTGAAGTCACTCAGTCATTGATATAGTGCTACAGCAGTCAAGACAAGACATTTAGTTATTTAAATTATACCCCAAACTTGTCTCAATTCTTACTTAGTAAGACTTCAGAGTCTTTGGACTTTGGAAATTCAGTCTACTGAATTTATTTCACATCTACTGAAATAACTTATATTGATTAGAAAAAGTGTAGCTCACATAAGAAACTGTATGCTTTTTGCAATAGTAGTAAATAATTTTTAAAAAGTCATTCAAGAAATACACTTAAAGAAATTAAAGGTTTTAGATAAAAATGACTTTAGAAAACCATATACATGACCAGATAATACATAGCTTGGTGAATCAAAATTGAAATTCCTGCAGTCAAAGATCTGAGGCACATGGATTTCCATGAGTCCATATATAGCAAGGCTACATGGTAAATTCCTGAACCCAGTGGGCTTCAAAGTAAGATTATCAGTGAGGGATAGTGAGCTGGGGGTAAAATACACACAGATAAAGAGTGAAACCACACCCAATTTTACCATTATTTGAGGAAGAAACAAGAAATATCTCAGATACTTTCCAGAGTTTGGATCCTTAGAACCCATATAGAAACCTGGCAGGCATGGTGGCTGCTTATAATCCCAACACTCTGTAGGCAGAGATAGGTAGTCTTCAAGGTAAACTGGCTACATGGACTTTCAGAAATTGGTAAAACTCCAGGTTCCTGGAAGGATCCTGTCTAAATAGATAGAGTGAACATAGAAGATACCCAAATGGAAAGCATACAATTAGTGTACTCATGCAAAAAACATTTTTCAATAGTTCTCAATAGTTGTTTTTAAGATTATTTTTACTAATGTATAAAAATGATTTGATACTCACTTGAGCAGTGATGAGTCAATGCATGGGTTCAATAATGTCCATCTATAAAGGGCATGGTAGGGCATGCCTATAATTCTAGAGCTTGACTGATAGAGGCAGGAAGATCAAACCAGCCTTGACCAAACAGTGGGTTTAAAGCCAGCCATGGTAATTGAGATGCTGCCTCCAAAACAGAAACAATAACAAAAGCAGTGCCTTTTCCTAGATCTCCTCTAATATAAAGCTCCACAGCTTCAAAATAGCTATTCTAACCGTATGGAAGTTAGAAGTCCATTGAGATACATTTAAGCCTTTTTCTTTGGGGCCACCAGCCAGCTTCCAAATCGTAACATGGAGATTTATTATTAGCTTTAAATGTTCAGCCTTAACTTAGCTCTTTCCTTGCTAGCTCTTATAGCTCTTTCCTTGCTAGCTCTTATAACTTAACCTGTTTCTCTTCATCTGTGTTGTACCTCAGGACTTAGGCCTTTTCTTACTTTCTTGCTGTCTCTATGTCTTGTTGGCAGCAGCTTCCTGGTTTCTGCTCCCAGGCACTTCACTTGTTCTCCCCCCACTTTTCTTCCTTCTTTCCTCTTTTCTGGAACCTAGTTTCTCTTCCTATTTAGTCTATCTTCCTGGCAGCCTGGCCTATCCATCTCCTGCCTAGCTATTGGCTATTTAGCTTTTAATTAGCTCAATCAGGTAACTTAGGCAGGCAAGGTGAAACAAATGTAACACATCTTCATATAATTAAACAAACATCCTTAGATCATTAAACAAATCCAGAATAGACAAATACAACACAGTTGTACACTTAAAGTAATATTCTGTAGCATAAACAAATGTAACACATTTTTGCCCAGTTAAAATATATTCTACAACAGAGATACATAGACATTGGGTTTAGCTAATTTCACCATGTTTTTATTTGAAAGTTCTTTACAGTGAAGTTTTAATTACAATTTATGAAGTGCCAAATATTTTGCAAAACCTTAGTAGTTACTTCTTCACCAGAATTCTTCTATAAAACAAACAAACAAACAAAACAATAACAAAAACTGTCAATGAAAGTTTATTTTTAATGCCCAACTTCTTTTGGTCATTTTCCACCTCAATGTCTGTCTTTGGGTTTCTAGTGCTTCGAGGAGACACCATGACCACAGCAATGCTTACAAAGGAAAACATTTAATAGGAGAGAGAGAGAGAGAGAGAGAGAGAGAGAGAGAGAGAGAGAGAGAGAGAGATGCCATGCTTGGCTTGAGCATTAGAATCCCAAAGGTCACCCCCAGTGACACACTTCCTCCAACAAGGACACATCTAATCCTATTGCCCCTCCCCAATGACCAAGAATTCAAATCTATGAGCCCCTGGAGGCCACTCTTATTAAAATCATTACAATACCTTTAATCTATATTGTTTGTTCATGAATATCTAACTTGCCCACTCTCTTCAAACCCCAGTGTTTATTTTGCTAGTCTTTCAAAAGCTCTATCTGCTGTAATTTCTTTCTTTAGTCTACACTCTATTTTCTACCACTAAGCTCTCCAGGAGTCTGTTTCCATTATATGACCTGTGGACTTCCTATGCAGTGCTGCAGACTGCAGAGGGCAGGAAGTCCTGGGGTACATGTTTTTCTTCTAGTTTAATACATGTACTAGTTACTTTTCCTTTTCTCTCTTTAACCCAATGCCTGATAAATCATTTTAGGGGAGGAAGATTATCATTGGTTTTGTCCATTATGGCGGAGAAGGCACCATGACAGGTGACTGAGTGCTTACTGAAGCATGTCGTGTTTGGTTACAGGATTTTGACATCCAGGAAGCACAAAAGACCCCAAACAAGGGGAGGGATGGCTGTAAACTTTAAGTCTTACCCTCCAGTGACCTACTTCCTCCAATCATGCCTCTCACCTCCCCAAACAAACAACCTGTCTGGGATCAAGTGCAAACACATGAATCTGTGAAGGGAGTTTCACATTCAAATCACAGTAAAAAGAGGTAAGGAGACAGAATAATTGAATTTTAGCATTTTTATTCTAGTCAATGTGAAACCACTCACAAGTACAGGTATGATATAGGTACCTGAGATAATAACCAATGTACAACTAGCTTTTTTGCTGAAAAATACATTGTGAAATTATATATATATATATATATATATATATATATATATAGCATAATTTAATGTCTAGCTTAAAGAACTTCATACTAATGACTGTCTTAAAATCTGTCCATCGAATTTGATGAAGCATTTTTCAAATATTTAATTGAATGATATTCATTAATGTTTTTAGCTCTTTAGTCTTGTGTTTCTAGAAGGAAGACAACATGGGAAAGTTATAATGATTTAAATATTTTTGTGATGATTTAAAATATTTTACACATATAGTTTTCTCTGTAAAAACAGAACCGGTATCCAAACCCTATACTGGTGCAGGAGGACTATTTCCATATATATAAGCTATGTATGATACATCTGTCCCATCTGTGCATTGCATTTATTTCATTGCTCATACAAGTAGTGATTAGCAGTTGTTTTGTTGCCTTTGTTTGATTGTTTGCAGTGTTAGAGATTGAAGCTGTGGCATTGTCCGTGCCTGGCAAGCATGCCCACAAGTTTATTAGCTACAAAGGTGGCTACTTACCTTCACCACCAAATTTTCAGGAACTCTCCTTTGCTTGTCCTAAAAACCTGTTTTGCATTTGTCTCAGACATTTACTAGAAATCAAATTAATACTGTATGGTCCCACGGCTGGGGATGTTACTGCGGCTGGATTTTATGTTGTTCTTCCTTACAAGTAAAAGTAATTAAATCTAGTCAAATGTAATGCATCTCTGAGAGATCACAGCTCTACCGAGTTCAAGCTGAAATCCCCTGGAAGATTTTACTGCCAACATAGGCCTTGGAGGAGTACTGAATTCCTTAGCCTGTTACAGAGAAAGTACTGGCACGGGCATTCCAGTGCAAGCAGAATCTTGTGCAGATAAAGCTGTTATGGAGAAAAATGAACTGATCCACAGATGAGAACAATTCCTTATTGAGTCACTGTCTTCCTGGTTCAGTTTAACATCGACACGCATTCCCTACCCTGAATTCCTGAAGAAGCCTAGGTGCTAAGAATGCAGTTCAGAACTCCAAAGACCACCAACTTAATCCCTCTGCTTAACACCCACACCGGCACAAAAATCCCCACTGAACTTTATCTTTGGCTCAGTTTTCTTTTTATTCCCCCATTCCCATTTTCAAGGAGTCATTTTGGTGCAGATACTTCTCCATCCTCTCTCCCCTGCCTCATCTCTGTCCTGAGTGTTCATATGTGCACTAATTCATTCCTTCTGAACACAAACGTATAATGCCTACCTCCACTTAGGCTCCCTCCTTCCTCTGGGAATGCCCATTCCCTTGTAGCCTCATTGCTTGAGAACTGCTTCATGTCTTCCATATTGAGTACATTTGCTGTATCCCCTCCCCCCCCCGTGTGTGTGTGTGTGTGTGTGTGTGTGTGTGTGTGTGTGTGTGTGTGTGTGTGCATGTGTGTGTGTATGTGTGTGTGTGCACACGTGTGTGTGCGTGTGTTGACCTTTCTCCATCTTATTCCAATCTTTCTTATTTATCCAACCCATCTATTCTAATAAAAACTATCTTTACTCCTATCCTTTACCAAAACAAAACAACAACAAAAAACCCAGAAATCTTTCCTAATACCTATCTCCCTGCTTCCATGATTTCTATCATTTAAAATCTTCTTGAGTAGCTACTCAGATGATTTTATTAAAAATGGTGCTTTAATCATATTGCCCTCATTATAAACAAAGGAGAATCATCAGTCCTCCCTGTCAATGTTTGTACTTCCCCAAACATGTGTGCACTATGATCTTAATCTTGACACACCCCTTATCTATCACAAAACTAGCTTTCCATGTGACTATATACCTCTTGCATTCTCCTGTCCTATATAATATATAAATGCAGGCCAATCCCTGATGGAGCCTAGTCAGTTCTAGTAACCCTACCACACAACATGGAAGAAGATTTTGGCAAGAGATTACATTTATCCATCAGTTGGAGGTTAAATAAAATACATTGGGAAGTATATAAATTTGTGGATTAACATAAGGTCACCTGCCACTAAATAAAATAGGAAGGAGAAGCATGAAATTTGAGAGCATGGTTGCTAAACATTATCACCATGAATATAGAAATGAAACAAATGATTCCTAGAAATTAGCATATATACTAACAGTAAGTAATAAAGATAAAATAACTATAAGAAATGCCCTTGGGAGGCCATAAGTAACTTTTAAGAAATTCAAATAGCTGCACAATGCAAACAGGAATGGGGGGTGAAAAATGTCATCTGGTACTGAGTCCTGAAAATATCTTAGAAACATGATTAAGACATAGAAAGGAAGTGAATAGGAAGGAGGGAAGATAATGGTTCAGTAGGTAATTAACAAAGGGAGTTGCTCTGTCTTTTTATACTCTATGTGCTTATATGTAGGAGGAAGGGAGTCAATGGAAAGGTCAAGCTGAGGAGGCTAGCTGGTAGGGTGTGATTGATGGTAGACCAGAAGTCATGGAGTGACTTCAGGGGTACATTCTTCTTCTTTGAATTCCTAGCTCCTTTCTTAATTCTTGGCTCAAAACAAAAGTAGAATAAATAGTGTTTGAATTAATGGATGAAAGGGTAGAGGTACATCAAAAAGAAGGAAACCCCAGTGCAACCATGGAAAAGGATAAAAGCATGGGTGAGCTTATAAAAATGTCATGCTGGTAAGAGACAGAGTGAAGGAGAATTTTAATGTATACTTATTTCCAGAAAAATAGGAGGCATGTTACTTGATGATTGGGAGAAATGGGTAGGAGTCTTATTAGAGTAGAAAAGAAATTGTTGTTAAGCAGTGCGTTGGTGGCACATGCATTTAATCCCAGCACTCACAAGGCAGAGGCAGATGGATTTCTGGGAGTTTGAGGCCAGCTTGGTCTCCAGAGTGATTGCCAGGATAGGCTCCAAAGCTACACAGAGAAACCCTGGCTTGAAAAACCAAAAAAAAAAAAAAAAAAAAGAAAAGAAATTGTTGTAGAAACACTGTGAATACATAGAAAGTAATAAAAAGTAAGTTAAAGATGCACTGATTTTTTTCCATAAAATAAAAACCTTCAGTCAATAAATTCCTATGAAATTACAGTGGCCCTTGATTTCTGCCATCTGTATACCTGCTGAAAGAAATTCTCTCAACTCTCAAGTCCCTTGCACAAAATGGCACATCTTTAGATAATCCATATCATCCCCCTACATACTTTCACTAATCTCTAGATTGCCTGAAATACCAAACATGGCACAAGTGCTAGGTGACAACTGTAGCCTTTAAAGAGGTAGTATACATTTCTTATGAGAAGCTGAAAATAGTGATCACTTTTTCTCAGCATCTTGAGTAACCATTCGCCTATGTATTCACTACAATTTACTAGAGAGAAGTTTCTCCAATTAAGGCAGAAAGTATACTTTGTCTACATGTATGTCTTAGTTAGGGTTTCTATTGCTGTCAAAACACACCATGACAATGGCAACTCTAATAAAAAATAAAAAAAAAAACAGTTAAATTGCTTTAAATAGACACCATGACCATGGCAACTCTCAAACCAGAAAACATTTGATGGAGTGGCTTGTAGTTTCAGAGATTTAGTCCATTATCATCATGGTGGTTGATTGTGGTGTATGCAGATACATTACTGGAAGGGTAAATGAGAGTTCTACATCTTGCACAAGCAGCAGGAAGTGGTCTGTCTCACAAGGAGTGGCTTGAGCATATATAAGACCTCAATGCCCTCCTACAAGTGACACACTTCCTAATAGTGCCGCTCCCTTTGAGGGCCATTTTCTTTCAAATTAACACAATGTATAAGCATAAATATTTAGAAGGTACTTTTAATGCCATATTTTAAAGCTAAACAACAGTAATTATTTTCTTCCTTAGGGCCCAAGACCTTTCTACTTGCGGTTTTCCAGTATTTTGTCAGAATCAGGCATGTGTTTGTTTGTTCCTGTGAAATAGGATTCATATATAATCTGAGAGTTGCTGGTTAATCCCATACTAGTTATACACTGGTGAACACATCTTTCATGGCAGATTGGTATTATAGTGTATAAGATTAACAGCTTAATAAGACAGTTCTCTGCCTACCCCAATGTCTTTTATTGTGCATTTCTCTACTTTGAAATTTCACAGGACTAGAAGGGCATAAACTGTGTGTTCTCTGTCATATGTGGATCCTACCTTTGAATCTTTGAGATTCTTTGTTTAGCTTGGCAGATCTGTAGAAGACATGGAACCAGAAAAGGCTGTTGTGAAGTAACTTATTCATAAGGGTGGTGGTGGGAGCTAGTAGAGAATACATGGCAAGAAAATAGAAATGTGAATTCTGGAGATACATATCAAATATTAAATGGGTAGGAAGGTGACATGAAAGGGTGGAGAGAGTTAACTAAAACAAAATGTGTATGAAAAATCCATATTCAACCTACTAATTTGCAAGCCATTTTTTAAAAGACTGCTTAAAATAAGAGTTGTTTTTAGGAATATGCATGCGTATTCATTTACATACAGATTTGTCATAACAATTAATGATAAGGATTCCATGAGTTTGAAAGGAGGCAAGAAGGGGTATATGGGAGGGTTTGGAGGGAGACAAGGGAAGAAGGAATGCCATAATTATATTAATCTTGATGAAACTGAATTAATAAAAATAGAGATATAAAGGCAATATCCTGAATGTTCAGATAATATCTTCCTATAAGTCACTGGGCATTTAAGAAGAATCACAATATCAGGTGCATGATGTTTCTTTATGAATGGTTGACCACAGAGTCCTAGAGCCTCCAAATAATACAGGTTCTTGCATTTTTTCTTAGCCACCCACCAAACTAAATGATAAGAACCTCTTGCTGAAAGTACTATACCCCTTTACTGCATATGTAGTAAAATCTATCTTAGACTGAGTTGGAAATTTCCTGCCAGAACTGTGGTTCTATTTTCATAGCTTTTATGACATTTGAAACCTGCAAATGTATATAATGTGTTTTTGACTAG
Organism: Cricetulus griseus; assembly: GCF_003668045.3. Lineage (NCBI taxonomy): Eukaryota > Metazoa > Chordata > Mammalia > Rodentia > Cricetidae > Cricetulus > Cricetulus griseus. Next base: position 176,641,716 of record NW_023276806.1, on the reverse strand, counting down.
TCTGACCTCTGGCACCCTCTCACATCCCTCCCACCTACTTGTACTCTTGCTCGTTCATACATACTCTTTCCTCACACTCATATCCTTATGTTTTATGACTCACTGAGTGTTATGATAAATCTTTCTGTCAAAAGCTGCCGAGCCCTACTGCCACATGTGTGCTTTACACCAGCCGCCTGAATTAGGACCCAAATGAATACACAGAAACTTGTATTAGGTTCAAATGCTGCTTGGCCAATGACTAGGATTTCTCATCTGTTAGCTCAGTCTTATTATCATAAATCTACATATTTTATAAGACTTATCCTATAGAGGATGCTTTCTGCTGGCATCCTCTCTTGCTCGTGGCTCACATGGCCCTGCTGGAACAAGAGTGGAGGGAAAAAGGGACACTTCTTGTTTCTCTTTTCTTAAATATGATTCTCCTTGCTATGTCACTTCCTACCTGCAACACCATTTCTCTACTACATTTCCGAGAATCCTCTTTGACTCCTAGTCCTGCCTAACTTGCTGTCTCATTGGCCAAACAGTATTTTATTCAATTATCAATAAGATGAACATACACATACATTCACCATCAACTGAGTTTAATTAACCAAGGCCATCTGTAAGTAACATTCCCTCATGGATTCAGGAATATCAATAAATAAAATGTGGAAATAACATAACAGTTGGAAGGCTAGGAGAAGGGCTACAAAATGCCATCCTTGTGGCATAATGCAATCATTGCTATTACAAACTCCCAGCAGCTAAGTCTCCTTGCAGTGGGCCTGCATGTGATTGAACCTGTCAACAGTCAGTCACAGATCTTGGAGATGCTCAAGTGCTCCTAATGTCCTTGTGGAACTATTAGCTACTGGTATTTTGTGGGGGAGGGAATCATTGTTTTCAGCTCAACATCCACTGAAGAGCAAACCACACTTCAGTCTATATTTCCAAGCACTTACACTTTAGATAGAGGTTTATCATTATGGCATTTTCTTTTCAACATTGTTTTTTGACTATTCCATTTGAGTTGCAGACTTTAATGTAATATTCCTTTCACATATGACATATAGTTCTTAGATAACTTCAGAACTTGTTGAGGCAATGCACAAATACTGATTTTGTATGAAAATGTTTATGTTCCCAGAAAGTCAAGGCAAGAAATAAGTAATATACTCTCTATGGGAAATCTTTCTTATTTTGTGTTTTTTTCTTGATTTTGTTTTATATTTTTGAAAATTTTAAATTGAAATAGAATTTTTCACTTCCCTTCTTTTTCCTTACCCAGTTTCCCCCATCTATCTTCTCCTCAAACCTCTTCCATGCTCTCAACTCTCAAGTATAGTTGGAACTATTTCTGTTTCCCCTGGTCCCTCTGACCTGGTTTCTCTCCCACCCTCCAGTCCCCACAGCCACTTAATAAATAATTACTTTGACATTTAATATTAATTGTAATTGTTTGGCCAATTACTGACTAGCTCTCACAATTAAATCAACCCATTTCTATTATTCTATATTTTAACTTGAGGCTTGTGGCTTGTTACCTCACATCTTGCTTCCTCAGTGACTACATGGTTTCTCCCTGATTTTGCCCTTCTTCTCTCCATATCTATGTTTGGATTTCCCACCTGCCTCTATTCTGCCTGGCCATTGGTCAAAACAGCTTTATCAACCAATAAATGAAACACATATTTGCGGCATACAGAAAGACATGTCACATCACTCCAATTAATAGCTTGATAGCCTCATTTTCTTTGCTTAATATATACATACATTTATGAATGCATACATGTCTGTACAAATAATTGTACAAGGAACTTCCTGAGTATATTTTTGCAGATTATGTGTATATGGTTCAGGTCTGATCACCCTGCATTTGATATTCAATAAGGGGTCTCATTCCCAGAAGAGGCTAATTTTCCTTCTCTCAGCAGTCATTACTTGTCTGTAGTTTTTTGTCTAAGGACAGAGCCCCATGAGATTTTCCCCTTTCCATTTTAATATGTTCATTGATATTGACATTGTTCTGTTCTTATTCATTTATCCATTTGTAGTTTCACAGTGGACTTTCTGGTATTCTGGCTTTTACATCTTTCTCTCCCTCCTCTACAGTGTTCCTTCAACTATAGATGCAGAAGCCATGATATAGATGTATCTATTGGGTTGGGCTCCACATGATCTGTTGGTCTCTGTATTATTTTCATTTGTGATTTTCTGTGGTACTCTCTGTTTGTGAGGGGAGGGTAGGTATACTTATCTGTGGTTATGAGGACAAGATTTAGAATGTAGTATTATGCTAGTCTATGTCCTAAACAAAAGAATTATTCTAGTCCAGCAAAAATAGTGGAGGCAGATTATTTTCCTCAGGTCCATGAACTCACTATTCCCAGGGAGCTGGCTATGTTTCCACTAGAAGGTATAATTCCCTTCCTGTTGAATGGACTTCAAGTCCATGCATCTGTTGGTTGCCACAGATTTCATGAACATTACTTATTGTATCTTTACGCATATGTTACCATGTTGGTAATTGTCATGGTTAATAGGTGTTCAGCAGGATATGTTTAATTGCTTCCCTCCCTTGGCAGCTTTCACAGTATTTTCTGGAAATATGGAAGCTAGACCACAGGAAAGAAGCTTGCAGGTCAAATCCAGTTCAGATCAGGCAAGTTCTGTATCATAAATGTAGAGTGTCTTCAGCAACATGGGACCCATCCTCAACCCGTGTGAGGCAACCAAGGGCAATATCAGTAATCACTACCATTCTGAAAGTCACTTGGACTTCCCTGAATAAGCATCAAAATGTGTGTGTGTGTGTGTGTGTGTGTGTGTGTGTGTGTGTGTGTGTGTGTGTGTATGTGTGTTGCATCTCATTTTAGAGAGATATAAAATTTTATGATTCCTTGAGATTTTATCAAACAACCTTGGGGCTGTTTGTCCATGTCTTCTTCTCCTTCTATATTTACCTCCCTTCTTCCTTCCTAGTAGGTGCTCTGCCCCTTATTTTCCATTTCCCTTTCATGTCATCGGTCCCATGGATCTTACTTCCCAGTAGGCCCTTGAAGCTTCCTGGGTTCTGCCATTTCTCCATGTTAAACACATCTGAAGATTTGCACCTAGGAAGTAAAGATGAATGAAATGGTGCCATGCTTGCTTTTCTGGGCATGGAGTACATCTTTTCTGGGTCTACTTGTTTACTGATATTTTATTCATTTTTCTTTACAGCTGAGTAGCATTTTATTGTTTGTATCTACCACGTTTTCCTTAACCATTCAGCTGTTGAAGGACACATTTTATCCACTTCCTAGCTATAGTGACTAGGGCAGCAATAAAGATTGTCCATAAAGTGTCTGTAGAGTAGGATGTTTAACCCTATGGGCATATACCAATGAGTGGTGTAGCTGTATCATATGGTAGATTTACCTTTTTTTGAGGATCTGTATCCCTAATTTCCATAGTAGCTTCATTGGTTTTCATTCCAACCATCAGAGAGTAAGTGTTCCTCTTTTCAGAACCTTGCCAGCTTTTGTTATCAGTTGTTGTGTTCAACTTAGATGTTATAACTCAGTTAGGTTGAAATCTCATAGCTGTTTTAATATGTACTTCCCAAATTATTGAGGACAATGATCACCTTTTTAGCTAATTCTTAGCTATTTTTTGTTTCTTCTATTGTGAACTCTCTATTTAGTTGCATGGCCCATTTTTTAGTGGTAATCCTGCCTTGACTCTTTTTTGAGGGTTTTACTTTGTTGTTGTTTTGTATATTCTGGATATTAATCCTTTGTCAGAATTATAGCTTCTAAAGATAATTTTCTGTTTAGATAGTTTTTTGATTGTTTTCTTTCCTTAGATAGACTATTTTTTGTTGTTTTTATCCTACCTGGTCACTTAAACTAAATGAAACAATATAATTCATTTTTCCAAAATCCAATTTTGACTCAGTGTTTAGATAAATGGTAGTAAAGATATCTTTCTTATGAACAACAGTAGATTGAACCTAAAAATAACAAAAAATTATTAAACTATACAGGAAATCAGCAGAAGTGGAACTCCCACACCCCTCTCTCATAATCCTTTACAGCAGTTGTCACTGAATTTTTGCTGCTTTGTGAAAGGCTTCAACAGCTGGAATGGAAAAAACAAAGAAAAGTGCTTTGGTAACTGGGTGTTGTCCGAGCTGTTTTCTTACTTTACCTTCCAGGTTTTAACAAAGAGTGCCATTATTCTGGAAAAGTTCATAAACCATAGGCTGTCAACATTTTGTTCTCAAGATTCTCCTTTGATGTTGAATGAATGTACAATGAGGTAGGTGCCAACTCTGCTCTAAATTTGAGGACAGTAACACTTGCCTGGTGAGATAATATTTCTTAGCTGTCTCCATCTGAATTTTTCACAACCACATGACACCTGATGAAAGTTCTAGGCAACATGAAGTTTATAAGAAATGGACTCTGGGTGAAAGTGAAAGTGTCTTCCAGTCATGGCTCATTTCCTATCTTAAGTATGATGTTGAGACTAATTCTGCTCATCATCGTTCCAATTATTATAACAGTAGTCACATCTTAGAATTATTGAGGGAAATGTACAATACAAATGACATAAAACAAGGTCTAGCACATTGTTGACACTTAAAATAAGCTTGTCTGGAAATCATCTTTCATTCATTTAAAGAAAAAAGCATTACATTTATTTAAAGATTACTCTGGTTTCACAGTTCATTTGTTTTTCAATTTATAAATGCTTGGCTTTTTTAAAAAAAAGGAGGGTGAGTAGCAACAGTGGCTTATTTTCTTGGAAGAATGGCAGAAATGCCCAGGAAATCACTTATTTTATATTAATGCATTCACTTTAAGTTCTGAAAAATCAAGTTTTGTTTAAGCCCTCAAATTATACATTATTATTATTATTATTATTATTATTATTATTATTATTATTGAGGAAAAGGTTCCTTTTTCACCACAATTTTTATTCACTGTAAAACTAAATAGTTGTGTCCTGTGGTTGTCACCATAAAGGATTCAGGCAAGCAAACATTGACCTACAGGAAAACTCAGTTTTTCCACTCTATTTTGAGACAGGGTCTTAGAATGTAGCCTAGGCTCATCTGGAACTCACAATGTAGATAAGGCTGGTTTCAGAGACCCACAAATCTAATGCCACTGCCTCCCAAGTACAAGAATTAAATTCATGTGCCAGGACACCACTAGAAGTATTTTGGCTTCTGAAAGCAGTGTCTTTTTTATCCATAGTCAGCTTGTCACCATTGATTCAGTAGAGAAAGACAACTGTCTAAGTAACTTTATGAGCCTCATTGTACTGACAAGAGATTGCTATTTCTTTATATGTTGCTTGAAAAGTATTACAAACATTATTTACATGTAATGTTTTTTCTTAAGACCTGTGAATTTTGGAGAAAAAATAATCTTTACTGATAAATCATTTATATTAAATTGAAAAAGTTTAAATAAACAATACTTTCAGAAGACCTGTAAGATATTTTAGAATCCTATAATTTAAAATTTAAGTCATATTTTGTTAACAAATATTTTAACTTATTTTAGTACTACTCTTATTCAATCATGTTATTTTTCCTTGGTGGATAATAGCTTTAATTGTATGTTATTATTTTCACAAGTTATTCTCTACATCATTTTTTTTATATTTCTAAAATGTTGATGTTTTCCCTTTCATGTCTTATGTGAATTTTGTTGTTGTTGTTGTTGTTGAAGCACTGTAGTTTTTTACCTTGTTTATTCTTATCCATAAGTGATCATTGAAAAGCACTCTGTCTTAGTTACTTTAAAATACTTCTGAGATAATTGTAACATCTTTGCCATCTCCAGCAGACATCTTTTGTTCTAAAGATGCCAGTTTGAAGATTCCTGTAGAAGACAGACCACCTTCTATTAGTACCCTGTGTTCAAATCAGATTTCTCCACTGGATGAAGGGTCATAAGCTACTTTACTTCGAAAGGTTCTTCAAGTTCTGGGTCTCCACAAATTATGTGTTTCTTATGACATCTTTAAAAAATTTCTCCTTTTTCTACCTCTGGTGAATTTTCTACGTTTTATCCTGCTTAGCATTGAAAAGCACAGAGGAATAATTGTGGTATCTTCTGTACTTGAAAGCAGAACTATGCTTTTCACAGATTGAACATCTGTTTTTTTATAAGTTAAACACACTTTACAAAGTAAACATACAAAAAGCACTTTCCTTGCCAGATTCTTTTATCATCTTGAATTTGTCTCAGAATCTACCTCAAAGTTGCAATCGCCCATTCCTTGAACAGTGTTTTTTAAGAGAAACATGAAAAATGCAAGGAACATAGAACTTAAGGGAAAATCACATGATGGGATGACTAACTGAACAGGCTATCATTCAGAATCTGTTTATTACTTTTATTGTTCAATCATACAGGTTTCATTTTGCCTCCATTCTGGCTTCTGTACCATGGGATTAGAAAATATGTCAAAGTAGGAAATCAAGTAGGATTTCATAATGTAGTTGAGTTGTGAGTAAGTGTTAGGTATGAACAAAAGTGATTCTGAGTGTGAAACAGTGTGCTTGATCCCCTATTATTTTTTGAAATATTGTGAGGCTTATAACAGAGAAATGGTTTATTTACAAAGATTCGGCCTTAATTAATAATCTTTATTTTTCTGTCCTGCTTCTTGAGCTCTTAATCTCTGGTTTATGTGGTAATCCCTATAAGAATTTATTTTGAAAAATAGTTTTTGGTGTGCTAATGTATATTCACTTAGAGTTTCATAATGTTGCACATGGCAAATATTTTACAAGTCTTTCTTAAGTTATAGACTATTTTGCCTATGAAAAAGCCTTCCAGACCTTAGCACTGTGCTGAGTAAATAGCTTGAATAACATCAATTTAAGAACTTGCTCAAATTTGAACTTCGGCTGAATACTGGAATTAAATGTGTTTTCATCAGATTTGGGAATGTGCCTGGCAACAGAAAATGAAAAAAATTAATATTTTGTGTAGTTTAGCCTGGCCTGATTTGGAAGATTGGATAGGTTTTCCATTACTGGCATTAGAGTTGCTGTGTGTCATTTGTTTCAATACATTTCAAGCACCTTGATTCTAATAATTCTTTATATCAAAAATAAGACCAGGAGGCAAAAAGTGATTCTATTCCATTAAACTTGGGCTTTTAGCAGATCTTTGTGGGAATGATGATTTTACTTATAAATTACTTATTAATCTCAATCATTGCCCCTGAGAGAAGAAAAAAGTGTAATAAGGAGTTTGTGAAAAAAAATTTTAAGACACAAATTGTATGTAGACTATGGAAGAGTTGCAGTGAACCTTTCTTTACCTCTCAACAAGGGCAGAAGGAAGTCTGTCGTTAAACAATTTGTTGGGCAATGCCATGTTTAACTGTCCTCATTGTTTGGTCTTAAGTATATGTTTGTATCAGGAAACTGATTCACATCCTCTGCGTGTGATCTAAAATTACAGTCTTAAGTCTAATTTTGTTATCAAACACTAAGTACCACGTAGAAAAAAAATAAAAAGGTACCTGCCCATCACATCTATGCAATTGCTCAAAATAGCTTTTCCTTTTTTTCTTAGGGAGTTTTTTGTGACTAAAAAATAAATAAATAAAAAGAACAAAGTTAAGTTATGAATCCTAGTAACTGGTGTAAAAGTTTTCTTATGGTACTGTTCACTCTTCCATGACTACTGACATCCTTATTAACCAACCTGATGTTAAACTGAGAAAGAAACCTGATTCAGACAAAAACAGATATTTAAAACACTTCTTATATTCTTTTAGAGAAAAGCCTTTATTTGCTGTCTTATTTATTAGCCTTGATGTTGGTTAGAAATTTCATAGATCTGTCCTGACTTTACTGAAAGAATAATAAATTAAAACTTACAAAAATCCAAGGTCACACTAATGACCGAACTTCCAACCAACAAGAAAGATGAGAGTAGATGACTAGAGCAAGAAATTCTCTCTTACATCTGCACAGCTTCCCAAGAACCACTTATGCCAACAATGGTGCCACTCACTCAGTCCTGTGTCTTCTAGATGCGGCAAGTCTTCAGGGGTGCTTTTTTGCAGGTAAGCAGCCATTAAGTCAAACAAAATTCTGTAACTGTGGAAGTAAAGAAGAATGATACTTAAGGACATCTACCATCCTTCAGTCTGAGTGGGATTTCTCACTCCCAATGATCCCTGCAGTCTAAAAGTTACCCCTAATCTATGTTCCTAAAATGACACTGTAGAGTCTTAAATACAACCATAAGGGTAATGCATTTACCTTACTCTGTCATAGGTTGAAATGTGTTTGCATTTTCTTTGCTTCTCATTACAAAAGGATTTAAAGAGCAGTGTTTCTTATTTTAGTATATTGTCTATTATTTGAGAATGCTGGTATTCCCTCTCTCTACGTATATAGGAATAACAAGAGTCACAATGAATTTTATGTGGTAATCATATGATATTGGACATTGAGTAGAGAGATGACATTATCTTTATAGCTAAGTAGTCTATCAAGGCAATAATCTCTAACAATCCTGATCTAACTCTCAAGCCACTATTGAAACATCACTTAATGGAAGAAGGTCAATAATCTGTTACCAAGGCAGGCTGTCCTCTTATTGGAGAATTGTGATTGGAGGTTTTCTGATTAAAGAAAATGCTCTCTATAAAAGTTTATTTATTGGCTTATAAAAAACTACATTATCCTACATACTTAACATTTGTCCCATATGATTACATAAATATGAATTGTAATTAATTAAAATTGAATAGAGTCATAGTTCACTTCTTCAGACATATTAGTCACATAGCAAGTGTTCAATAAATATCTATGGACAGTGCCTATTATCATGGATAGCATGGAGGACATCTTTACCTTTGCAGAAAGTTGCATTTCTCGCAAACCAAGAGGAAAATATCAAACTTATATTCATCAGTGCCCTTCTAATATGATTTGTCATCCTTTATTAAAATTTTTAAATCAAGTAATAAATCACTTTAATTTGAAAAAATCTTACCACCATCTAACTGCTTTATGTTTTACTCTGGCCTTCATAAGGATTTCTATTAGCAAAATATATTGCCAAGAACAAGCAAATTGAAGAAAAGTGTCCACATTAAAGAAGCAAATAAATATTTGTTTTAAATATTAATCTGCATTGTAGAAATGAGAAATTTAAGATAATTGTGTAGGGAATAATTTTTGAGTGCCTAGAGTAAGCTTCATTGACAGGATTTTTATTGAGAATATAAAAACTGAGGGAATTAGCCACATTCATAAGGAAGTGTGTTCTTGCAGGATTGAGAAGCCTAGGAGGGTAAAGCATCCAGGTTGACTAGGGCATGACAAGCAAGGACATGATTAGAAGGAACAAATGTAACATGGAGAAATGCTAAATAGTGTGCACACTGCTTTGTAGACCCTAGTAATGACATTGCAGGACCACTGTAGGGTCTTGACATGAGAAATAACATTATCTGGTTCATTCTGTTCAAGTATTGAGTCTGGGCTTTCAGGGAGAGTGGACTGATTGTATAAGTGCAAATGTGTGGAGGTACATCACTTTAAAGTTGCTTCCTGACCCCTCTCATCCTGAATTTCCATTGTGTCTTCTACTTGACCATCTCAATGATCAGTGTCCCTGTTGAAATGTGGTTCCAATTATAGAACACAATGTCACAATGATGTGTCAGGAGATGCTCAGAGGACAATTCTTTCTCATGATCTGGATGCCATTGTTCCACTTCTGCTGGATTATTGTCAAAGTGTTTCCTAAATAATGGAAGTTATCATTGGGGAACTAAACACACATCTATGTTTATCTTTCTGAATTTTATCCTGATTAATTTAGCTTAATGTTTCATATTTCCTGCCCTACTTAAAATATAAATGTACATGTAATAGTTCTATTCTTTTACCCACATTATCAATCTATTTCTTCATAAGGGAGGGACAAGGGCAGAGGATTTTGAATTTCATTGCTTAGTATCAAAATTAAGCATGGAAGAACAGAAGAATGCTCTTTTTTCAAATTAATAATAGATCATTGCAGAATTCTCATTGAGTATAATTCAGTTGTGAAACCACTTGTTTTATTTTTCCTTTTAACATGATTCTAGAACACATAGCCTAGAAAATGAGTCTCATACTTGACCAATTGAACACAGTAACCAGCTGTAAAGAAAAATAGAATCATGAAATTTGCAGATTGTGAAACAAGGCAGAAAAATTATACTGAGGGAGGTCACCCAGAATCCCAAATAAAAATACTGTTTCTCTCTATATATGGCTTCTAGTTTCAAATACACTGTTTTTCATGTTAATATGGAATGCAAATGGATGGCAGGAAGGCAGAAATGAGGTATGATGGGGCATGACAAGGAAAGGGCCATGACAGAACCTGGTTAAATTATGGTAGACCAGTAGAATAGTGGACTCAGGGGAGGTTCAAGCAAGTAGCTGAGAGAAGGGGATAGGGAAAGAAGGGAATAAGAGTCAGGGGGAAGGTAATCAACATGAAGTTATGTATGAGCATGTAAGTCAAGTAAAACATACAAGGAGCTAATGGACTATATGTGATACAAAAGAATGGGGGGAGGGATTCTGGACACTAAAGTTTTAAGTGGTAATTGCAGAAGGGATGAGGTTTCAAAGGAACAGTAGGAGCAGGACAACCAATACTTATAATGTAATAAGTCTTATAAAATATATTCATTTATGATAATTAAGACTGAGCTATCATATAAGAAATCCTAGTCAACTGGCCAGCAGCATTGTAAACTAATATTTGACTCTGTGTGTTGTTCTGGGTGCCCACATGGTGGCATGACTCAGGCAGATGGGGTAAAGACTTATCCTTACAATAATGTATGAAGAATCATTATAAAAACTTACCCTTTTGTAAGCTAAACAAATAAATACAATTTAAGGAGAGACAACCTTTATTGAATTTGCAATACAATTTTAAGATATTCATACATGCCTTTTCTTATGCTCAGGTCACTGTTTAAGTATTTAAATATGTATCACTATACAGCTCTAGTAGTACTTGCAAGTACATTTGAAAGAAATTAGCAGCTCTAGTTGCTTACACAAACCCTGAATAAGATCAGGCCATGAAATTTCTAGCCTGGAGAGAGAAAGAGCTACCAAGGTCATACCACAGGTGAGATTGGTAGATGCTAGTGGAGGGCCTCAGTTTTTCCTTGTAGGGACAATACTCATGGTAGGTAGTTCATTCCCAGTGGATAATTTCACACATATGCCCATATGGGACAGCAATACGGGATTCAGTAGATAAAATAAATATAAAAATACACACATACATACATACATACATACACATACATACATACATACATACATACATACATACATACATACACAAACATTCATACATGCACAAGCAAATGAAGTGGGGAAGAAAATATATTGGAAAGATGCTGGGCATAGTTGGAGGGAGTGGTAGGTGAAATGCATGAATACATTATACACATACACAGAGTTTTCAAATAATAAATTAACATGTTATTTGTAAAATAATTGTGAAGAGAGTTAGTGAAGCTTACAGAGAGTATCAGTAGCTTTTCATGCTGGAATGGTTCTTTTAATTCAGTAACTTTCGTCTACTATCAATGATACTGAATGCTTTTAAGACAAGAGAGACTGGGACAAAGTGCTCCATGGGCTTCCGCAGAAACATGTCCCATTGTCACAGAGCTCAGATAACAAGAAGAAAATATGCCATGTAACTGTGAATGTGTGTAAGAGGCAGAGAGAGAAGAGGAAGTTGGGAAGGAAGGATGAAAAGGTGAGAATGGAGTTTATGAATGGATTCAGATTTGTCTTTCAGAAAGCAATTGCCAGGGCTTGGTGGTGAGCTGCATGTGATATTACTATGCATCATTGGGAGCTATGAGCATCACTGCTGTAACAAAAGTGTCACTAACAGTACTGTGAATAAACCAAGACACACAAGACTTCCCCAAACCATGAAAACATCCTTGTTACACAACCCATTCCAACCTTCTCCACTGTGTACCTTCCATACTGTAGCTCTTCTGCTGCTGCCAAACAGGACTCCTGAGGACCTGTCATTCCAGACAAGTACCTGCTGAGGATTCTCTGAGACTGAAGAGGCTTCCAAACCACAGCTGTCATCTCAGAGAGGTTGTCTCTCTCAGCATTACATACAGAATGGGAAAAGATATTCACCACTCCCACATCTGACAGAGGGATGAATTCCAAAATATACAAAGAACTCAAGAAGCTAGTCACTAAAATACCAAATACTCCGATTAAAAAGTGGGGTACAGAACTAAATAGAGAATTCTCAATAGAGAAACCTAAAATGGCTGAAACACACATAAGAAAGTATTCAACATCCTTAGCTATCAACGAAATGCAAATGAAAACAACTCTGAGATACCATCTTACTCCTATCAGAATGGCTAAAATCAAAAACACCAATGACTGTCTATGCTGGAGAAGATGTGGAGAAAGGAGAACACTTTGGAAATCAGTCTGGCAACCCCTCAGAAAGATGGGAATCATTCTACCACAAGATAAAGCAATCCTACTCTAAAGAATATAAGCAAAAGATGCACATTCACACAACAAGGACTTCTGTGCAATTGTGTTCATAGCAGCATTATTTGTAATAGCCAGAACCTGGAAGCAACCTACATGCCCCTCAACTGAATAATGGATAAAGAAAAGGTGGTACATTTACACAATGGAGTACTACTCAGCAGAAAAAAAAACAAAAAAACAAAAATACAAAACCAAAAAACAATGGAATCTCGAAACTTGCAGGCAAATGGATGGAACTAGAAGAAACCATCTGAGTGAGGTAACCCAGTCAAAGACAAATATATGTATTCACTCATATATGGATTTTAGAGATAGAGTAAAGGATTGCCAGCCTAAAATCCACAGTGCCAGAGACGCTAGGAAACAAGGGTGACCCCATGAGTAACACACATGGTCCCCCTGAGCAAATTGGGAGCATGGGGAGGGAGAAGGAAGTTAGGAGAAAGAGAAGAGGAGAAGAGAGGTGAGAGGAGGACACGAGGGAGCAGGAAGATTGAGTCAGGGGAAGAATAGAGGAGAGCAAGGAAAGAGATACCATAGTAGAGGAAGCCATTATAGGTTCAAAGAGAAATCAGGCACTAGGGAAATTTCCAGAGATCTACAAGGATGATCCCAACTGACAATCTAAGCAATAGTGGAGAGGCTATCTTAAATGCCCTTCCCTGATAATGAGATTGATGACTACTTTAAGTGCCATCCTAGAGCCTTCATCCAGTAGCTGATGGAAGCAGAAGCAGACACCCACAGCTAAAATCTAAGCTTAACTTCTGGAATCCAGTTCCAGAGAGGCAGGAGTGATGAGCAAAGGGATCAAGACCAGGCTGGAGAAAACCACGGAAACAGCTGAACTGAACAAGGGGGAGCTCATGGCCCACATAATGATAGATGGGAAACCAGGATAGGATTCTTCTAGGCTCCTCTAAGAGTGGGTGTCAGTTAGGAAGCCCGAGCAATCTGTCGGGTCTTTGGCAGTGGATCAGTATTTATCCCTAGTATAGGAATGGACTTTGGGAGCCCATTCCCCATAGAAGGATACTCTCTCAGCCTAGACACATTGGGGATGGTCTAGGCCCTGCTCCAAATGATATGACATACTTTGAAAAGCCCCAAGGAAGGCCTCACCTTCTCTGAGGAGCAGAAAGGGGATAAGATAGGGAGCAAGTGGGGGAAAGGGGATGAGGGGAAGGATAGGGAACTGTGATTGTCATGTAAAAGTAGCTTGTTTCTAATTTAAATTTTTTAAAAAAGGAAAAAATTAAGTCAAAAGGATTTGGGCTTTCCTCCTTCATTGCTTACTTCATTTTTTTTACTTAATTTGCTTTTGAAATTATGTTATTATCTGTCTATTTTCTGTCCCTCCCTAGATTATATGACCCACTAAACAAAGACTTTTGTTTATTTAGCTTATTGTTGTATTTCAAGTACTTCGAACCATGCTTTGTTTATCCCAAGTAGCCAGTATTTGAAGAATTAATAAATGAGCTATTGTGTATGTGGGGACTATTTTTAAAGTTTTGGGGTTTTTGTTGTTGTTGCTGCTGTTGAATTGTTAACTCCTTTAAGTGTTTGGATATTAACCCTTTATTGGATATATGACTCTCAAGTATTTCTAACCAATCCAGAGGTTGATGTTTCTTGGAAGAATACTTTTTCTGAACGGAGATGGAGGGGGAATGAATCTGGACAAGGGGGAGGTGGAAGGAAACCTGGGAAGAATGGAGGGGGGAAACTTTGGTTGGGATGTACTGTATGAGAGAAAAATCTATTTTCAATGAAATAAAAATATTGCATGTTATAATTTCTCTTTGAAGTTAGAGAATAAACTTGGCCTCTTGTCAGTAACAAAACAAATGATTGTTCACAAAATCAGTATGAATAATGACTATAATAAAAAAGTAAATATAAGTCTTAATTTACCAATAGACATTGTCATTTTTATACAAGACGTTTTGGCAGATATAAATCAAAATTGTAATATCACTTGATTACTTTTTAAATTTTTTCTAGTTATTTAAGGTGAGTTTGAAGAATACTGAACTGAAGGACAAAAAATATGAGTTAGAGATTCATTGGATTCCCATTTTAGTCCAACATTATAAGAATAAATTGACTGGTCTCCAGAGCAAGTGCCAGGATAGGCTCCAAAGCTACACAGAGAAACCCTGTCTCGAAAAAAAAAAAAAAAAAAAAAAAAAAAAAAAAAAAAAAAAAAAAAAAAAAAAGAATAAATTGAATATAAGTAGTTTCACATCTATTATAAATTTTTCTGGAGCCTTATCTATAAATGATGTGAATAAATAAATTGCAAGGTCAAGGTATATCAATAAATAAAAAGGTCAAGCAAGGCTTTTAGATAATGACCATATATCTGGAAAGTTAATGCGTTTCTGCCATGAAAACTTCCTTAGTCCTGGTCATGACTTCCAAATGTAGTGTAAAGATGATTTTTGTCAGAAAGAGATTGACATCAATTATAATTAGCATTTAATCATTTGTATCTGAAAATTTAGAGAACAGAACCTAAAACAATTTTTATCATATCTGAGATCTTATGGAAAAATAAAAAAATATGTTTTGAACATGCTTTGACTAATTTGAGTAGCTATGTCCTGCATTCTTCTATCATGAAGATTTATCTTTCTTATTTTGTGGATCTGAAAGGGCAAAAATTAGCCGTGTGCCGATCTAATGATGTTCCCAATAACGGTGCAAATGTTAGGTAGGTCTTAGTCAGACTTGGAGTTCTCCACTTTATCACAAACAATTTATTTCATTTTCAATAGAGAGAGTGAAGAGAATGACACTGACAGGAAACAGCACAAAGACTTCATGATATGATTTAACTCCATGGTCATTTATGATAGCACTAGAAAAATCTACATTGACTAAAATGAATTAAAATTTCAATTGGTAAATATATTTATCTGATATTACAAAGATAGAACTTCTGCATTACATGTGCCCATACATTCAGGTTTTAATGGGATAATGAATGCTTTCTTTGTTTCAACATACACTAAGAGCATCAAAACCAAAGCCTTCCATCTGACTGAATTTGTATGACTGGAAAATTTCAGAAGGAGATTTTGAAGGTATTGATGATCTTTCATTTTTGCCACAACAACTTTACAACGTGGTCTTGTGCTCCTCACAAGAATGACTTTACAGGTCACTTAAAAAATTTGAAGCAGACCAGAGAGTTGCAGTCAGATGCATTTAAGTAACATAAAACTGAACAAATAAACCATTGCATACATCTAAATATCTAATTTGAATGTCACCCGAATGTGCAAATTAAATAAGAGGTTAAATTTTTCCTGTGCCCACTTTTTTCCTATACAATCAAATGACACGCTGAATTGAATGCAAACTGATTATGGTATAACAGAAATCATCACTATATGTTAAAAAAATAGAAACTTAAGAGCATAATATTTTAGATGTTTTAATAATTATTATTAATAGAAGGTATAATTACTGATGAAGAGAATCACATACATTATCTGTTTTTTTAATCCCACAATATACATTATCTCAAAAGCAAAACATGGAGTTAAGTTTATTTACTATAATTCCAAAGCATATATAAAAGTAACATGAAAAAAATATTGGACAGTGCATATATATCTTGATGTTTATTCATTTTGTAGGAAACATGAAATTAAATTTTTAATCATGAATAACAATTACAGTACTGAGTTGGAAAAGGTGTCAATATTTCGACTTTAAGCAATTAAGGTATAATTGGTGATTAGGTTTCCATAAGACACTAAGAAAGAAAAGCAATAGAAGTGATAATTATAAGTCAACAAAGCCTGTTTAAAATTTCTCACATATTAGAATAATATAAACTTTGATATGTATTCTTATCCACAAAAAAGAGCATTCCTGAGAAACATGAATAAAAGAATAAGTACATATATAAGTCATGTTTAAAAGAATCTGAACATTAGTTTACAAATATTAATTATTAGTTCTCATGCATTAGTTCTAGTAGAACAAATTGTGATATCACAAATACCATGAAATTTTATTTCCTTTAATGTGCACAGAAAACACACATAGCTCAACTGCTTGTGGAAAGTCACTGGAAAGGTTCACATCGTTAAGAATAAACTGTGTGATGATTAAATAGCTATGAGACACTCTGCATAAAGACATAGTTAACTTATTAAAGGAACATATGTTAGATTTCTATGGTATAGTAGGAATAAAGAATACCACAGAGGGAGCAAAGAAATATTAACTGTCTTTAGAAATACAGAACAAGTTACAGTCAGAAACCCTGAACACCCTCAACTCATAATGCATAGAATAGTGAGATTAAATTTCCCAATTTAGATTTATTGTATTTAAATCCTGATTACAGAAACAACTCCTCTGTTCTTTCTATTTAAAAAATTCTAAATTCAGAGATGATGGATTACCCATATGCCTTTGGAAAAATACTGAACTGTTATCAATAAATTTAACAATCTAATTTAATGAATAATGCTTTGAAAATATTTGACTTTAATTCATTTTCATTTAGGAAAACTTTACGTTTTAAAACACTACACTGTAGTTCTCTCTCAATGATGTGTGTCATGTTTATTCTAGAACTATTCTGTCTTCATTACCACCTTCTAGTAAAGTATTTTTAGTAGGTAGTGTTTTCTTCCCAAGATTACTTATTTACTTCAGGAACTTCTGTTGCTACATATGATGTTCAGAGTATTTCCTATGTTTCACTGGACAGGATCACAGAACGGTGGTAAAGTTGCCCTAAACATATATAGTACTTTGGATGGCAAAATAATCTCCAAATGTTTGAAAGAACTTACGTCAAGAAACAGTGAATGCCTAAGAATTCAGCCATATTAAATTATATGCATAATTCATTTTATCCTTCTGTATACTTACCTAGTATACAGTTAATTATACATCTAATATACAGTTAAGAACAATAGATTGTGACGATATATTGTATATGATTTATTAAATCCACTGGAAATCAAAATAGTAAAGCAGCTGCACTAGTTAATTATAGAAGCCAAGCACACCCTTTAGTCCCAGGACTCAGGAGTAAGACATAGACAAATCTCTGAGTTCAAGACTACCTTGGGCTACCAGAGAGTGAATCAAAGCTCACTCCTTTAATCCCAGGATTTGAGATGTATAAAAAGTAGAGGTATTCAGACTGAGAGTTAGTCTCTAGCCATGTTAAGGAGAGCATAGCAGTCTGAGTAAATCTTAAGAGCAGTGAAGTCAGAAGCAGTTTGAGGATGACCCTTTTGGTCTGAACTGAGGTAGAGGTAAGAACTAGTGGCTGGCTGCTTTGCTTCTCTGATCTTCAGCATAAATCTTAAATAAATGCCTATCTCTGGGTCTTTTATTTATCATGATAAATAAATTATTTATTTTATATAATAAATCATGATAAATAATGATTAACAATGACAAAAAATGATTAACAATGACAGCAAACAGAATAATTTAAACATTGTATTATCTAAGTATTTTAAGGTTACAAATTGTTTATTCCTGTAGTTTTTCATTTAACTTTCTTAGTCATTTGTAAGTGAAACCATGTAAATTAAATCCATAATTCAGGAAAGAGTTTATATAAACATCTTAACGGTATGAATTTCTACTATCCATGGCATGAGGCTATCTCCCCATGTATTTATGTCTCTTTCCATTTTTTTAATTGGTGTTTCATAGTCTCTTGTGTACTATCTTAAATTTATTTCTATGTATTTTATGGCATTTGTTAATGAAATCATTCCTAGATTCCTTTTTTACAGTTTATTATTCCTAGTTATTGTATCTTTTGCAGACTTACTGTTTTATTTATTAATTATCACAGTTTTTAACACAGACTTGTCTAACCTTTTCACATCATGACACAATATTGTCATCTACGAAGTTCATATCCAGAACTGCTCAGTGTTTTAGCTAGGTTATTCCATTTTGTTGGCCCACATTCCTAGCTTCTCTGAGATGCATGCAGCCTGTGGGCCTGCAAGTTGGACATATGTGGCAGAGTATTCTCTATACAATGTCATATATAGCATCAGTACATGACAGTGTCACTCTCTTCTTTCCTATTAGTGTGTAGACTTGTTATTCTTTGGTCTTACCTCCTTGCTCAGGTCAAAATTTCTAGCATGTTGGTGGAAATAAATGAGGAGAGTGAGCAATATTATCTTGTCCCAGGTGTTATAAGAAAAAGGTCCCATTTCTTACTATTGAATAGAATGTTCACTGCGAACTTGTCATATATGAGCTTTGGCTTTTTCATTGAGATACATATCTATTCACAGGTAGCAGAGATCATGGCAGATTTTACCAAAAGCTTTTTCCATATCTACAATGGACATCTGGTTCTTGTTCTTCATTCTGTTAATGAGATGTATTAATATTCCTTCCTTTCCTCATTGCTGAAACAAAATTCCTGAGAAAAACAAACTTAAGAAAGAATACTGGGGCATAATGCTTTTCCTCCTATTCAATCCATGACCCAAACATATGGAAACAGAGACCTACCTCAAAGCCTGTCCCCACATTGACTGTGTGTGCTGGTTTTTAAACAAAATGGCTCCCAAATGAGTGGTACTATTAGGAAGTATGGCCTTGTTGGAGGAAGTGTATCACTCTTTTTCAAGCATTGCTCAATATGACAGTCCACTTCCTGTTGCCTTCTGATTGACATATAACCAGCCCTGAGTCTACCTGCTCACCACAATGTCTTCCTGCCAGGAAGATAATGGACTAAACCTCTGAAACTGCAAGCTAGCCACTGCAGTTGGATGTTTTATCTGTCTCTCTGGGTAGTGGACCAGTTTCTCTCCTACTCCCTGGGTCCCAGCATCTACTTATGAAATAATCACTCAGAGGCGAATGTTAAATTATAATTGTTTGGCCAATGGCTCAGGCATATTAGTGGCTAGCTCTCTCTTACAAATTAACCCATTCTATTAATTTGTGTATTTCCAGAGGAGTTATATCTGACTTCACCTTATTTCCTTGGTAACTCTGTTTGGATTTTCCCCCTAAATATATTCTGCCTGGCCATTGGTCAAAACTGCTTTATTTATCAACCAATGAAAGGAACATATATTTTCAACATACAGAAAGACATCCCATATCAAGCCACAATTAAATATTTTCCTTTATTAGAGTTGTCTGTTTGTTCACATGAACCCACAAAGGAAAGATTTAAAAGAGCCCCACAATCTACTAACTGGAATTGGACACACTCACCCAGGCAGCCCAAAGATGCCAAGACCATTTTGCCTTGGCTCTGCAGAATAAACTGAACAGTTTGTCAACTATGTCAGAAGTTAGATGCAAAAATACCATTGTACCAAATCTAGAAATATCCTAGATAATGGCACACTCTAAGTACACAGCTAACAGTGGAAATGTGCAGGTTACTATTGAAGAATTGAACTCCAAGCATGTGTAACCATAAAGAAAGGTCAAGGGGAGAATATGAGTCTTCTAAAAGGATGCTAAATTTAATCTCCTTCCTGACTTCTAAAAGAATGTAGATGAACAAAAATTAATACTTATTTAAGATCATAGATGTGTTCTTACCCAATGCTCAGTATGTTATTTGCTGCTCAAATTCCACAGTAGGATTTCCAAGTTGTGTTTTATTGAGTATGAGCCTGAAAAGATAGATGTTCTTGTTCAATCTTTTTAAATAAAAACAGAATTATTTTTTTAAAAAAAAGAGTTGTCATGGTCATGCTGTGCCTCTTTACAGTAACAGAAACTCTAAGACAGAAGTTAGTACCAGGACTGGGGCATTGTTGTGATAGGCCAGACAATGCATTTTTAAAGGAATATTGATCTTGGGACTATGGATTAGAAAAGAATTTGAAAGCTTCAAGTGCTGCTTCATGGGCAATCCTAGTAGGAGAATAGAAAACAGTGGTGTTAAGAGTTATTTGAGTTGTGGGTGCCTGAATTAAGAGGATTCAGGGAAGGGAAATATTAGTATTAGTGTCCTAGGGACTGTTCTTATGATATTTTCACGAAGAATGTGGTTGCTTATTGACCTTGTGCAAAGAGTCTGCCTAAGGCTAAAATGAAGAGCTTTGGATTAATTCCATTGGCAGAGGAAATTCAAAACAGACTAGCATAGACTATGTTGTAAGGTTATTAGTGTTGGCTCTCATGAAGATTTATATTGAAAAGGAGAAATCAGAGAAAGGAAAAATATTTGAGGATAAAAGGACACCAGAAAGTGGAATAGAGATAACAGGTTAAGATATGGAATAAAGGGAGTGGTGATCTTAGAGCAAGATCCCACCCAGCTAAGACTTCAACTTGTGAAAAGGAACAAAAAGAAAAAGGTAGAGCCAGGTCTGGTGGTGCAAGCCTTTAATACCAGGACTGGTAAGGCAGAGGCTGGTGGATCTCTGAGTCTGAGGCCAGTCTGATCTACAAAGCAAGTTTCAGGACAGCAAAGCTTATGCAGTGAAGGACAGAAAGCTGTTGAAAATGTTATTGACAAGGGAGCCATGTTCCAGCCAGTAAATAGCAGAAATTGGCAGCTTTGGCCATGTGATTCTGGAGTTAAGGATAAAAGAAAGGGGTTATAGAAATTGTACCCAAGACTAAGGAAAGACTTCAACACCAGGCAAGTATTAGAGGTTTCTCTGAATGTAAGCCCAGAGAGGCCATTGTGTGGATTGCCTTAGAAACCACAAGATGTTAGAGATGCCAGAGCTATGGGATACCCACCTAGAAGAGCTTCTAACAAGATGTGAAAAGAGCTCAAGGGAAAGATGTGTGTTACAATCAACAAAACTGAATGGAGTTGGAGATATGAAGAGCATTTTGATATCAGACAGAGAGTTTGGAGTTTTCTCAGCTGGTTTTTGGTATTTCTTTGGTCCAGTATTTCCTCACTATGATCCCTTCTCTGTGTTTTGGAATGATAATGAATAACCTGTGCCGTTGTATGTTGAAAGTATGAGATCTACTTTTTTATTCTGAGTTTTTAACACTTTACAATCCAGGTCTTTTATTTCTTTTGGTACATTAGGCCACGAATTTGTATGGAATGTGCTCCAGCAGCTCAGGCTCCTTCTCTTAGTCCTCCACAAAGTAGGCTTCTCTGGATGGAACTTCAACTGATCACAGGTGTCCTTCTCTTTGGCTTCCTTTATCTTCTGGTCATTTTTCTTCATTAGCTCCAGGAAGCTTTGTCTGTTCTTAGAATACTTGATGTGATCAATCTTCACATTAATTCTCTTGGCAAGAATCTTGTCCTTAACTTTCTTGTTTGCAATGATGCCCACATCATGCTGAGTGACATTGTAGACTCATCTGTGTTTCCCATGGTAACAGTTATGGGGTGTCCCTTCTTGAAAAGTGCCCATTTCCTTAAGGCCTACATTATCACCCCTTTTGTGAATTCACATGTATTTGGAGCAACTGCATGTTTTCTAAAAAGTCTAGAGAATATATAGTGAGTGCCACTCCTCTTTTCCTTTGTGTTTGTCAATTTTACAAGTTTCTGGAAGCTATCTGCTGTGGACAAAAGGCTAATTCTGTTTTTATAGGGGATTACAGTTAAGAGAATGCATGAATTTCAGAAGAGACTTTGGACTTTTAAACATTGTTGAGACTATGATAGATAATGGAGACTTTTGAAGTTGAACTGAATGAAATTTTGCATCATGATATACAAGTCTTTGGGGCCAGAGATTTAGATGTGAAATTTTAAAAGAAAATGGCCCCCAGAGTGAGTGATACTATTAGGAGATGTGGCTTTTTTGGAGATAATATGTCATTCTAGGGGTGGGCTTTGAGGTGTCCCTTGCTCAATCTTCGCTCAGTATGACAGTTTACTTCCTGTTGTCTTTTGATCAAGATGTAGCTAGCAGTGTGTCTGTCTGAATGCCACCATGTCTCCTGCCATGATAATAATGGATGGAACATCTGAAACTACAACGAAGTCACCCCAATTAAAGTTTTCCTTTGTAAGAGTTGCTGTGGTTAAGGTGTCTCTTCACAGGAATAGAAACTCTGAGAAAGGGTGGGTCTCCCTTTCTCAGCTAAAACAATCTAAAAGTCCCCCAACATACACACCCTAAAAGTCTCCTAATATACAATAGGATTTGTGGATCCTATTAATTTGGCAATATATCATATATTTTGCTTATTTTAATATATAGAAATGTGCTTGCACACCCAAAACAAATCCCATTTAATCATAGTGAATCATCTTTCTAATGTGAAGATGAAATTAGATCAATAACATTCTGAGGGTTCCCAAGCCAGATGAGAATTGGTAGAGCATTGCTCATTCCCTAAACATCTCTCAGAAAGCATGGCAGGAGTGGGACCACTCCCTACCAAAAGCAGGCTTGGGCCTACTCAACTCCATAGAGACAAAGGCAACTTTATGATAGAGTCAGTCAAGCTTCTGTTCCCACACACACACATACACATATCCCTAAGCACCCCACTTCCCACTGCCACCTCTGGGAACTGGCTTCTCAGAAATCATATGACTAGAAGTTTGCTTGGGGAATCCCTGCCCCTCTGTAGCACTTCCTCCCCTGACCTTCCTACCCTGCACTTGAGCTATATAAGCTAGCCTTTCAATAAACTGGCTGTCTTTTGAAACAATCTCCATACTCTCCATACTCAAGCCACCTGGACCCTGCTCCAGATCTCCTCAGCTTCCTGGAACCTAAGGTGTACAAAGACCTCTCAGGGTTGGGGGACCTACAGCATCCTGTGGAGAGTTTTAGATATCTTTTTACAAATGATTTGGTCCTTAATTTTTCCATTCATCTAGTGTACTTATCAATGTTTTTTTAAGAATTGTGTTGACCTCACAAAATTGATTTCAAATATTCCCTCTTCCCTTTGTGGGACTTAAGTAGGATCTGTGTAGGTCTTTAAATATTTAGTAAAATTTTATGTAATAACAATCTGGTTCTGGGAGTTTCTTTGATAAGAAAGATTTTATTGCTGATAGAATCTTGCTGTTATTGGTCCTGGCAGATTTTCTATTTTTCTGTGATTTAGTCCTAGTGAGTTGTATGTGATTAGAAATGTCTATATTTCTTCTAGATTACCTCATTCCGTGGCACTTAATTTTTCATGAAAGTCTTGTGAGATTTTATCTTTATAATATCATTTTTAGCCCCTCCTCTAATTCTGAGTTTTGGATGGCATCTTGTTCTAGTTTGTGAGGTTGTAAGTTAAGGTTTCTACTTGTAATCTTTCCTCTTTATTGATGTAGGCACTTGAGTAACTTCCTCCTTAAATTTCCTCTGCTTAGTTACAGTTTTTGCTTCTATTTCTGTTTGTCTCAAGTTAGTTATTTTTATTAATATTATGGTTTCTATTGGTTTACTCATGCTTTAGGATCATTTTTAAAATGCTTACATATATTTGTAAAGTCTCTCAAGTAATTTCTATGAATGATTCCTAGTTTGTGCTTGATCCTGATTTCATTCTTCTTAAATTTTATATGTAGTGGCTCAACATGATCTATTTTAGACAATATTCCACATAAACCTAAGAAATATGACTTCTGTGGTGATATATTATTTATGATTTATTATAGCTTGCCCAAGGATTCAGAAAGCAAATCAGCCTCAAGTTATAGAGATCAGACAGTGGTGGTACACACCTTTAATCCTATGACTCAGGATAAACAGGTAGACAGATCTCTGTTAGTCTAAGGCCACACTGAGGTATATGTAATTGATCCAGTAATGAAGAGAAACAACTCACAAAAAGATTATCTCAGCACTTGGGATCACATGCCTTTAATCCCAGGACTCATGAGAGATATTTAAGACAAGAACAGGGTCTCAGAGTTGGCAATTCATTTTCTAGACACATTGTGTATAGGAAGACATTGAAGTCTCAGGATTCTCCAGTCATGTTGAAGAGAGCATAGCAGTCTGGGATTACAGTCTGAGGTTTGGTGGAGCCAGGATCAACTTTCGGTCTGAGATAGAAGTAAGAGCTAGTGACCAACTGTTTTGCTTTTCTTATCTTCAGCTTGAAGCTCAAACCCCAATATATGTCTCTGGTTCTTTTAATTTTCATGTTATATTCTTCTATTGAATGGAATGTTCCTTGGAGTTCTTATTGTATATAAAGTTCATTCATTTTCTATTTTCTGTTTGTATGATCTGTCAATAAAAAGGAGACAATGAAGCCCCCTATTATTGTTGTATTTTAGCTAATTGTTCCCTCAAATCTATTCATATTTGTTTCATTTAGGTACAGTAATGTTGGACACACACACACACACACACACACACACACACACACACACACACCAGTTATTATAACTTCTTTTGAATAGATTCTTACATCAAACAAAGTAACATTATCTGTCTGCTTTCTATCTTTTTTTACTTAAATTGTGTTTCCATCTGTACAAAATACATTTTTCATTGTTCATCTTTCTTTCTTCTTCAATTATTTTGTTTGAGACAGGGTTTCTCTATGTAGCCCCAGCTGTCCTAGAACTCCCTCTGTAGACCAGACTGGCCTAAAACTCAGAGATCTGCCTGCCTCTAATTCCCTAGTGCTGAGATTAAAGTTATGTGCCACCACCTCCCAAGCTCATTGTTCAACTTTCAATTTATGAGTTTCATTAAAACTGAAGTGCATCACAGACAACATGCATTTGGGTGTTTAATCTCTATTCTACTTAGCCACTCTTTCTCTTTTGATTGAGAAATTTAATCAACTTACATTCATTTAAGGTGACAACTCCTAGTTTAGGATGCTTTCTTAATCAATTTCTTGTTCTTTTACTACATCTTTTTGTTCCTTTCTTGCTGTTTTCTTTTGTTATTATTAATTTTCTTTAATGGCGTGATTTAATTCTCTCTTTATAATATAAATGTAAAATATAAAAAATACCAAAATTATCATGTAATTCACCATATGCCACTAAACAAAAGTTATCAAATTTCAAAACTATACCTATTAATGCTGTTTTTTAATTAATGTCTCCCTGTGTAGTCAGACTACCTCATAATCTTCCTATCCACATTCCAAGTGCTGAGATTAAGGGCCATTTCCTTTCTCAGTTACATTCTCTTTCCTTTTTCAAGTTAACTATTTTCCTTTAGGACTTCCTAATTCATAGGTGTGTGTGTGTGACACACACACACACACACACACACACACACACACACACACACACACACACAAATATCCACAGGAAATCATAGGCTACCACAAATAAATTACACTCTAGTACATTGAAACATTTCAAATGAATTGAATTAAACAAAGACACTTTGGGCCGGGCATTGGTGGCACATCCCTTTAATCCCAGCACTTGGGAGGCAGAGTCAGGCAGATCTCTGTGAGTTCGAGACCAGCTTAGTCTACAAGAGCAAGTTCCAGGACAGCCTCCAAAGCCACAGAGAAACCCTGTCTTGAAAAACCAAAAAGAAAGAAAGAAAGACACTTTATTTTAATGTAAATTTACATTTATTTTCATGGAGATTATATGGATAAATGTTCATGCAATAGGCATGAATGAATAAAAGGAAAATAGAGTGACTAGTTCAGTCTATGATGAATATGTAAATCACTAATGAGTCAGCAAGCTTTAAGTCCTAAATGACACATTACCATGTTGAAAAACTGTTACATCTAGAAATATAAGCATTTTCCTTGTCTTTCTCAATGCTTGTTATTTATAAATTCAATGATGGGGGGGAGTAGTTTATTTAAAATTTCCATTAACGCTACCAAAGAAAACAGTTTCTAAACTCTTAAGACTTGCAAATAATATTCAATTCATAAAGCATGAATAGATACCTAATAATATATAACATTATGAAAATTTACATATAAAGTTTTCTGAAATTAAGAAAAAATTATTTACCCTAAAATTAGAAGCTTTCTTCCTGAGGACTAGCTGTCATAATATCGGAAGGTCCTATGTCAGCTGGCAAAAGAGAAAATCAATCAGTTGTTCTAGGCAGACATAAAGCCTCTGAACCATAGCACCACAAAGATGCAGGAGCCATACTTATGTTCAGGGGCTAAACTGTAGTTGTCTGATCACTCAATAGGATGGAATTTATATGTTCTACTGCAAACCTATCCAACTACTTATGACAGGAGAGGTCATAAGTCCCTAAGTAGAAGCTACTATCCCATTTCT
Source organism: Cricetulus griseus (assembly GCF_003668045.3). Classification (NCBI taxonomy): domain Eukaryota; kingdom Metazoa; phylum Chordata; class Mammalia; order Rodentia; family Cricetidae; genus Cricetulus; species Cricetulus griseus. The sequence goes on along the minus strand of NW_023276806.1, from coordinate 176,614,972 downwards.
TATGTAGCTGTCCCTTGTCACTAAAGAAGAAGATTCCTTTCCCAGCAGATATAAGGTACTCCAAATATGTGCAACTGGCCAACTGCAGAAAATATGGGACTGTGAAGTGCCTGGTTCCATCTGGGAGGTCTACACAAAACTATTAAATCTGAGGATCAGGGAACATTGTGGAAGAAAAAGTGGAAAGATAAAGAGCCAGAGGACTAGCATGCCTGTTGCAAGGGAGTATATTGTATACATGACAGGCATGCAGCACCCATGAAATTAGAACAATTAAGCCACCTAAAGATGATCTGAATATATGCACAAGCTTCCCACCATAAATAAGAGCTCCAGCCAATCAATGGCTCTAAAAGAGGGAGATTAATTTTCCTTCAAAGGTGAGCCACCAGATAGGTTTCCATTTCTAATGGTCATAGATACATATGTTTGTATATGAGCAACACTAAATGGAATCAGCAACATATGCATCTAAACCTATATCTATCTAAATACCAAAAAGATATAGATGTAAATTATATAGATATAGATATAGATATCTGGAGAGGCCATAAATTTTAAAGAATGTGTGGGTGACACAGGAGGAGTTAATAGGTAGAGAGTAAGGAATGGGAATGATGTAAACCCAGAACTCCTGTATGAAGCTCTCAAAAATAATTTAAAATTTAAATAAATAAAATTTCAAAACTGTATTTTCAATTGAAAGCATTTTAATTCAGACACATTATGATTTGGATGATGAAATCCCTGTGGATAAAAGTAGAACCACGGGCATTTTGTTTCCCTTCCAAATATGTTAATATTGATCTGTGAATATAAGTCAGTGATTTATATTTACATTTACATAAAGAGAAAATACAGACAATGTATTTTGATTCCTAGCTAAAGTATAATATTGGCTAAAAGTGATGTGTAGGATTCAAAGTCTTTTGAACTTGTTCTTCATGATCATAACCTTTCTGGCATCACACTGTTTTTTAATGTCCTTGGCAGAATAAAAATGAAACAATCTGTCCAATAGTAACAGTTCCTGAGCCCAGGAATCTATAATATTTCACTGTCTGGAAAGGTCTTGCTGCTGGGAAAGTTTTCACTGTGCATCTGGCTATTCACACCACCCTATTTCTACCTCTGCCCTGGCTGGAAAACTAATGAGCTTTTCAGGTCTCCTAGGATCACAAGGAATTCCTGAACTCTGTGATCACAGTATTTTCTCCACTATGAATACGGAGCAACTATATACTTGTAGGATGTCTTGACATTTTGTATTTTACTATAGTCTTACCAGAGTGAGAAAACACTGGTTTTTCCTTTAAGTAGATTATTTATCTTTCAGAAATGAGGAAAATAATTAAAGAACCTCACACATAGCATTACAAATATAGTTTTCAAGTTTTGCTTTTGTCAAAACTTGTTAAATTACTCAGATTCTGACATTAAAAACAGTGGGAAAGTTTTGACTCATTAAAAACCAAGTTGTTGGGAACATCTGAAGTGGCTATACTAAAGTGACTATAGATGACTAACACTACTGAGAGCAAGTGGTAGACAGACAAAATTACAAAGGAGGGGATTTGTCATTGCTGAGCTGTTGACTTGAGGTGAGCTCAAAACCTGGAGGAAGCTTATATGTTGTGGAATAATCCTCTGTACACTGTGAATATGTTTTTCTCTCACTGTGAATAAAAACTGATTGGCCAATAGCTAGGCAGGATTTGGGGGCACAGAGAGAATGCTGGGAAGAAGAAGAGTGGAGTCTGGGGAGTCTAGAGCAGACACAGAGAGAAGAAAAATGAACAGGCTGGGTTGAGAGAAAGGACTACTGCTTGGCTGAGGTAGATAAGAAATATGGGTTAATTTAAAATGTAAGAGTTAGCTAGTAACTAACCTGAGCTCTCAGCCAAGATTTTATAGTTACTAATCTCTAAATGATTGTTTGTGAGCGGCTGCCACAACATTGGAGAAACTCCATCTATACACTAGGATCATGTGCTGGTAACAGTCTGACAAGCCAGGAGTATATATTTTGTGCCTGCACAGAGCCAGGGTACTACTTGCCATGCATGTGGAGGGTGGGGGTGGATGGCCACTATCACATTCCCAATGGGTGAAGCCAAGGTGTACCTGGATTCTAACACTTAGTCCTAAGGAAATGAAAAATGCATTACTGTAAATGCCTGGGGGCTTTCTGTGTTGCCTCTGAATAGAAGGTCATAACATTGGATGCAAGATACAAACAGGCTTAAAACATTGTAAATCCTGCTCCCTCATATCCTCACACCTCCTCTTCTCCCCTTCTCATTGTTCTAGCTCCCTCTCCTTTCTCTCCATGCTCCAATTTAGCTCAGGAGATCTTGGCCCTTTCCCATGTATAGCTCTCTTAGAGTCCTCCTTGTTTCCTACCTTCTCTGGCAGTGTGGATTGTAGGCTGGTAATCCTTTGCTCTATGTCTAAAATCCACATATGAGTGAGTACATACCATGTGTGTCTTTTTGTGACTGGGTCACCTCACTCAGAATGGTTTCTTCTAGTTCCACCCATTTGCCTGAGAATTTCAAGATTCCATTGTTTTTTCAGCTGAATAGTACTCCATTATGTAAATGTACCACATTTTATCCGTCCATTCTTCAGTTGAGGGGCATCTAGGTTGCTTCCAGGTTCTATTACAAATAATGCTGCTATGCACATATTTGAACAGATGTCCTTGTTGTATGAATGTGCTTCTTTTGGGTATATACCAAAGAGTGGAATTGCTGGATCTTGTGGTAGACAGATTCCCATATTCCTGAGGAAGCGCCATACTGATTTCCAAAGTGGCTGTACAAGTTTGCACTCCCACCAGCAGTGGAGGAGTGTTCCCCTTTCTCCACATCTTCTCCAGATAAACTGTCATTGGTGTTCTTTATTTTAACCATTCTGACTGGAGTAAGATGTTATCTCAGAGTTGTTTTGATTTGTATTTCCCTGATGGCTAAGGATGCTGAACACTTTAATATGTGTCTTTCAGCCATTTTAGATTCCTCTATTGAGAATTGTCTATTTAGTTCTGTACCCTTGTAGTAGATCAGCACTTATTCCGAGCATAGGAATGGAATTTGGGAGCCCATTCCTCATAGAGGGATACTCCCTGAGCCTAGACACACAGGGGAGGGCCTAGGCCCTATCCCAAAGGATATGACAGACTCTGAAGAGCCCCCCATGGAAGGCCTCACTGTCCCTGGGGAGTAGAAAGGGTTTGGGATAGGTAGGTTGCTAGATGTGGGGGGACAGGGGAGGAGGGGAGGAAGAGGGAACTGGGATTGACATGTAAAACAATGTTGTTTCTAATTTGAATTAAAAAATGGAGGAAAAAAATTTCAATTCAACACACCAATTTATTCTGCTTTTCCCCTGTGAGTTCCCTCGCATAGCATAGAGACATGAGGCCACCCACATTCTCCACAAGGTGCTCTCTGAAATTCTCCACCTTTCAATGAGACACAGGCATAAATCATCTGAAGTTGGTGGCCATGGGATCTGTGTTAACTTAAATTGAGTTTTCTAAAAACACAAATTCAAAGTCTATATTTAAATACTACAATAATTGATAATCATTAATATAATTTAAATTGAAAAATTTGAATTGATTCTTTTTTAAAGCAGTGTCTCACTGTGTAGCCTCTAATAGCTTCAAACTTGGAGCAAATCTGCTTCAACTTCTCTAGTACCAGAATTATAGTCAAAGTCATTTTAAAAACTTCAATATTGATTTTCAGAAAATATAAAAAATTAAACAAAGAGATTTTTTAAAAAAGACAAGAAAAATCCAGGAGAAATATGGGACATTACAAAATTAAATCCACACATGTCATTCCATTTCAAGTCTCAAAAGCAGAAAAAAGCACTAGAAAACACAGAATTGTATTTCAAAAGAAACTGTAAATTCCTGAAATGGCAATGTAATTAAGTCACAGATGTAAAAGTACTATGGCACTAAGGCCAGACACTCACAATGTTAATAAAGTAAAAAATTATAGGATATCAAGAAGTCAAGTTATAACCTCAATAATTAAAAAGAAGTAACCCAAAGATGGAAAATCAACAGCACGTTTGATGGAATTAAAGAAAGTAGCTAAAACAGAGCTCTCCTGTCCTAGCAAAAGAGACTTGTGAAAAGCAATAGCAAATATTACACTTACTCCTGACATTTTGAAAGCTTTCCTTTGAGACTGAATCATTTACAAGGTAGGTATCTCTTTCCTTGCTCTTCCTGTCCTTCCCCCAACTGGACCTTCCTGATCCCTCATGTTCTCTTCCCCCCTCCCCTTCTCTCCTCCTCTTTCTCCCACCTTCCTCCCCTTCCCCCATGCTCCCAATTTACTCAGGAGATTTTGTCCCTTTCCCCTTCTTGGGGGATCCTTATGTGTTTCTCTTAGGGACCTCTTTGTTTCTTAGCTTTTCTGAGGTTGTGGATTGTTGGCTGGTTATTCCTTGCTCTATGTCTAATATCCTCTTATAAGTGTATACATACCATGTTTATCTTTCTGTGTCTGGGTTACCTCACTCAGGATGGTCTCTTCTAGCCCCATCCATTTGCCTGTGAATTTCAAGACGCCATTGTTTTTTAACTGCTGAGTAGTATCCCACTGTGTAAATGTACTACATTTTCTTTATCCATAGAGGGAGCTGTTATGGGGTTAACAAGAAACCTAGCACTAGGGAAATCCCCAGAAATCCACAAAGATGACCCCAACTAAGAATCTAATAGTGGAGAGGGTTCCTTAAATGCCCTTCCCCTACAACGAGATTGATGATTATCTTAAATGCCATCATAAAGCCTTCATCCAATAGCTGATGGAAGCAGAAGCAGAGATTCACATTTAATCACAGAGCCAAAAAACCTGGAATCCAGTTGTGGAGAGGGGGGAGTCATGAGCAAAGGAGTCAAGACCATGATGGAGAAACCCTCACAAACAGCTGACCTGAGCAAGTGAGAGCTCACTGACTCCAGACTGACAGCAGGGAACGTGCATGCAACCGAACTGGGCCCCCTGAATGTGGCTAACAGTTGGCAGGGCTTGGGCAGTATATGGGGGTACTTGCAGTTGAACCAGTAATTATCTCTAATGCATGAATGGGCTTTCTGGAGTCCATTCCCTATGAAGCAATACTATCTCAGCCTAGATACAGTGGGGAGGGCCTTGGTCCTGCCCAAAATGATGCTACAGACTTTGATGATTCCCCCATGGGAAGCCTCACCCTCCCTGAGGAGTGGATGGGGGGGTGAGTTGGGGAGATGGTGGGGGAATGGGAGTGTGGAAGGGACAGGAAAATGAGATTGGTATTAAAAATGTTTTTAATTTAAATTAAAAAAATGAAAAAAGGAATCATTTACAGAAGTCCTGGTCTCTTGAGTGAAACAAGGCAAATGCAAAAATGGTATAGGTAGTTGTAAATCTCTAACAGCCTTATTTTTCTTAACAGAAAACAGAATATAAAAGTCCTAAATAACCCACATGTAAAACTAGAACAACCCCAGAGTGTACTGACATATTACACATACAAAAGCTATTGTGTGTGTTTTTACAATAGTTAAACTGAAAAATATAATTTGTGACCAAACTAAAAATTAAATATCTTGGAAGACATCTTCAACAAAATTGCAAAATAACACCCAAAGAGCACAAAGAGGACTAAGCAGAGACCTCATATATATGTATAGCACATTAATACATAATATTAAGGTTCAGAATCTTAGTCACCATATTTAATTGGACATTTCATTTATTTTTATATTCTAAAATATATATTGACAATCTAATAATATGCCATGTATATAATTGGCACTGGATGGCAGATAATTGTCTCTAGAGTCAAGACACCTGCTTTGTGGTATTTAAATTCTATAGTGTAAGAGATACATAATAAAGTATACATTTACTTGGAATATATAATTTTAAACTGAAGATTAAAGACAGATATTTGAAATGAATATATAAGAGAGATAATAGGGAAACTCAATCTAAATTGGACCCTCAATGATGTTCTATTAGAAAAAGCCAGTCTAGACTGATACCCAAAGTTGAAAAGGTATGGAACAAAATTTAGGTTGTTCCTGCGGAAGATTGATATGGAAGTCTTTGAGGCTCTAAAGCTGAAGGAGGAGCTTGGTGACAGGGCACAGTGACACTGGGAGCATGGTTGCTAAAGAGACCCCTGGGTTTTGCTTTATGAACACTGGGGAACATTAGGAAGCTCGGAGAGGAATGGACCATTATTATCAAGTTTAGATATGAATTGATTGGCTGCCTTTTAAACAATTTGAAAGGCTGGTTGGAGAAACAATGGATTTGGTTTCCCAGTTAGAAAGCAATGAGGATGGAAAGAAATGTTAGAGTTCAGATATACTTTGGTAATGGATTATCTGAGACCCACTCTTATCAAAGGTGAATAAAAAACACTAATACATGTATTTTCATATGTATAGAAAATAAATGATTTCTAAATAATGAGAAAAATCTTTTTAACTGGAAATGTTATGATGTTAACATGCCATCCTGAATAGTGTCCTGAGAAGTCTGATCTACCTCAGTAGTGAAAAAGCATGCTCCCCACTCCTCAGAATTCCAGTCACCTTGGTACACAGCATCACAGTTTTGTCTGCATCTCATATTCTCTGTCTAAGAATGTTTTTTAATCTCTATTCTCAGTGGAACAGTAGCATGGCTTATACATCCAATTTTTAGGGATGCCTAAGGAAGTACCCATTAACATTCACTGAGGTTCTAATGCCCACCAAGTGCTGCACTAGATACTCCGTATATAGCATTCCTGTCTTTGAATAAACTGTTTAAGTTGCTTAGTTATTGTACTGAAAGCAAAGAAAGAATTAAGTTCCAGGCCTTAATAATTCTGATGTTTACATTCTTTTCATACTTTTATCATTTCCAAGTTTTGTGTTCCCTTCCCTGTGAATTGCACAATGATGGGTTTCCCCTGAGCTACAATTCCTGGCATTTGACTGTGCATCTTACCCTTGGCAAAATGTCTGTACAGTTTTATCATGTAGCTTCAGACTGTCCTGATATAGTTTACTTATTAGCCTCCATGCCACAAAAACTAATTTTTTTCCTTTTATGAATTTTTGATATGGGCAACAAAATATTGGCACTCTATACTATGTCTTTCGAAATGTATTCTAGGTATATGTTTCTTGCTTCATTATCCAAGTGTCGGTGACCACTGTGATGCATACTGCTGTTTCTCTGTCTAGAATGTACCTCTCCTGTGTCAAGAGGGGAAGGGATCCCAAACCATCTCACTTTTCTTGCAGAACCTGCCTTCTACAATACCATTCTCTCTGAAATTTGAATTACATAAAAATATTAGTCTTTTTTTAATGCATGAGAAAACATACTTTAGCTCACTTCGGTAGCGAATGTGCACCCATTCTTAAAACGAAAATTGAGCTCAGAGAAATGGCCAGCTCAGTTCCTTTTTTCTGGTGCTCAGATTTGTCCATTTTTGACAACAAAATAATTGCATTTATTCAACTAACTAGGTTGTGTTTGTGCTGCCAGGAAGGAATTTTTAGCTAAGTGTTAATTTTTAAAATATGGTAAAGAGAAAAATTAACTTTCATCTAGAAAAGAAGTATTTGATTGAATTAGTCAAAAACCATTACAGTGAAGTTGGAGAATATATCCTCAACCCCTATTTACTCAGTTTAGGAATGAGACAGAGACACTCAGAGTAACTTATCTGCCCTTAATTCATTCTGCTCTATTCGAGCTAAACCCCTAAGCCTAGCATTTGATTAGAAACATCAGGCTACTGTAAGTTAGAAGAGCAAGCGCATTCTTTGCTGGAAAATGGAAGGAGTGGCTGCTGTCCCAGCTAGGTCAGCCAAGAGCTAGAGGGAGGAGAAGAGTGGAACAAGAATCAAAATTTATTAGACATATTGTATGCATTTAAAAAGCATATTTTATGTTATTTCTTCCAGGTAAAAAGAAGAAAAATCTGTTAAGAATTTACAATGCTTATTTTTGTACCTCAAGAGTGTCTGTTAATTTGGACTAATAATACGTACATCAGGTTTTTCATTATTTTGTAACTTTTTATGAATAAATACAATTTTAAATTTAGGTTGTAATAGCTTTTTTCTTTGCTTTTTTCTTTGCAAGTGTGCACAGGTTTCACTGCCCAGCCACAGCAGATGTACAGTACTGCCATTAAAAAATCTCTATGTTCCAAGATTCTGAGTCATTAATTCTTAACCTGAGCAAAATATGGTAGACAGAGAGAGTGCTATGCTGAGATATTCCTTGGAGGAGCATCTGGGGTTAGTAAATGAAGGAAAACATTAGCCAGCTTTCTACTTTTATACAATAAAAACATAGCATTTTTTTTTTGCCCTTTTGGGCTGTTCAATAAAGATTGCTTAAGAGAGGAAAACATCACAGGAATTCTTGAGACTGCTCTTTGGAGCCTGGCTTTGATAGCTTATTCAGAACTTGGCAGTGTCTGGCCTCCCTATGATCAGTGGCTTTGAATAGGCTCTTCTAGAGCTGGAGATAATGCTGACCCCAAGTAGACTAGGACCATCACTTTGCACCTGGAAGTTGATTAGCAGTGTTCCTTCTCAAGCAGAAGGTGACACTGTCTTGCCCCATTCAATCTCGTCAATCAACAGGATCTCAATCAAAGGTGTGTCCATTTTATACAGAACTGGTCCAGAACTGATTATTGAAATTCTGAACAGAACCTGTTGTCTAGCTTTGAAACATAATGCCAAGGCAACTGTTTCAGAATTAGAATAACTCATGGACATACACTTGGACCCCTCAGCTACACCATCTGTCCCTGGCTTTGCACCTGGCCCATCAGCCTTGTCCTCTCGTTTGTTTGCTCTTGGAAATACTTTTCTTGATTCAGGCAATATGAACTCCACAGAAATAAAACCAGTCCACCGAAGCATTGAAACTTGCATGTAGCTAGGATAGGTTAAATGATACATAAATGCCTCACCAGCACCAGTATAAACAAATGGAGGTAAAAGCACTTACAACAAGATGTTGAATCACCTGATTGCCTCAATTATAGTGCATCAGGCTGGGTGCTGCAACATTCTGAAAAGAGCTGATAGCCATGCTACTGATTGATGAAGAGAAATCAGAGACCAAGAATAACAAAGAGGTGTCACATTCATATCCATGTCATTAAAATATGTAAGGATACACACAGACACATAGGATAATATTTTACAATATCAGCTACAAATGAACTATTAGAGATAGACTTTTCCAAGATGTATAATTTAACAAAACATTTTGGATTCCTAGCTTCATGACTTAATAGATAATACCTTTTCAGAGTGTGTATTTTAATTATTATATTTCTGAACTCATGTTCCTTTTTGTTCTAGCAAGTCAGCAACATATTGTTTGATAAAAAATTGCAATTTCCACAAGGTAAACAAGATCAACTTAGAGAAAGAAGTACCTTCTCTGAGTAATTAAAAGAGGGGAAAAATGAGTATTCTGAGTGTTTATATCCCCTAGGACAAAATGCTGGCTGTGACCTGACTCTGATACACATAGACACAACATTCATCTGTTTTATTGGGTGCTTTAACAGGCAGGTGAACCAAAAGTGTAGATGTATTTGATGTGTTAGAGCTCAATTATTGTTAGTGCTATGGTGTGGATATAGTCTGAGTGTGTCCTCCAGCATCCACATGTCGGAATGCTGGTCCTCAGGTCACAATGCTGGGAAGCAGTAGAAGCATTGTGAGGTACAGACTAAGCCAAAATCAAACTTTGTATGTTCCAAGTCTCAGCAGGAATCTCACCTAGATTTTGAAAGATGAACTCCTCATATTATTCCAGCTTTCTGTCTATTTGCTCATTTCTTCTTGCATGTCCTTCAGCCATGTTGCCATCTATTATGTGTTGATACAGCCACAAAAGCCCTCCCTACCAGACGAATAAATCGTAATGTCCAGATTCCATTTTTTAAATCTAAACAACTTTTCTTTATAGAGAATCCAGCCTTGGAGATTGTTTATGGCCATGAAAAAGCAACTAAAGCAAATTGTCAATGTCAAATTTGTAGACACTGTATGAAGAGCAACCCACGACACAAGTACCAAGGTTGCATTGGCAATAGCCAGAAATACAGAAGGGCTGACTTGGGATTATTCCAGATCAGTCATCTCCAGCAAATACCAGGGCTGCTGATGCAGAAGTGAGATGATCAGAGGTTGTTGGAAGAGTAATGCATAACTCCAGACTATGTTGTAGTCTGATAAACTGTGAACTTAGCTTAAGACATAGTTGCAATTTCAAGATCCAAATTTCATAGCAGCATGCTAATCTCAAAATTTATAGAATTAGAAAATTAAATTGTAATTAACCTTTCTGAATTCTATCATATCACTAGGGTGGAAAAAGCAAACAGATGGAACTTTGGTAATCATTCAGTGGAAAAGATGACATAGGTAAACATATTCAGACCTATATCTTGATCTTCTCTGTCTACTTCGGCACTACACAAGACAAGAAAAGCTTCAAATTCCTGGTGTTGGGGTGGCCATACAATCCTGAAGTTATTTGAGGTCACCTGGCTTTGTCTTGGGTTTATTTTTGAAACTGGCAGAGCTAATACTTAATGTAAATTAGCAACTGAACACGATTATCTTCCAAGTTCAACCAGATTTTATCTGGCAAGACTTCTCTGTCCTATTCTCCTAGTGAGCAGGAGAAAAAAATATCCTAGGAAATCCTGCCAGTGTGGGGAATAGATGGTTCTCAATAAGGTAGTCTCTAATCTGGGCATTGGGTGGGGCATCTTCCTTTGTGTATGTCCCCATTTTCAGAGGCATTGTTAATGTTAAAAATCCACGCATCCAATGTAATACTAACTCAAAATCAAAGAGCGTGTTTTGTTTTTTGTTTTTACAGTGCCAACATTTCTAATATGTTATGTATTTGAAGCCTAGCCAATGGACACATTTTTCTAGGTGAGAGGTGAACCTTCTTACTGGTGTTAGAATAAAGAATTCTCTTTGTGTGTCAAAGCATTATATGAAGCAAAACAGTACCTATTTTAACCTATTTTCTTCATACTAACCTATATCAATCTAAACAAATTAATTATTTTCTAAGAAACCCATTGACAAGGAATAGAATTGATGCACAAATTACCTTTCAGACATTTCTAATCACATACCTAATTTAAATTCCTGTAGACATATAACTTTGCAAAACATTTTAATTACTTTATGTTTTAGCTTGATTGTATGAAAGTATTTTTTTTGAAGACTGATGACATTATCTGAAATTCTCTGATATGTAAAGGCAGAATGCAGTGGTTTCTTCCACTATATTCAAATTTTAAGAATCACCTTTTTTATTATACAAATAAAACACCCTTCTGTTGTTCAAAACATTTGTTCATTAAATATTATTATAATGGATTTTGTTGATCATGTACGTCGAATGCATTCTTTCTTGACCTGGGAAATACATGGCTTAGAAACTACTGCACTACTGCAATTGCACTTGTCAGTTGGTTAGAATATATTGACCATCTGTCATCTTTTTCATTCCTTTTTGGCACTACCTGCTGGTACACTCTGAGTGCCTTTTAGTATTAAAATTATCTTCCCATTATGATCTGTCCAAGTCAGAGTGTTTCCAATTATTAAAGTACTTAACTGTTAAATCTATCTCTCCTACTGTCATGGTTCTGTCTGACTGGGGAAAAAAAATGCTTGAGCTTAGCAGGAAAAAGTGGCAGCAGCAGATACAGAGGTGGGCCACAGCTATGGGTAAGTGTACATAAACAAATTTGGTGGAACATTAAAAAATTAACAGAAAAATATTCATTTAGCTATATGAAGTATGAATATCCCCGAATCGTAGCAGTTTCAATAAACAAAACAAATGTAAATATTCTAGGAAGTGGGCAGAGTCGATTTGTATATTTGCTTGTCACCATGGATACTTCAGTAATAATGATGTTGATATTTCATAGTTAGCATTGCTCATCGCAAGAATTCCAAGAAGTCTCTAGAACAACTGCCGAAGGAACCATCTTTAGCCTACTCCAATACATGCCTGTTCTATTTTAATTATTCTTTTTTAGTTTCCTCTAATACTATAAGATTAACTGTTTAAAAATATTTCCTTCAACTGTATCTAGAACCCAACATGGATGAAGCTTAAAATGTCATAACCTTATTTCTCTCACTCAAAGATAATTCTAAGATTCATCTAATATCACATCATAGAAGATATAAACTCATAAACTGTTGCTTCTTCATTCAAAGTAAAGTTGACCTAATTATAGAGGTGTTAAAATTGATACTAAATGTGGAGAGAACTTGAAGACCTAGTGGTGTGAGATCATTCCAGCTGTGGGAACTAGGAAAGTCCACCACACTAGTACTGACCACGTTCCTAAGTCTCTGAGATGCACGCTGCAGTTTCATGGAACGCAATAAAAAGAAAGTGTATGTTTTTGTAGGAATGGTTTTATGATGAAAAGCAGGTTATCAATTCAATATGAGACAAATAATTACTTGCATAATAAAAATAAAAATATGTGTATTCCCATGTACCTATATATCTCCAAATAACATTAAAATTGTGCCTGCCAGAGTCCGCGTTGAATTAATCACAAATCTTGCAACTATATTCCCTATAGTTAACATTCAAGCAATGAAGATTGTTGGTTATATTAAATTAGGGAAGTTTCTTTTAAATATGCATTTTGGGGGCTACAGATCCCCATAGGGTGATGGACTTACTTATCTTTCTCATTTGTTTGTTTCATTTTATTTTCACACAAGTGTGTATTTTATGATGAACATATGGTTCAATGTGAAATGCTTAGTACATTGCATGTATCATCTGTTTCTTTCTACTTTTGATATAAACGAATGGGTGTGTATCAATTGAGTAGGCATTGGTGTATTCATAAAGTAACTCGAAGGGTATTTAATTTACCTGGCTTGCCTAAGCATTCTGTTTCATTTACTATAATGTTTTGCCTAATATCTCTATTCTCCATGAATGATTATTCAATGTGATAGGTCCCTAATCACAGGGTATTTATTAGACATATGCATTGGCTGTGCTTTGACTGATGACTTTTTATATTTTGCCTAAACAACATCATCTTTTGTTGTCTATTTATTGTATTTTTCCTTCCTTTTCTTCATCATTATGTTCTGAGTATGAAGAAAACCTACAGAATTCATGTTTCATGTATTCTTGGGGGTAGGTAATTGAATGACTGCACGTTCACATCCTTTGGCAATGCCTTCACCCCGTGTCCTGTATTTTCTCTGCTTTACATTGTTGCCACATTTTACATTGCAATTACCATAGGTTGATGGAAATCCTATCCATGTATGAATATTACTTGCTTCATCATCAGTTTCCTCAACATGAAAGGGATGTTATATGGTTATACTCTTGGAAGTGAGAAGAGTATAGAGGGTTCCTGATTGGATTTTAAGAAATTATAGTACAGTCCTAACAATGCATGAAAGTTCTTACCTGTCCAAAATGAGTACAATCCCCTAGTTAAAATATGGAAAATATTAGAACATGCAGTGGGTGATATTAAGGATCCAGCCACAAGGAGATGCTTCGCCATGAACTCAATGTTTATTCTCTTTCTATTTTCTGAAAGAAAATAGAGGAGCCAAATTTCTGCCCTTGTGCCACGAGGGGCAGGCCTGACACACTTGGTCTCATAACAACTACTTTCAATAGGGGCCCGGCTGGTTGAAATGCTCTGAGCCCTGGAGACTAAGCATATGATGGGTGAGCAGACATAATTCCCTTAGCATAACTTTGGTGCCTAGAAAGGTCCTGGGAAATGGCCAGGGACCAGGTGCTTCCTCTTAGGAAGCTGACTGGCAGTGTCCATTAACAAGAAGGCGAGTAAAGAAACTGAGAAACACATGCGGACTCGCAGATAACTGGCTGACATTTTCAGATACCACACATTAGGAAAAGAGTCCTGCCATTATAAGTGAGCCTGTGGAATTTGCACATTAATATTAATGAGTCCTCATCTGAACCCACAGGCTGGGGAGACTGGCAGATACTATGGCTACCTTCCTGTAACAAAGAGAATGTATTGTTATGTCTATTCAACTCAGGACATGTAATTACTGTGCACATGTAGTGTACCTTAACTTAGAGATGCTTTTGAGTACCTGTTTTTGTTGTTGTTGTTTGTTTTGTTTGTTTTTTATGTTTCAACACGAATTTTTCAGGAGTATCCCCCATCATGACCACAGTTATCTAAGCTGCACACTGAAGCCTTCACTTTCCTGAAGCTACACAGATACAGGCTGGTCAGTTCCTCAGAATGGTTTCATTTCAGGGGTTCAAGAAACCATTTTCCAACCCTTCACAAACTCCCAAAACATAAGCTTCCATTTGTGAATGAATCTGGGCTATTGTGTTTCTTTCCTGTCTACTGTAGCCCCAGGCAAAACAATGACAACATCTCAGGCTTTCTGTCCATCACACAGGGATTGCTTTTGCTCAAGCATTATAACTTCTTTCTAAATGAATCATGAATTAACATATTCATTAGATATGATTTCATTAACATGTTAATAAAGTGGATTCTATGAAATAGGTATGCATTTGCAATCTACCTTGGCTGTGTCTCTGTGTCTCATTCAGTATTGATAATGACAGACCAGTTTTCTTGTCTGCTGATTTGAGAATAATACATAAAACAAAGACTGTCTGTCATTATTGGCATCATGGCCAGTACTCTTCAATGGATTCAGTTCATTTAATTAATATTTATCAGGAGCCCAGACGGAGCCTGGCAGTCTATGAGGTGCCAGTCATTCCCACCCCCTCTGCCTGTAAGCCATCTGCTGAGCTCATGAGTGGTAGGCAAGTGGCCACCTTGGGAAATGTGTCCCTAGGTGTCCCTTGGGTGCTGCCAGTTCTATGCCCCTCTCTAGTACCTTGTATGGCTTAGGCCTACATGTAAACCACAAGTAAGGCTTTAGCATTCAGAATTTTAATTATGCTTAATCTGGAAGGTAGTTGAGCATTATAGTGTTCAAATTTGCATACTTTATAGAATGCAAAAGTTTAATATAAAATGATGTGGATTCTTGTAATGATTTGTTTTTAAATATGTTAAAAGCCAGTTGTACATATGCATGTGAGAGAGACTGAGCAGGTGTGAGTACAGAGAAAACCAGCAAAGGACATGAGATCTGCTGGTGCAGGAGTTGCAGGCAGCTGTAAGAAGCTTATCATGGTGTCTAGGAACTGAACTGAGGTTCTTAGTACTGAGATAGTGCTCCTGTAACCTGATTTATTTAAACAACTATGGGTTGAAGAAGTTTTAAGTTCACTTCAAATTTGAGCAAAAATTGCAGAAGTACCCTCGATAGCATTGTTTCTACCTAGGCATATATAGCACCCCCAAATGAAATGCATTTACAACTCAACAACCTATACCAAATCCATGCTTCACACCTGGTGCTTCAATCCTATGCTTGTAACTATGTGATACATATTCAACACTAAAGCCTATTACAGTATAGTTTTGCTACCCTGGAAATTCCATTATTCACCTACTCGTTCCATTTTCTGGCTACTGTTCATGTTTCTCAAACCTTTCTAGTTTACCTTTTCCCAGAAGAACATATTCTTGGAATTTATAGTAGCAAACCTTTATAGATTGGCTTGGTGCCCCTAGTAACATTTACTTAATTTTCCCCAATGTAATTGAACTTTTTATGGTCTTTGCAATTTTTTGGCAAGTGTGTGTGTGTGTGTGTGTGTGTGTGTGTGTGTGTGTGTGTGTGTGGTATACATGTACAATTTTGTGCGTGCATGTGCATGTATGTGTGTACAGTACTATGTGCTGCAGCCAGAGGCTGACATTAGAATCTTCCTCACACATGCATTCTTGTCTTGTTAGGACAGTCTTTTCATTGACTCTGAACCTCGCTTTTTGGAGCTAGGATGGCTGCCCTGCAATCTCTAAGAACTCTGCTCTTTCTGTGCAGCCCACACCCCCTGCCCTGGATTTACAGACTGCTGCAGCCATGCCAGGGTTTTCCTGCAGGTGTTGAGGATTCAGACTCAGGTTCTCATGCTTGTACAGCAAGTGCCTTACCACTGAGCATCTCATAGCCCACTTACTTATTTGTTGATGGCACCTAAGCTGAACCCATGTCTTGGCTATTGTGAAATTTGCAAAGTTACCATAAGACATGCAGGTGTGTCTTTTAAATGCTGGTATCATTCCTATGGGTATGTATCCAGGAGTAAACCAGCAAGGCCATATGATAGTTTTATTTAGCATCTTTTGAGGGACATCCATAATATTCTTGACTACATTGTGCTTTTAATTAATTTGCATTCCCAATATTATTCCACATCAGTATCTTTATTTATGATTTGGTAATAGCCACAAACTAATGTGAGATAGAAGTCGATCTCAGTATTCATTCATATTTTATCACAGCTATCATTATTCAGTAATTTTTCATGTATATTTTCCCTTTCATATATCTTTTGTGCTTAAGTGCACAATGAAATCATTAGCCTGTTTAGGTTAGATTATTAGTGAATCGTTTTGGTTTTAATTTTTTAAGTTTAAAACATTTTAGGTAGTAATCTTTTAACCACCATGAGTAGCTGGCAGAGATTTTCTGCAATGTTGGAAATGTAACTAAATTTCCCAAGTACACAGGGTTTGTGTTCAAGCCTTAGTACTGCCCAAAGAAACTGAAGTCTGTAAAGTCAGGCATTTGGAACATACCTGGACTCCCAGTTCTCAGGAGACTGATGGATAAGGACCTTGCACTTAAGGTGAATTCCAGATGGAAAAATAAAAGGATTTTCTCTCATTCTGCTCACCACCACTCTGTTCATACTGTTGATTGTGCAGAAACCTTTTAATTTTGGTAACCCTGGTTTTCAATTATCAGATTTGCTTCATGGGTTATTTGAGTCATATCCAGGCAATTGTTGGCCATGGTCATATCTGTCAGTGTTTCCTATGTGTTATATTTTAATAGCTTCAGAATTTTAGATCTTCATTATTGTCTTTGTTCCATTTTCGTTTGATTTTTGTACAGTGCGAGAGAAAGGGGCGGAGTTTCAGTCTTCTCCATGTTGATATCGTTTTCTTGGTGATGTTCAGTAGGATGTCCTTTCTCAAATCTATGTTTTTGGCACCTCTGTCAAGAATTAATTGGGTGAAGTTGTATGCATGTATTGATGTCTCTGTGTTTTGTTCTACTAAAAAAATATGCTTTCATGTCTGAAATTCCTTCCTATTTTATCTTATCTATTGTTGAGACATTCAATGTATTTCAGATTTTTCTTATTCAGCACTTCATTTATAGAACTTATGATTAGTCGATTTTCAAAATCTCTACCTTTATTCTGAATACTAATTCATATCCAACATTATCTTTACAATTTCATTGAATTATTTTTCTGTGTTCTGCTGCATTTCATTGAACATTTGGATGTGTGTGTGTGTGTGTGTGTGTGTGTGTGTGTGTGTGTGTGTATCTCCTATGACATGCAGAAGGTGGTCAGAAGAAAACTTGTGATATTTAATTTTCTGCTGTCACCATGTGGGGTCCAGGGATCACTAAAATTAGTTCCCCAGTTTGGCAACAAATACCTTTACCCAGTAAACCATCCAGCCTACCCTTTTTTGAACTTTTTGCCAGGCATTAAATGCAGTGATATCTACAGAATAGAAGTTACAAACTTTGGGGGGTATAATGTTACCCTGTTTCTTCTTATTTCTCATGTTTCTGTGTTGAGATGTGTACACTGAGTTACACAGTAACCACTTTTTTGTGCCAGCCTTAATCAGTGACTTTCTTAAGAAAATGCACCTTGGCTATGCATACTATGTTTAGATAGTGTGGGGGCAAAGTCAGAATGAGAGAGCCGTACCCTCTCTACATGTCACAAACAGCGGGTGCACTCTAGTAGTTCAGGCAAGGTAATGCAGAGAGAAAAGTGAGCCTATTCCTAGTAGAAACAGTGGCCTGCATCACATAACAGGTAGTTTCTTGGGGATCTTGATAGCATCTCTGTTAATTTTGAGTATGTTTGTCTGGAGATGCTGACACAGTATAAGGCATCAGACAACTTTAGTAGTTTGGAAGAGAATGAAGGCTGAAGTTTTCCAATCTTCCCATTGCAATGATTGCCAGGGGTCATCAGGTAGGAGTGGATGTCTTCTGGAGTCAGGTTGAATTCCTTCTAGCTGAGATACTTGTATTAGCAAGCAAGAGGGGCCTGTGGTTGGTACCAGGGATTTCTGTTCAGCTTCTTTTGGGCTGTGCCCTCCAGGTGAAGGCACGGGAGTCTTAATAGAGAATGCCTGAGTAGAGCTCTGTGTGAGAGAGTATGAAGTTCTTTCCCACTTTGTTAATGAGTGTTATGAACAACACTGAGTGAGTGAGGGGGTTGTAGGAGCTGGATGGGCAAGTGTCTGAAGTCCTGTGCAGCTTCATGGGACTGATCAGACACCCAGTCTCAGAAGCCAGGCTTCCTGATTCTTCAGAACTAGTGCCTCCCCTGCTCCTTTCCACGTGGCCACTCCTGTTACCTATAGTGTCGGTACATTTTCAATACAGCCACACCACCAAGCCAGGGGAACCTTAGAATATAGCTTCAACATAGTAAAGTGTCAGGTCTGTGAGGAACCAGAGGTGGACTATCCTGAAGCATTCCAAGTACAGACAATAGGTCTCTTCTCTTGGCTACAGCACCAAGGGGGATTCTTGGGTGATGAAATGAAATCCTTCTCCAAAACCATACTACTGGAGTTATCAGATACTCTGTCTTCCACCTTTAACTCCTAGAGTTCGGAACTACACCACACACACAGATACAGACAGACAGACAGACAGGCACGCACACACGGGCGCGCGCGAGCACGCGCACGCGCACGCGCACGGACACACACACACACACACACACACACACACACACACACACACACACACCACACACACTTACATCTAAGCTAGAGACCCATAAAATCAGGTTGCTACTGCAGTTCCATCTCTCTGGGTAGTATTTTCCGTGTGTGTGTGTGTGTGTGTGTGTGTGTGTGTGTGTGTGTGTGTGTGTTTGAAGAAGTCTTGGGTTGTTCTTCCATGGTCATTTGTTGTACTTACACACATTTCTTTGATTTTCCTTCTAAAGGAACAGAGAACTTCTTAGTATCTCTCTTCAGACATTTTGCTAATCTTACAAAATAGATTTCCTTACAGTATCATAGTATCAAGGAAATAATTGTTTCCATTTGGGTACAAAAACATAGTTTTGTTATCTCTGAAAATGTAAAATCCTTTTTGGATATTTAAATTTGATGAATTCTCATTAATTTCTTCTTTATGTTAATAATCAGATTTGGTGACCTCCCATTCAGCATATAGATTTCCCAGGGTCAGAAATAAGATCTACACAGGGTATAGACTGTATTTCAAGCTCTAAAAAACTCACCTTCTCATATGACCATCAGAAGTTTCAATAACGAGCATTTTCACTTCCCATAAAAATGATTCCTTAATTCCTCAGGATTTTCCTATTTGTCAGTCTGTACTATTGAATGACACTTTTAGTTTCAGTGGATTCCCGCTCTAGATGTTGAGTGGATGTCACTTTCCATTACTGTGTCAAACTTTTCCCATGATGGTGATGTCATTTACCCACAGTTGTTATGATCCCTTTAGGAGTTTCCCAGCATTATCCAAGACTCTACATCTTCCAATGTCACTTTCATTTCCACTGTCAAGTAAAGTGGTGTTCACATCACCACATTACTTTCAGGGTTATGTTCAAACTATGTCTTCTCTCTCTGCTTCCTTTCACAGCTTCAAATATTCAGATGTGAGATTAGAACCTGGAGTAACCTCAGAAATCAGGAGAATAAAGGGGGACAATGGTGACGAAAAGCAAATGGAGAGGTGAATATTAGGATATAGGGAGAATGAAGAAAATTAAAGGAAAACTAGAAAAATGGGAGAGGTGAGAAAGGGGGTCAAGGCAACAGAAAATAGAGGGAGGAAGGGGGAAAATGACACTAAAATGATTAAAAAAGCCTTAAGGAATCTTATAACTTTATATCTAACAAAAATAAGTATAATACATATAATTATATGTATATAATATAAAACATATATATACTGAAATTATGATATTTATGCTAAAAGTGCTCCTTAGAGTTCTAGATTATCTAGAATAATCCAGAAACAGGAAACCTCCTTTTGAGTTGTTGGTCATGGTACTACTTGTGAATCTCAGGACAATATGGGTTTATTGCTCTCCCCTTGGTTGCTTCTTAGATGTTGAAGGTAAGTGCCTATTGCTAAAGATACCATATATTTGGGGAACCAATATTGGAAAATTCAGACTAGATGAGACCAGAATGTCTCCTTCCTCTTCTAGCTTTCATAGTACTGCCAGATGCTGTGTAAGATGCTAAGGGAGGAAGCAATCTTTAGTTCAACCAGTTGTGGTGCCTACAAATCACATTAAAGACAAGAATAGCAAGATATCTATCCTTAAAGGTGTCATGTTGGCACTCCTATCCTTGTGGTATCCAATATCTGACTAGCTGGACTTAAGAATATTTTAACAAGAAGGGAACCATGTCTAATACTGGAAATGTAGTCAACTAGACTTGACTTCTGAGGTTAGTGATCTTAGAATAGAACCTACTACTACAGATTTACTAGGCCAGCACAACTCCTTACTGCATTCTAAAACTCATTCTTATGGCCACAAAGAAGTATAGCTCTTATCCCACATGAAATAAGTTTCTCTATACAAGTGGAGACGACTCAGAAAGCCACAAGTAGTCATAATGCAGAGATCAACTGGTTTCTTATCCCTGGTATATACATCTGTAACACAATTCATTCACCCAAAGCTCAGGTAACATAGAGAAAGAGAAGGAAGAAAAGACTGTAAGAGCCAGGGGAACAGGAAGCTCACTGTGAGATTATGTCTCCTAGAAATAATAAGGACACTACACCTCAACAACATAGTTGCCTCAGCAAGGCCTGAATGATAACAATAGTCATCCTAACTTGGAAGAGGAAAATGTCACAGGGCTCTAGCCATAGACAGAGAACTGTAAGCAATTAATAACTACTGAGAAAGGGAGAATTAATCTTATCTATGGATAAGCGCCTTAATTGGTTATCCAGTACAAAATTGTAAGCCCTGATTTCATAATCACAAAAAATAGATACAGTATATATATATATATATAATATATATATATATATATGTTCATTTATATATAACTATAGTAATCAATGAAAACAGCCATGAATTTGAGAGAAAGAGGGTATATGGGAGGGGTTTAAGGGGGAAATTGAGGGAGGGAAGTGATGTTATATGTTAATGAGAAATGGTGCCATGTTAGCTATTCCAAAGTTATTGTTGTCATTGACATTTTAGGGTATTCTGAAGAAATCTAGTAGGTAAAAAATCAAACACAGACTTTACTACTAATGTTCTACCTTTCCAATAGTAGGGAAAACAAATGAGTTTTCAGCCATACTCAAGGAATATATATTTGCTTTAAGTTCTCTTGAAAAATAGAAGTATTTTCAGCTGGTAAGAGTGGCACATGTCTTTAGTACTAGCCTTTGGGAGGCAGAGGCAGGGGATCTCTGTGAGTTTAAGGCCAGCCTAATCTACATGGTGAGTTTCAGGACAACCAGATCTACATAGTGAGACCCTGCCTCAAAATAGCAACAACAAAAAGAAAAGTATTTTCAAATATTTTGTTTCAGAACACTTTGTTTCTTTAACCTAGATCACAGTGCCCAAGATCATGGCTTCTACTGTGTTATGCTTCTTTTGTGAATTTGGCTATTCAGGACTTTCTTTGAATTATTCAACTTAAGTTGGAAGGATATACATTCTAAAGGGAGTGGAAAATTTCTTAAATTCTTGCATTATAAAATATACAAAATTACACTATACAGTAAAAATAATTTAGTTCTAAGTAATACATTTTATTAATAAAATCCAAATCAGAATTAGTAAACTAACTCTGAGTTCAAGATCTTAAGTTTACTGTAGAATAAAAAAATTGTACAAGGACAAAATAAGTCATGGATATTGGCTTAACAAAACCAACCTCCTTATTCAAAGACATTTTCTATCTCAACATTTATATATATATATATATATATATATATATATATATATATATACATATTCTGTATAAATCTTTCTTTCCTTTAGATGAAATATGATATTGAAAAATCAAGGAAATCACATTATGCCTAGGCATGACCATGAGCTCATCAGCACTGCCTTTATGCTCACTGTTTAGCTGCATCTCTGACACATAGGAACTGAAGCCAGCAGAATGTCTACTTGCACAGAATATTTGGGACTTAAAGAGTGAGATGGGGTCTGGATCAGTGATTAGTCTGGGGGCCAAGATCCCCCCCTTGTTCAAGTCAGCTGTTTCTGTGGTTTTCAACAGCCTGGTCTTGACCCCTTTGCTCATCACTCCTCCTTCTCTGCAACTGGATTCCAATTAAATTCAGTTTTTAGCTGATAAATGTGGGTGTCAGTGAGGAGGCCTCAGAAATCTATGAGGCCTCTTGTAGTAGATCAGTACTTATCCATATCATAGGAATGGACTTTGGGATCCCATTTCACATAGAGTGATATATTCCCTGAGCCTAGACACATGGGGGAGGGCCTAGGCCCTATCCCAAAAGATATGACACACTCTGAAAACCCCCTGTGGAAGGCCTCAGACTCCCTGGAGAGCAGAAATGGTAGGGATAGGTAGGGTGTTAGTTGGGGGGGGGGAGGGATGAGAGGGAACAGGTATTGACATGTAAAACAATCTTATTTCTAATTTAAATTTAAAAAATTAAAAAAGAGTAAGATGGGAAACCAGAAACCACCTTGTCATGATGATATGGGAGGTCTAAACAACATGTTTTAAAAGTATGTTTTATTGGGATTCAAGATGGCTGGACAGCAAGACCTCTCCTAAGATCCTCACAGGCTTCCTGGGGAGACACAGCAAAGGATGAGTTGAAAAGCGTTCGACGCCTCTAGAACAACAACAGCATAAAGTACCCTAACTCAGTCCACCAAGTGGCCACCAAATGTATTCTGCTTTGTTTATTCTTTTTTATGGTGTTATTTATTTATTTTTTTGTTTTAGAAGCACTGTTATTTACATATCCATCCCCCCATTCCCATCCTCCCATGCTCCCCACCAACTCCCCACCCCACTCCTCACCCCCTCCCCAGGGATAGTGAGGCCCTCCACGGGGGACCTCACTATTAAAGTCTGTCACATCACTTGTGGGAGGGCCCAGGCCCTTAGGAAGAAGCTTTTAAAGACTGGTTTCACCACCATAAGGTGGTGATGCATGCCTTTAATTCCAGGACAGGCTCCAAAGCTACACAGAGAAACTCTGTCTTTAAAAAAAAAAAAAAAAAAAAGTAGTTTTGTGGAATTGGAAAAAAGAGAGATGACAAATGTATCTGTGTGTGTAGTGGAGAGATGCAGAACTAGAGACAAGGCAGCTGCAGGTATGGAGCTTGGCCACTGAGCAAAGGAGAGTGAAACTGCTTCTCAGGGTCAGTCCTAGACCCGCAGGGGGCTCCAGCCATCACCTGTGTCATGGCCCAGCATGTCTCAGCCCCAAACCATGAAAGCCACGAGGTTCGGCCTGAGTGGAGGAGTGTGGAT
This sequence comes from Cricetulus griseus, assembly GCF_003668045.3. Lineage (NCBI taxonomy): Eukaryota > Metazoa > Chordata > Mammalia > Rodentia > Cricetidae > Cricetulus > Cricetulus griseus. The sequence goes on along the minus strand of NW_023276806.1, from coordinate 176,591,209 downwards.
TTGGAAACTCCTAGCAATCCAACCATGATAAAGACCAGGCACAGGCATCTTGTCATCTTTAGAGAGCTCTCAGTTCCGTGCTGCAAAACTGGAGCGTCTTCTTTATTCAGCATCTTCCTGGCTGTTACCTAATTGTGCTTCCCTGACCCTGAGACCAGCTCTCTTCCATCTTCCTAGACCCTATCAGCAGATCTCTCTCAACCTTCTCTGCACCGATACCTCCTAACTATCTGTCCTCACTTGTCACTTACTCCTAGCCCTCCACCCTGGTGGAGGCCTATTCAAATGCTTAGTTCTGTAGAGATACAAACTAGCAGGCATTCTCCATGGAGGCTATGCTGTTCAATAGCAAGTTAGCTAGCATCTGCAAATACAATGTAGACCTGAGCTTCAGGTTACTGGAACCCTAGGTTTGGACCTGGAGAAATCCTCTAATGGAATTTTCCTGGCTCACGACACATCTGCCTGCCTCCCTTGGGACAGTGCTGCTGCTCATCCTGTGACCCCTCCTGCTGTCACTCACACTGGCCCGCTGTGGGGAGGAGATGCCAGGCTATGCTGCTCTCTGGTTGCAAACAGTCCTGCACAAGGTACTTGCCTGCAGGGCTTCTGACTCTGAGGATAGGGGGTGTACAGCAGCCTGGAGTTCACTAAAGTCCTGTCCCTGGACAAGCTAGCTGCTCAACCACAAGATCGCTCTGACTCTGAGCAACAAGATATACCAGACAAAGAATGATTTGTTTTCTGGATAAAGACTTCTTGAAAGTCTTCTGCTGCTGGAGGCTATGTTGCTGTCTGTGATCTGAGCTGATTGGAGAAACTATGTGGAAGTCCACAATCGTGCAGCTCCCGGCTGCTATGCGCAAGAAAACTCCTTTTGCGGTGGTATCAATGACTGCAGACTAATAACTAAGAATGAGAGACACTGAAGGCTTCTGTGACAACCTCCCCTCCCACGTGTCAAAAATGAAAATAAATTGTCCAGAAAAGAAATTATTGAAGAGGGTCTTTGAAAACTGTGATGAAGATGCTCTTCACCCTTGATGGCTTCAGGCGTGGTGAGGGTGGGAAGGAATCATTTTTCTTTAATGGGCTAACACTGGGAGTTTGGCCATGCTCCAGTGAGTATATGGGCAACACAAATTGGACTTGGTATTTTATTGTTGTTTTGTTTTGGGGAGGGTGGAAAGGTGGGAGGATGTACCTGAGAGGAATGGGAAGCAAGAGTGATGGGATGTGCTGTAAGAAATCCCCAAATAATTTATCAAAACATTGTTATTGTCTAAAAAACATATTTTAACTTTGTGAATTAGTCTAAATGCAATTCATCTATATATGTAAATCATATAGACAAAACACATACTATACATTCTACAGTTTAGGCAATGTTTCATTAAAAAAAGGTAATATTTCTTTAAAAGAACAGATGGTAATTGAGGAGACCATGTAGCATTTTATGACATTTATTTGTGTATATGTGTGTGTGTTGTATGCATGCTTACTTACTTGTATGTATGTGTGTGCATGTACACTGTGTGTGTGTGTGTGTGTGTGTGTGTGTGTGTGTGTGTGTGTGTAGACCAAAGGTGACCTCACACATCTCCTTTCATCATACCCCCTTTTTGTTGAGACAAGTTCTGTAATGGAACCTGGAGCTTACAGATTCAGGACAACTCCCTCAGTGTGCTCCATATACCTTACCTCTGGCCTTCAAACAGAGATTACAAGTATGCACTAATGTGTCCTAGGGAACATACTTCTTTTCATGCTTTTAATGATGATAAAATCCTGTACATGTAAAAAATATGCTTTCAAGCACTCATCAGTTAGCATGTTAGTAGAGAATATTGCATATATCTATAGAGGAACATAACCTTCACTACTTTCCTACACCAACCAGAAAGATTTTTGAGAGAGATAATTAGCACAGGGTGTTTATTGTACTGTATTCATTTGCTAGTGTTAACATGCCTACAATTTACAACCCAAAAAATGGTTTGGTTTTTACACATCATTAATTATTTGGCAGTTTTTAATCTTCCCTTTCACTGTATCAGATAGTTTCTGGATTTTTCCATTAACATTGGCACCTGAAACTGTGATGGGTCTGGAAAAAAAAAACAAAAAACAAAACAGGGCCATGACCTCTACCTCACCCAGGAAAGGAATTTTTAATATTTGGGCTTAAAAATGTCCAATGTCTGACTTTGTCATCATTTTCTATTGCTGACATGTAATCCTTGAGGTGCTAACCTTCTGGGGAGCTTTAAGGAGCCCACTGAATCAATTACTCTTTTCTCCTTCATCTTCAAAAAACTCACTAGAACAAAGTTTTGCAATTCATATGAGATGCAGCCTGGTTACTTGGAGTGAGTTCTCAGTGGTGGTAATTGAAATACACTATAAAGAAGCTACCACTCAAATATGTATGCAATAAAATTCTTTGACTTATTTGTTCATAGACAGAGAAATTCGACCCTAAATAGGACAAAAGAAAAAAGATAATTCAGGAAATATTGTAAATATTCTGTCTTTGTTTCGGCTATAAAACAAATGGCTTCACTGTTTTCTGCTAATCTGGTATAAAAAATAAACTCTCAAATAGGGAAGAGTTGATTCCAAAGATAATTGACTAGAAGGGACTTGACTGTGTCTATATCTTTACTTGTTTTAGGCTTTTTTGTTTCTATTGGTCTGGTCGCTTGTACTCTGATAGCTAATGATCCCTGGAAGGAGAGACAGAGTGTCTACAGAACGAGTGGACTGTTTCTGAGATGCCATAGTCTTGTTGCCTTTACTGATCCCTATGGTAGAATCCCAGAGAAAGTACAGAGCTTTTGTAAATGAACCTTTAAATAGTAATCCCATAGTAAGAAATTTCATCAGTGAGACGGAAAAGCCGTAAGAGTTGTGCCCACATCTGTGACTAAATAACACATGATATCCTATCCAAAATCCTCAGTCATGGGTGGAAAATATTTCTTGGTTGGATTGATTGACATGGAATTCACAAAGGCACAGATGAAATCCACACTGAATTTGTGAGTCTTTTGTTTGACACCAAGACTTCCAACTGTATTCATCTGAAAGAATCCAGGGGCATTAGGACAACTCAAAACCAACAAATATACATTTTCATTAAAGTCCCTTCAAAAATCACAGATAGATACGTGACAGTGAGGATATCAAGCTATTCTGTTTGCCTTTGTGAATATTTGTCTATTTCTGAAGCCAGCTTTCTATACATTTTATGTATGTATATGAATGTTTAATTAAGTCAAATTCCTGATTGTTAATATTTCTTATATAAAATCATTAATAAATTTGGCACCCTTTCAAGTCATGAGGAAATGCTTATTAAGAGTGTCTAAATGGCTTGTTATTAACATGAGACACAAGAGAATGAAACCACCAGAGCCATACTGAAGCTGAAAGACAAAGCTTTATCCAGGGCATGAAATGCTGGGCTATGCAACAGAAGTGAGAGCAGCTCCACAAAAAGGGATTTGGTGATTTTACAGTATGGTTTAAGTAGAGTTGTGGGAGAGCATTAAGGAAAAAGGATTTGTTGTAGGTAAGGGATTGCTGTAAGAAAAACTTTATGGGAGTAGGGGTGTCTCTGATTATGATTGAAAACAGGCTAGTCAAACTGTTATGCTGAAACAAGAGGTCAAAAGACATCTGAAAAAGTGCAGAACATTCAGTTTCCATTTCCCTAAAAGGGTTGGGTCCAACTTGGGTCATCTGTCTTGATATCTTAGGTGAATCCACTTGGCCAAAGATCTAGGCTTCCCAAACAATGAGTTTATAAACAAGCATTTTTCCTCAATCTAACCTGTCTATCTGTCCTTCATCTTACTTTAGAATGCTGTTCTGTAAATATCCCTACTTCGTCCCAATTCATCAACTTATATAACACAATCAGATCATTTCCAGCAAATATTTTATAACTTCCCACTAAAGAATTAATACCTGTCTTGTGCAAAACCAAACACCCAAAGACCCCTCTGGTAAGTAGTCTTACCTTTTTCTTTCCTTCACTTAGTAGCCTTCTATTTTGTACCCAATTCATCTGGAGCAAGTTTCTGTTCTCCCTTTGCTTTGATGAATCAAAAAGAAGTCATGAAGAGTTTCCATTGAGAAAGTTATGATTTTTCTTATCTTTTTTCAAACAGTAGAACTCAAAAGAAAAATAACAAGAAAATTGCAATGCAACACAATACTGCCAACAGATCACACAGCTTTCCTTTGAGCACAAGGTGCCTGGTGCCGAAAGAAAGCAGGGGGGAAAAGAGAAGAGAAAACTCCTCAGATGATAAACTTAGATCAGTCGGAGGCAACATTTCAAGGTTGACACACCCCCTTCTGTCGACAATGTGGGTGTAAGGAAGACCTGCTTCATGACTGTGAGACAGGAGGTGGTTAGCTCAATAAAGCCCTACTTGATTTAGGTTTTGTTCCTTCTCCACTTCATGTCTTTTTGTGTCTCTTGAATCTTCTACCTTGCTAAAGACATGCATGCCTCATATAACTGGGTCCAATCTATCCATCCCTTTCCATATTCTAATAGTCTTCGAGCTCCATTATATGCTGAACATATTTGCATATTTCTTACTTAGAACTACTTACCCTTTTCCCATATCTCTTTTCCTATACCTTCCTCTCATGTCTCCTGATCACAATTTGTCTCACGTTAAATATGAACTACTCAAATAGACATTTTTGATTACTCTTTCTCAAAGGGATCCTGTTCACACAGTGCCCTTTACCTTCCCTTTCATGTTTTCATGATAATTAATACTATTGCTCATTTAAAAACTGCTTTTTATTGTTGCTTAGTAATTCTCTCTACAATAAAAATTCTATCTTGAAGGGAAGCTCCTTAAAACTCAGAATGAAAGACACGTGAAACATTTCAACTTAAAAAGAGGCTCTATAAAACTCACAAAGTAGACAACTCATTAGTTTCAATAAGTCCCAGAAACTAAGTACATTCACTAGGCTTTTTCACCTCCCAGTTTACAGGAACAGTGAGGACTCTTGGAGGACATGCTCAGACATGTCTAGCTGCCTTGAAGAGTCTCAAGCACACTGAGCTGCCCGAAAGTGACACACTCTAACCTGTAGAGCTACCTACAAGACATGCAGTGAGATCCAGGTTTTCAACTTTTATGTGATTTTATCCATGCTTCATTGCCTTTCAGGGATGGTGCTGTCTTTGAGTCATTTTTGCTGTAATCCCTCACCCATAGTCCTGTATGTAACCCCAGTAAAACTCATGGTTCACCAAGTTGGACTTTGGTAGTATCCTTGCTTTTGTCTGACACTGTTTCCTTATCTGAAGTAAGTTGATCTTTATTCATGTCTGCCCAACAATAGTGTGACCCAATTCTCTTTCCATAGAAATATTAGCTTTGCAAAACTGAGATATTTTGATTTTTGCTATGTGTCTGGCTCATAATGACACTATTACATTGCAAGCAAATATACTTATCTTACCAATTAATATAATTGTAATAATTAGCTTTAAATATGCATTACTGTTAACTCCTTAAGCAAACAAGTAACTAGAACTAAATGCATTCTTAATCCTAAATTAGTTGGATGTGTTTCTTGTTAGTCTATGATAACTTTTAGAATTTATTTTTAAAATATTACAATTACTAAATAGTTAGCAAGATTTAACAGATATGTTCTGTACACACACAGGCACACACACATACATACACATGCACACACATACACACACACACACATACACATACACACACACACACACACACACACACATACAAACAAACACACATAAAAACCAAGTTCTTGATTGAGTTATATCTAGTGATGCATTATGAATCTGCAAGATTAGCTCTGATTGCCAAAGCATTCAGCAAACAAGGATATGTGAAATGTATTTATAAGCACAATAAAATTTTGCTGAAGAAATTCCATGGCTGCTCTGCAAATAGATTTGAGTTGATGGCATCCCTTTGAAGTGGTAATGAATGTTAGTCTCAAATGTTTCATAAAACACAAAAAGAGTCAGTATATGTGACATCATGGATATATATTAACACTCTAATGTCACTTTAGAGAACAAATTAGTATTGTTAAAAAAAAGGTGTTATCTGTTGTTAAGTAAATCAACTATTATGTCATTTTTCTAAGTAAGTTATACCAAACGAGTTATTGAGATTTTCAACAAAATATATACTACAAAAATATTTTGGCCATTTTCTTCTATTTGTGTGTGTGTGTGTGTGTGTGTGTGTGTGTGTGTGTGTGTGTGTGTGTGTGTGTGTGTGTAGACATGTCACTCTCAGAAAGGAGTGTTGAATGAAGATTGACAAGTTTTTCCTTGCTAAGTATCTTCAAAGAACCTCTTCAGTTTGATCTCCATAACCAATAACTACCAACCTCAATGTAATTTATGTGAGGTATCTCAAAATATGAATGGTTCACTCTTTGAAGTTCTTTGTAATTTTCTAAATTCATTCAATGCATAGTGTACAGTACTTAGACCTTCTTTGATTTGAAAAATCAAATTGGAACATGAAGATGCAAATCAAATGCTACATAGAGAACATATTTAAAAGACCTTGTTAGCATACTCCTGTAAGATTTTATATAGAGAGATTTTGTGAAGACTCAAATGACACATGTATCACCTGAAGCTTTGGAATTTCATTTGGATGGTGAGATTAAAGAGTATTAATATCCATGTGATGTCCCAAAACACACTAACAAAGGCAAAACCATTATGCTAGTTCCTCATAAATGCATAGTTGGTGTCCCTCCTTGTGGAACTTGTACTAACTAATGTATTTCTGTGTGCTACTTTAGTTTGTTTTAAGTCTGTTCATGGGTTTGGCATGAGACTCACGTGGTACAGTCCTTAAGTAACTTGCACAGTGCTCTGGGTCCAACAGCAGCAGTGCTTGAGAAGTAGAGGCAGGGGTATCAGAATTTCAAAGTCATTTTCAGCTCTCTCAAAAATGAGTAAAACAAATAAAAGATTAAAGCCATGTTCACATTAAGATAGCTTAACTAAATAAATATATGGTAACACCTATACAGTAGGTGATAAGAGCTAACACATAAACTTTTAAAACTGATACATGCTAAATGCTAAAATCAGTTATTCCCTTGGTGAAGGATAAAGTTATCTCTGATGTGAGCTTCCCCTATTTAGAAACAGACAAGGAAACCATTATTACTGGATATGGGACAATGCTACAAGGGAAATCTTAAATTCCGACTTGCTAAAACTTCAAAGTAAAAAGTAGACCAATGTGAATTTCCATATCCAAACACTTAGGGTTGTCATGATGTTTCATGTGCTGAAAACTATATAATATTCATTACACTTTAGCTTTTAGTTACTGGAGTTTTTAAGAATCAACCGTGACATTCAACATTATATTTGAAGTATAGTAACAATATTCTGACAGGAATTATGATATATAAAGAAGCATGAACAAATGTAACTTTTCCACTACCTCAAAGTCCTTTCTTTTTTTAAGTTACCATTCCTACTACTTATTTTAAGGAAAGGGTCAAAATCTCTTACCAAATAATGTGGCCCTAACCCCACCTTTTTTTATACTTCTATCCACGGTTTGGCCTCACACCCTGCTTTGCCTGAAATAGTTTTAGAGATCTTTTCTATTTTTCTAATTCTATGTGGATCCAATCACAAAATAATATTTTTAAAATATATTTCTCAAATTATATTTATACAAGGATGTTTGAAAATGTGGTAAGAGCACAACATGAGATCAACCTTTAGCAAATTATTAAATGTAAATAAGCAGTGTTGACTTTTTGTCACAGTGTCATGAGTCTTTATTTGTATAATTTTTTTATATAAAAAGACACATCAGGATCAGAGAAAGAAATAAACCCATAGTGTAGTGAAGCACTCCTTTCTAGTGCATGAAGGACAACACTATCCGTACATCTTCTGTATTTGCTTTCTAAATTTGCCTATAGTGGTGCTGTACTTACTCATTGTATGGATTCCTTGTTGCCTCTTCTACTTCGTTTCCCCAAACAATGACCTTCTCCTCAGGAACTACCTTAAGGAATGATACAACTAATCCTAGCCTAGTCAGGAGAGGAATTTACCATTCCTTCTGTCTCCATATATTTTAGCCTTGTAGACTGCCTAAAGTCTAGTTTATCCTAAAAGCCAGGTTTACAGATCATTATATTCTGGGAATGTTAGCTCCTTCCTTGAAGGCTTATACTAACAATCTGTTTTTCTCTGCTACTTATATAAACACCATTTGCCCCCACTGGTATTTATAAAATAAAATTTGGTTCAAATAAAAGATAAACCAAGAAGTCCACTGCAGAATGAGTGCTGTGTTCTAAAAGAAAAGAGTATTTGTTTATAGAACCTGGAGTCACTCTGTTTTCCCTGGTCACATTACCACCAAAGTTAACCTGTACAAAAAGTTCATGTTTGAGACTACCCCAAAGACCCATTTATTCTCTTGCATACCCTTGCCTGCCTTCTTCTAAATAGAAGTAAGACAGAGAAGAGTTTTAGTGCATTCATTCTGAGAGTATGTTGTCAGTCTTTGTTCCTTGTCTTGGTTAAAAAATAAGCTCTGTTGTTTATTTTTGTTCCCCATTTATTTTGCCTATATATGTAACAAGTTCCAGACCTAGGATCTGACAGAAATATCTAAAACAATATTCAGTAATTGTGTTTAGGGGATATTCTTCTATTTAGAGTCTAAGTGATACATGGTTTATCTTTGAAACTAGGTGTGTTCTTTGAATAATGCTGTGCCATGAACATGAACCCCTGAAAGCAAACAGCAGTAGAATTAAAATATTGAAAACACCTGTGGATTTATATAAATATTAAAGTATCTATTGGATGTCACAACATCAACACAATTGTTATTTTTTGAAAATACTTCAGTAACCAGGTAATTTAGACCTGTAATCCAACTCTTAAGAGGCTGAGAGAAGAGGATTCAAAATTCAAGGCTAAATGGGTTACAGAGTGAGAGTGAAGCCAGTGTGAATAACTTATGAAACCCTGTTTCAAAATAAAAAGTAAAACAAAAAAGGGCCTGAGCTACAGCTCAGTGGTAAGGCACTTATACACATGTGTGAGAACCTAGGTTTTAACCATCAGTCATGGGAAAATGTTAATAATACTTTTAAGAGAACAAAAAAGAAGGAAAGCTAGTGATAATGACTCATTGGGAATAGGTACCTACCACCAAGCCAAGTGACTTGAGTTCATTGCCCAGAGCTCACACAGTTGAAGACAGAACTGATAGCTGACAGTTGTCCCCTGGTCTTCACCTATGTGCCTTGGCACACATGTTCCCTAATGTTGCCAATGGCCTTTCCTTGTCCATACTCAGCTTTGTGCCATTTACACCTTTGTGCCATATGATACCTTCTTTATAACTTCTAACTGAAACATAATTTTTATCAAAATTTCTCTTTTAAGTCACATATATAATTTTAACTTTCTAACTTATTTGTACTGATATTTGCTGAAAGAATTGATGAATTGATTCACAAACCCATAAGCAACTATGCATTATACATATTATTTTTGTAATAACTGGAGAATTTGGATCTCATTTAATTGAAGATTCAATTAATTAATTGGATGCTACCCAGATAAAATGAACTGAAATATTGTATCTCAAAACTGAACATTATTCTAGATATTGAAAATCTGGGAAAGAAATAGTGGTTAAATAATCAAAAACACTATGTTTAAATAATTTTATAGCTATTGTGTTATAACATACCTAAAACTTATAACAAAAATGCATTTTTGATATATTTCAGTATCATGGAAACATACATCAAGAAGCATATACATATAAAAGTTACCAAAAATTTTAACATGACCCGTAGCATTACTCATTAACTGAAATTAAAATCCAAAGTCTGGTGTAGCTTATGTTAAGCTATTACAGAAAATATGCTGGATAAATGGTTTACTGCAGTGATTTCTCCAATTTATACTAACTAGACTTTATTTTATAAATGAAGTGTTTCTGTAAACAACACTGAAGAATAAATGAAATCAAAAGGAATAGACCATGTGTTTCTGAAGCAGCAGTAAGGAGGCTGAAGGGTCACCTCCATGCTATCACTCCTCAATTATTCTTTGTAGCTCTCTATTGACTATATCTATGGCCCCACATGTCTTCAAGGAATCCCACTTTAAAAAGATCACCTGCCAGTTTCCATAATGTTGTTATAGTAGCTGGCACCAAACTAACTGTCCTGCAAGAAACAAAAGATTGGAACAAAGCATACATCACCAAAAAGGGTTTAAGCATTCAAAATAATAGAGACTAACAAACACATCAAGTGAAATTTGAAGAAAAGGGAAACTCCCTTGTGAAAACTATGTTTATATATTTTTCCCTAGTACAAGAAAAACTCTGGAAATGAAATAGCTGGTGTGTTTCTATGTAGATGTGCAGTATCAGAAGTGTTTGGGATTACAAAATGGCTAGAAATTGTGGAGCTAATTTGAGGAAAGGAAGGCCCGTAAATCTATACATAAATACCTTTTATGACCTTGGCTGGAACCTTGATTGTGTATAAACAGAAACTCTACCAAGAAAGAAAAATGGAAGGAATAAAGAAAGGAAAAGAAAGAAGGAAGGAAGGAAGGAAGGAAGGAAGGAAGGAAGGAAGGAAGAGAGAAAGAGGAATTTATTGATCCCCATTCTGCAGTTAAGAACTTGAAATGTACTTGGTTATAGGGGTTTTTTTTCCACTGAAACCACTGGGCTCAACCACATCCTTATTGAATCTGATATTTCAAAGTAAAATTGCATCTTCTACACATCAGCTAACCCAAATCTGCTAACCCAGCCTCTTGACATTTCTTCCTTTGAGAATGGTATTACATGTTTTATATGATTGCATGTTACTTTCTCTTCCTCGATGGTTCTCTGTGACACAGTACACCCCTTTCGGGACTTGGTGAATGATAAACTATGATTTCAATGTTAATTGTCACCTGGTCTAGGTGCTCTAGGCAGAACAGCCCCAACCAGTTTCTCTTGCAGCTGGCATTATCAGAATACTGACAGTAGCACACAGTAGCCAGTAACTTCCCCAAGGACTTCCTGTATATAGTTTCCTAGTGGAATCCATAATCAGCTTTCCATAGCTACCAAGAGGTCACTTTTTGTAAAGTTCTGATAGACTGATTTCCTGTAAGTTGCAATGGTAGAATTTGACAGCAGCTCTTTAGCTTTCAGGGAATCAAAGCCATTTCTTCTCCCACAACCTTGACTCAGGACTAGAGAAGAGTACAACAACATGGACACTTTTATCAGCCCCACAATATTGACTTTTCCACTGATATTCTCTAGATACATTAGCATTTTCTTTCATATTTACTCAAAGCTCTTTTTTTTTTTTACTTTTTAAAATAAATTTAAATTAGAGACAAGCTTGTTTTTACATGTCAATCCCAGTTCCCTCTCCCTCCCTCTTCCCTTCCCCCTACAAATCCTCTACCCCATGCCATTCCTTCTCCCCAGGGAGGGTGAGGCCTTACATGGGACATCTTCAAAGTTTGTCATATCATTTGGAGCAGGGTCTAAGGCCTTCTCCGTTAGTCTACGTTGAGAGAGTATTCCTCTATGTAGAATGGGCTCCAAAAGTTCACTCATATGCTAGGGATAAATACTGATCCACTACCAGAGGCCCCATAGATTGCCCAGGCCTCCTAACTGACACCCATGATCAGGAGGTCTGGATCAGTCCTATGTTGGTTTCCCAGCGATAAGTCTGGGGTCCATGAGCTCAAACTTGTTCAGATCAGCTATTTCTGTGGGTTTCTCAAGCCTGGTCTTGACCCCTTTGCTCATCACTCTCTACAAGTGGATTCCAGGAGTTTGGCTCAGTGTTTAGCTGTGGGTGTCTGCTACTACTTCCATCAGTTACTGGATGAAGGCTCTAGGAAGGCGTGTAAAGTAGTCATCAATCTCATTATTATGGAAGGGCATTTAAGAAAGCTTCTCCAATATTGCTTAAATTGTTATTTGGTGTCATCTATAGATGAGCAGAGTAAGATACACGGGCCTTGGTTAAGTATAGGTTAATTTTATTTGGCAAAATGTCACTTACATAAGAAAACAATGACACTCAAGTTCAACCTCCTAGGATCCACACCCACGCTGTTCTCCATGACCCAACCAGAACCAAGAGAGAGCAAGCTAGGGTCCAGGACTCCAAACCTAGCCTTCCCTGTCAGGTTGGTACCTGTGACCACACCTAAACTTGCTTGGTCAGTGAAACAGGTGATAACTTACTACAGTCATCCTTGTAGATCTGAGCATTTCCCTAGTGCCAGATTTCTCTTTAAACCTATAATAGCTCCCTCTATTATGGTATCTCTTTTCTTGCTTTCCTCTGTTCTTGCCCCAACTCAATCTTCCTGCTCCCTCATGTCCTCCTCTCCCCTTCTCTTTCTCCTAACTCCCTCTCCCCACCTCCCATGCTCCCAATTTGTTCAGAAGATCTTGTCCATTTCCCCTTCTCCAGGGGACCATGTATGTCTCTCTTAAGGTCTTCCTAGTTTCTTAGCTTCTCCAGCGGTGTGGATTTTAAGCTGGTAATCATTTGTTCTATGTCTAAAATCCATACATGAGTGAGTACATATCACGTTTGTCTTTTTTTGTCAATGGATTACCTCACTCAGGATGGTTTCTTCTAGTTCCATTCATTTGCCTGCAAATTTCAAGATTCCGTTGTTTGTCTTCTTCTGATTAGTACTTCATTGTGTATATATACCACATTTTTTCTATCCATTCTTCAGTTGAAGGGCATCTAGGTTGCTTCCAGGTTCCAGCTACTACAATAATGCTACAATATACATAGTTGAACAGATGTCCTTGTTGTATAAATCTGCATCTTTTGGGTATCTGCCTAAGAGTAGAATTACTGAATCTTGTGGTACACTGATTTCCATTTTCCTGGAGAACTGCAATACTTATTTCCAAAGTGGCTGTACGAGTTTGTACTCCCACCAGCAGTGGAGGAGTGTTCCCCTTTCTCCACATCCTCTCCAGCATAGACTGTCATTGTGTTTTTTATTGTAGCCATTCTGTTAGGAACAAGTTTGTATCTCAGAGTTGTTTTGATTTGCATTTCCTTGATGATTAAGGATGTTGAGCACTTTCATAATTGTCTTTCAGCCATTTTATATTCTTCTATTGAGAATTCTCTATTGAGTTCTGTACCCTAACTTTTAATTGGATTATGTGGTATTTTGGTAACTAGCTTCTTAAGTTCTTTGTATATTTTGAAAATCAGCTCTCTGTCAGATATGGGGTTGGTGAAGATCTTTTCCCATTCTGTGGGCTGCCATTTTGTCTTGTTGACAGTGTCCTTTGCCTTATAGAAGCTTCTCAGTTTCAGGAGGCCCCATTTATTAATTATTGATCTCAGTTTCTGTGCTAGTGGTGTTATGTTCAGGAAGTGGTCTCCTGTAACAATTCACTGGAGACTACCTCCTAATTTCTCTTCTTAGATGCTCAAAGTGGCTGGAATTATGTTGAGTTCTTTGATCTATTTAAATTTAAGTTTTGTGGCCTGGAGAGATGGCTTAGAGGTTAAGAGCGCTGATTGCTCTTCCAGAGGTCCTGAGTTCAATTCCCAGCAAACACATGGTGGTTCACAACCATCCGTTATGAGATCTGGTGCCCTCTTCTGGTGTGCAGATATACATTGAAGCAGAATGTTGCATACATAATAAATAAATAAAATCTTTAAAAAAATTTAAGTTTTGTGCATGGTGGTAGATATGGATCTATCTGTAGTCTTCAATGTGCCAGTATCTAGTTATGCCAGCACCATTTGCTGAAGATGCTTTCTTTTATGCATTGTATAATTTTAGCTTCTTTGTCAAAAATCAGGTGTCAGTAGAAGTGTGGGTCCATATCAGGGTTTTCAGTTGGATTCCATTGGTCTACATGTCTATGTTTCTACCTCTACCAAGATGTTTTCAGTACTAAAATTCTATAATAGAGCTTGAAGTCAGGGATGGTGAAGCCTCCAGAAGTTCCTTTATTGCCCAGAGCTGTTCTGGCTATTCTGCTTCTTTTGTTTTTCCATATAAAGTTGATTATTGTTCCTTCTGTAAAGAATTGTTCTGGTATTTTGATGGTGATTGCATTGAATCTGTAGATTGCTTTTTGCAATATTGCCACTTTTACTAAGTTGATCCTATCTATCCAAGAGCATGGGAGATCTTTTCATTTACTCATATCTTCTTTAATATCCTTCTTTAAAGACTCAAAGTTTGTGTTATACAAGTCATTCACTTGTTTTGTTAGTGAAACCCCAAAGTATTTTATGTTGTTTGTGTCAATTGTAAAGGGTGATGTTTCTCTTATCTCTGTCTCAGCCCTGTATATTGTAGGGCTACTGATTTTTTTAGTTAATCTTGTATCCTGCCCTGGTAGAATTTATCAGGTCACTTATGTAAACTATCATATCATCTGCAATCAGTGAAAGTTTTACTTCTTCCTTTCCAGTTTGTAATCCCTTGATGTCCTTTTGTTGTCTTATTGCTCTAGCTAGAACATTGAGAACCATATTGAAGAGATATGGAAAGAGTGGACAGACTTGTCTTGTTCCTGATGTTAGAAGAATAGCACTGTTTCTCTCCATTTAGTTTGATGTTGGCTGTTTTTTTGCTTTATATTTCTTTCATTATGTTTAGGTATGTTCCTGTTATCCCTGATCTCTCCAAGACCTTTATCATGATGGGGTGTTGGATTTTGTCAAAGAATTTTTCAGCATGTAGTGAGATATCATTTGATATTTCTTTTTCAGTTTGTTTATATGGTGAGTTACATTGATAGATTTCAAATGTTGAACCAACCCTGCATCTCTGGGATGAAGCCTACATGATCATGGTCAATGATTTTTCTGATGTGTTCTTGGATTCAATTTCCCAGTATTTTATTGAGTATTTTTGCGTTCATGCTCATGAGGGATATTGGTCTGTAGTTCTCTTCTTAGTTGTATCTTTGTGTGGCTTGGGTACCAAGGTTATTGTAGCCTTGTTAAAAGAGTTTGGCAATGTCCCTTCTGTTTCTATTGTGTGGAATACTTTGAGGAGAATGGGTATAAGCTGTTCTTTGAGTTTCTGGTAAAATTCTTTACTGAAACCATCAGTACCTGGGTTCGTTTTGGTTGGGAGACTATTGATGACTGCTGTTAAAACTCTTTGTTTTACTCTGTATGTTTGGAGTTTTGATTATTATGTGGAGACGGGACTCTTTTTTGTGTTCTGTAAACTTCTTGTACTTTCATTGTCATGTCCTTTTTTAGACTGGGAAAGTTTTCTTCTATGATTTTGTTGAATATATTTTCTGTACCTTTGAGGTTGGTTTCTTCATCTTCTATACCCATTATTCTTAGGTTTGGCCTTTTCACTGTGTTCTATATTTCCTGGACTTTTTGTATTAGGAATTTGTTGGACTTAAGATTTTCTTTGTTCAATGAATCTATTTCTCAGTGTATTTTCAACATCAGAGATTCTCTCTTCCATCTCTTGTATTCTGTTGGTTATGCTTGCATCTGTAGTTCCTGATTGTTTATCCAGCTTTTCTAATTCCAGCATTCACTCATAATGTGTGGTTTTGGTTTTTTGGCTCTATTTAAGCTTTCAAACCTTCACTGTTTGAATTGTTTCTTGCAATTTTTGGTTTGTCTTTTCCTCCATTTCATGAATTTTTTTGTTTGTTTTTCCTTCCTCTTCTTCAAGGAATTTTCTCATTATCTCTGAAGGGTCTCTACTATCTTCATAATGTTGTTTTTAGGTTCATTCTCTTCTGCTTCATCTATGTTGGGATGTTCAGGTCTTGCTGGTGTGGAGTCCCTAGACTGTAGAGACTCTGATGGCATCATTGATCTTTCCATTTTTGACTGTACTCTTATACTGTTGTTTCACCATCCCTTATTCAGTGGGTACCAGTGGGATCTCTCTCTCTCTCCTGGTGGGTACAGGACCAAAGTTCTCTTCCAATGGGTACAAGAAGGTCCAATACTCAGTTGGCTCTCCTCTTCTAGTGGGTGGATGCAGAACTAGTTCCTTGATGCTGGCAGACTCTGGATGGGCTGTTCCACCAGGGATGGATTCCCCTGTGTGCAGTCCCCAGGCTTCAGGAGGCTCCCAGCCAATTCTGACAATTTTTAACAACTTAAATTAAACTTGGCAATGGTACCACATACCTTTAATCTTACCACTTGGGAGGTGGAGGGAGGTGGTTCTCAGTGAGTTCAAGGCTAGCCTGCTCTACAAAGTAAGTTCCAGGATGGCCAGGACTTACACGGATAAACCCTGTCTCTAGGTAGTACAAGTCCACTGTGGTGATCTGCAAACCAGGAAGTCTTTGTAGGTGTTGAACTGTGTGATGATGCTGTCCAGAGCCATCATCCCCTTCCTCAAAGCTCTTTTATTACCTTAATGCTGAGTTAGAACTGAAGGATCTTCTTCATATTACTCTTTCCCTGTTCATACTCAGTATTGTTTCATCTCCTAATTAAACATATTTGGACTATGTTCAAAAGGACATTATCTGAACATTACAGGTGGATCCCTCTCCTTTTCACATTCAGTGGGAATTAGATATTTTGTTACTGTTACTCCTAGCATTAAATTCTCAGCAAATGTTTCAAAAAGCACATATTTTTTTATCTAATATTTAGCATGCTGCTTTGCTTCACAGTAATTATTTAACTAATTACTACAAAGTAATAAGTGTATTTTCATATTCCTTTAATGCATGAATCATTGCTATTTAACAGTGTTAAAATCTATTGTGTTCTGTATGCATGGTGTAGACACCATTGATCCCAGCACTCAGAAGACAGAGGTAGGTAGATCTCTGTCAGTTCAATTCCAGTCGATGCCACATAGTAAAACACAGTCTAAACAAAATAAAACAAAATGATCTGGGCATGTACCTTGGTATGAGTGAAGTGCCAGCTAGAACTCCAAAATTAATTAATTTAGCCGGGCATTGGTGGCACATGCAGGGGCAGGTAGATCTCTGTGAGTTTGAGACCAGCCTGGTCTACAAGAGCTAGTTCCAGGACAGCCTCCAAAGTCACAGGGAAACCCTGTGTCATAAAAACTAAGGAAAAAAAATTTAAAAAAGAAGCAAAGTGATCACTACAACTATAAAAATGATAATAAACTAACGAACAAATATTTAGCCAGACATGGTGGTTCACACCTTTAATCCTAAAACTCAGGCCTCAGAGGCAGGTAGATGTCTGAGTTTGTAGCCAGCCTGCTCTATAAAGCAAGCCTCATCAGCAGCACACTGAATGAAAGTTGGGATGTTCCCAGGAATATAAGCTGTTGAACAAGCAAAATACTAACTGCCCCCATCACAGCAAGACCTATTCCTTCTGTTACTTTTATTGTTAGTTTATAGTTACCTTTAGACTTTGATGACAACCTGTCCACTGCTTAATTGAAAATATGGCCTCTTGATACAGGAAAAGTAACAGATCATTTTATACACTAAATCCCCCTTGAAAGACAATTTTATCAGGGCCATGCTGATGAAATTAAATCATAATAAGAATATTATAAAATCCCCATATTATGTCATTGTTATACTTTGTTTAGTCTTTTCTATTCTGACAACTGAACCCTCGGGATCTATGAGCAATTACTGTAGGAAAATACATTTTAAATTTTTTATTTGCTATTTGATTTATAAAACTATAATTAACAACTAAAATCATATATTGTCAGGATGTACAACAGGGTCTTTGGATAAGTACCTGTTCTGAATTGATAACCATGATTCTGTAATAGATATACCTGTCATTTCAGGCAGTTATTTTTTTCTATGATGAGAAAATATAAAGTCAAGCCTGTAAGATTGCAAGTATAGAACACATTACTTACTATAGTCACTACACTGTAGGTTTCAATAACTTATTGACTATTCAGCTATAGGCTTATACCTTTTGATCAATATCTTGTATTTCCCACCCATGAGCCCTAGAAACTGAACTTCTTCCTGCTTCTGTCATGTCAAATTTTCAATTAGATAAATAAAAATTACTGAGATAGAATAATTAAGGATTTTGAAATAAAATTAGCCTATGATTCTGTTGGCAGGTGAGAAGAATGTTTGTTCTTCAACCTTCATCTCTTTCTGGGAGATTTGTTGTTAGTATCTATTTGGAATTATTGATAAAGCACTACAATCAAGTATAAAGAAGGAAATAGAAGATTAATCATTATGGCTTTTTAAAAAAATTCTGTTAGTAGGCAAACTGTTAATAGGCAGGCATATTTTTTACCAGGAAAAGTATTGCCATCAAAAGAAAAATAAAGCAGGTTATAAAAGCTAGGTATAAGCAGGGCGGTGACATACACCTTTAATCCCAGCACTTGGAGACAGAGGCAGGTGGATTTCAGTGAGTTTGAGGCCAGCCTGGTCTACAAAGCGAGTTCCAGAACAGACAGGAAAAACCAAAACAAAGAAAACAAAATAAAAATAAACAAATAAAAAATAAAATCCAGATATAGATCAGGCTTTGGAGAAACAGCTGTGAGATGGCCCCATGAAGCCTTTCCATGGGTAAAATACTAAACTATAAAAATGTTCCACAGATCTTTCCCTCCTAGCTACAGTCCTCAACATGCTAAGCCTTCTTTGTCGTATCTCAGAGTCTTCTGTTTTGTCTTCTGTATATACTGAAAAGGCTCACTTTAAAAGGAAGAACTTAACTGATGGGAAAGGTGAAAGATGGAAGATTTGAAAAAGTAGACCTTAGAGTCCAACCCTAGATGTACTTCTCACCATGGCACTGAATGTCAGTTCCCAACTGAAACAAGAAATCTCGAAAGGTCATATCATAAAACCATGCACACCTTTGAAAATTATATTCTTTTAAAATGTAATTACCTGTGTTTAGCAATAAAAATGCCTTTTCTGAACTACAAAAGTTGTAATAACCACTTTCTATCTTGCTGGCCAATTATTACATTTTAAGATATGATTGTCAAAAATATGTATTTGTTAGTCATGCACAATCTATTTGGCTATAAAATATATAATAAATGGAATGTTCCAGGATATGCCTCCATTTTCCTATTCTGTCTCTACATTTCACTTGTCATTCACAGGCTAATTTTCTTGGCTGATATTTGATCACAATATCAAACACACATTAAGTCTGTATTATAGTACTGTGCAAAACTCATAATTACTACAACCCCATCTTTGAGGTAAATTTTAAAATTTATCTTCAGATGCAGACCACCCACTAAGATAATTAGGCATTCAGTTTCCATTTCTTTCTTCTTGGATTCTCTGAACATCTCAGATTACTGGCTGAATCCTGAGAATACAGATCATATCATGTTGATGAAGGAAGCAAAGAGGGGAATAACTGGAGAGAGGGTAGAGTATGGGTTTTTATTTAGAGATTTCATAAAGGAAGCAGAGAACGCATATTGTTTAATTTAATCTAAGTCAAACTGGGCAAAACACCAAAGGAGTGAGAACAGGAAGTGGTCTCAAGGAACGAGGAAGTGCTGTGGTCCCAGGAGAAAGAGTGATCGAAGTGGCCCTCTGCACTTCTTACTAATGTGATTAAACAACATGATCTTTGGCCTTCTTGGAGCCTTTGCTATAGGAAAAACTGATGGGAGGCAGCTAGGATGCTGTTTGTCCAAGCCATCACCTGCTCTGGGAGCTGATCTGAAAATCCATTAACTTCAGACCTGTCAGCAGCTGGCAGGTGCTAATAATTTCAAGTCTTTTCTAACCTAAGCTAAGAGCAAATTAGGGGCAAAAGGGCAAAATCACTTAGGAATCCATGGAGACAGCAAAATAACATACATAAACATTCTGGTCACTTCTGTTCTCATTTTATTTTTAATTTGAGCTGTCACTTTATCAGGCATATCATATAGACTCCCATTACAAGAACAAGCAAGACAGTTCTTAATTATAATTTAAAATGCTTTATATAAACAAAACTTTATATATTTTATGCTTAATATCTAGGAATCTATTTTCTTAGCTGTCAATTAGCATTTTGCTTTCCTAAATACATCACTTCCTCCATTTAAAGTCTTTCTTTGGCTTCTGCATACCGAAGCTGATAAGAAGCCTCTCCAATTGGCATTATAATCACCAGATATACTATAGGGGCATCTTTTCCCAGCCTCATCTCCAACTCCATTTACTCCTTTCCTCATCCAACCCCACTGCTCTTTCAGATTCCTTGGCTGTGTTGCCTCCTTTCCATACAAGATATCTAACAATGCTGTTTCCCTGCTTGGGCACTCCTCTGCCTTTTCACATCTCAACTTCTGCTCCTGCTCGGGGGGGTCTAGAGTTGTACATTTCAAGTTGGAGTGCAGGATGCTGCCCTCAGGAAGAGGTCTCTGTCTGGATGAGTGCTCTCTTGTAGCTGTCACTGTCTATCTTTATTCCTTGTTCCGTTCATTATGGATTAATGTCTTTCTGCCCAACTGAAATCTAAGATTTGGCAGAAGTGAGGCCTGGGGCTGTCTAGTTCACTATCTTGTTTGGAAAAAATGAAGAAATTAATTAGAGGAAAGTCAATTATAGAATATCAGCATGGGGATCACCCACTTTGTACAGGTAGGTTCCACCATTGTCCAAACTTCTAAACCAGTCTCAACCATCACAGTGTTTCTCAAGATAGTCTTCTAACATCTTGTCACAGTGAATTATCGAAAACTATAATGTGAAGTAAAATAGCAAGTCAGCAAAAGTAATTTACCAGGTAAAATCACCATACCTTCCAAAGTAAACGCAAACCCACGATGGCATCACATTAAAGTTTTCGTTCTTTCAAGTAAGAAAAATAAAATCTTTCAGAATCAGAACCAAAATCCAAGACTTTACATCAGAGGGTATGATAAGTAAAATGAAAGTAGGACGGCAGGCACACTGTACACTTTAGGGTTTGACTCTGTGTTCTACAATACTCATCTACCAGAGAAGGTGTGATGGGCCACTGGTTCAAAGGTTGCAGGATTGCTCATGAGAGAAACCA
Organism: Cricetulus griseus; assembly: GCF_003668045.3. Classification (NCBI taxonomy): domain Eukaryota; kingdom Metazoa; phylum Chordata; class Mammalia; order Rodentia; family Cricetidae; genus Cricetulus; species Cricetulus griseus. Next base: position 176,570,128 of record NW_023276806.1, on the reverse strand, counting down.
AACGCAGTCTTGGTTGGATCTGAAGCCTACTTAGCAAGATCCAATTCTCTCTCCTTTTTTATACTTTCTTTTTATTTATTCTTTGTGTCTTTCATATTGTGCATCTCTAACCCATTCATCTCCCCATCCCTTCATATCTGCCTTCTGCTCTTGCAACCTTCCGTCAAATAAAATAACATAATTTTGTTTGTTTGTTTTTTCAAGACAGGGGTTCTCTGTGAAACAGTCCTGGCCATCCTGGAACTCACTCTGTAGACCAGGCTGGCCTTTAACTAATAGATCTATCTGCCTCTGCCTCCCAAGTGCTGCGATTAAAGGCATGCCCCACCATTGCCTAGCCAAAATAACATAAAATTTAAGAGAAAAGAAATAAAAAAGGAAAAAGAACATAGTATGACTCAGTGAGTCACACAGTAAACCCTTTTATCCATATATCATGACTTGCAAGCATGCATTGCAAAGAGTCATTGGTCTACTTTGAGGCTTCTGGTTTCTGCTAAACTATAGATGCTGGACTCTCACTGGGACTCTTGGACATCATATTGTTGCCCTGTGTCATGAAGAACCTGAAGCTTTGGATCTGCATGAACTACCCCTCACATGCACCAGTAGATCATAGATGGAGTGTTTGTTGGGGTGAACCAAACCCTAACCCTGATTCTGGGCTGGATAGTTGCAGGGTTGGTCAGCCCACCATCGCGTCGTCCTAACCATCGGGGTAAGCTCTCCAGTGTTGCCCCTGCTAGTTCACCCTATGCAGCAAGGAAAAAGGCATGGGACCAATTCTGCTTTTATGCCTTCAGGATCAGATCACCGATACCTACATCATCAAAGCCAGCTCTTCTGTGTTGCCCCCGTGAGATGCAAGGGCCACTCTTTCGAGTGCTGCAGCTGGTAAGAGCTTGGGTCTACTCTCCCATTCGGCAGAGGGTGAGGAGCAGGGGAAGGCATCGTTTCCTCATCTACATTGCCATAGGACAGACTAGGGGGTGGGACCCTGTACTCCCATTCTCCCTCAGGGCCAGCTCACCCACATCTTCGCCTATTAATAGGGTCAGCTCTATTGTGCTGTCAAGGTATACGACTTACAAGAGCAATTTTTTGTTTCCAAAACGCCATGACTATGAAAGGCACAGGCCCACCAAATGACCACTTAGTGATTGGTGCTAAGTGACCACTCTGACAATATTCATACATATGTGCTGCTCTCAGCCTTGGTAAGAGAAGCTTCTCACGGAAGCAGGGAGTGCTTAATTCAGACTGTTCAAAGAATTCAGTGTTGACTGTCAGTGCTCAGGTACAGATGGGACATTTTATACCAATCTCAAGGCTCAGATATTGTCGAAAGAATGCAATAGCAGCACCACGGAGAGTAGTGCTCTAAAATGCTATCTTCTGCCCATGGCATGTCCATGGTACACATTAACCCATAACAGCTGTGATTGTTTGCATGACCAGTTGGTCAAGATTCCATCAGAGAAAAGGGCAGAGCTCAGGAGCCCATACCCTTAACTAAGGAACTATTGACAGTTGATGGCTCCTGAGGGAGGAAATACTAACAGCTGAAAGATGCTGGAACAAGGAGAATCTTTTTTCCTTCGAGGTGGCATGTGGAGGTAGATGATCCCACATCCCTGTATTCATGCATAACACTAGCTGTACTTAGTAGGTTATTTTTGGAAAAGATAGACACAGAAAATGAATGAAATTTGGAGAAAGATGTTTGAAGGCAGGAGAAGTTCCGTAGGGAAATGAAGGAGTACATTAAATCAGGATATATTGTATACATGCAGAAATTTTTCACAGAAGTAAATAAATGTAATTGCCACTGAAATGACTTTGTAGATATTATATTTCCCCTTTAATCCCATGATTGAAAATGACTTTCTCAAAATCATGGTTGGATGGCTTAAATATTATTTCAACCTCAAAGTGGTAAATGATTTTATATCCCCCTCAAAGACTCCATTTGCATGATCTCATGAGTTTTGCCACCTGGCTGGTACAGGACAAACAAGTATATTGATAAACTGACAGTCACACTGACATACCATTTTACTCTACCCTTCGAATGCTATAGAACCAGCATTGAGTCGTCTGTGGAAAACCTATAGAAAGAGAAAACTACATATTTAGTCTAATTGTGAGACTATTCCAAAAAGACAAAACATATTTCATAAATATGTTTGCTGAGGTTATATGACTATGAGGAAAACTTCATGCTCATTACTGACACTAAAGTCTAGCTTGTCTAGCTTTGCTAGAAATGTCATTTTTTAAAAATACCCATGATGTGACTAGGAAGCTGTAGAATTAGAGAGTGCTGCTTGTAAGTGACTTGGTGTTTATAAGTGGTAAATTCTCCCCCTTTTTCCATTGGTCTTAACTGTTTATCATATTTGTATTTTCCCATTGTTTAGTGTATTGCAAATCATGTAACAGAAAAAAACAAAACTAATTGTTTTGACTTGTTTGATTGTGGTAATCAAAGTATGTAGAATTTCTCAGAAGTAGAGGTTTCCAGCATATTAAAAAGTCTGTAATGATCAACAATTAATAAATGGGACCTCCTGAAACTGAGAAGCTTCTGTAAGGCAAACGACAGTCAGCAAGACAAACGGCAGCACACAGAATGGGAAAAGATATTCACTAACCCCACATCTCACAGAGGGCTGATCACCAAAATATACAATGAACTCAAGAAGCTAGTCTCCAAAACACCAAATAATATAATTAAAAAGTGGATTGCAGAACTGAATTCACACTTCTCAACAGAGGAATCTAAAATGGCTGAAAGACACTTGTGAAAGTGCTCAACATCCTTAGCCATCAGGGAAATGCCACTCAAAACCACTCTGAGATACCATCTTACTCCTGTCAGAATGGCTAATTAAAATAAACAACACCAATGATAGTCTATGCAGGAGAGGATATGGAGAAAGAGGAACACTCCTCCATTTCTGGTGGGAGTGCAAACTTGTAAGAACACTTCGGAAATCAGTACGGCGGTTGCTCAGAAAGATAGGAATAAGTCTACCTCAAGATCCAGCATTCCTCTCTTGGGCATATACCCAAAGAATGCACATTCATACAATAAGGACTTCTGTTCAACTATGTTCATGACAGCATTATTTGTAATAGCCAGAACCTGGAAACAACCTAGATGCCCCTCAACTGAAGAATGGATAGAGAAAATGTGGTACATTTACACAATGGAGTACTACTCAGCAGAAAAATCAATGAAATCTTGAAATTCACAGGCAAATGGATAGGATTAGAAGAAACCATCCTGAGTGAGGTAACCTAATCACAAAAAGATAAACATGGTATGTACTCACTCATATATGATTTTTAGACATGGAACAAAGGATTACTAGTCTACAATTCACACTGCCAGAGAAGCTAGACCATAAGGAGGACCCCAAAAGAAGAATGTTTGGGCCCTCAAAGAAGGGGAGCGGGACAAGAACCCCTGACCAAAGTGAGAGCATGGTGGGGAGAGAAAGGAGGTAGGCAGTGAAGAAGGGAAGGTGGGAGGAAAACAAGAGGACTGAGACAGGAGAGGAATAGAGGAGGGCAAAAAAGGAGATGCCTTGATAGAGGGAGAAAATACAGGTATGGAGAGAGGTATGGCATAGGGAAAATGTTAGGGTATCCACATGGATGACCTCAACTAAGAATCCAGGCAATGGTGGAGAGGATGCCATTGATGCCCTTCCCCTATAATGAGATTGATGTCTACCTTGGTTACCATTCCTAGAGCCTTCATCCAGTAGCTGTTCCAAGCAGAGACAGGCACCCACAGCTAAGCATTGAACCATACTCCTGGAATCCAGTTGTGGAGAGGGAGGAGGGATAAGCAAAGGAGCCCAGATGGTGCTAGAGAAACCTGAAGAAACAGTTGACCTGACCTACTGAGTGCATGGAGACCCTAGTCATAAAGCTGGGAAACCAGCTTTGGATTGAACCAGGCCCTCTGAATGTGGGTGCCAGCAAGAAGGCCAAGGCAGTCTATGGAACATCTAAAAGTGGAACCAGTGTTTATCTGTAGAGCACAAATGGACTTTGGGAACCCATTCCCTATGGAGGGATACTATTGCAGCCCAGATACAACAAGGAGGGCCTAGGCCCTCCCCCAGTGATATGAGGGACTTTGAAGGTCCCCTGTGGAGGGCCTCACTATCCCTGGGGAGGAGTTTGGGGATGGGTTGGGGGGGTTGGTGGGGAACATGGGAGGATGGGCGAGCGAGGGAATGGGGGGATGGATATGTAAATATGAGTAGTAATTAAAGAATTTAAATTTAAAATAAAAGAAGAAAAAAATTGTAATGGTTTCCTTTAAAGCTTGATTTCCCAACTTCAAACGCATTTACTGATGACCTGTAATATTATCTCATTACCTAAAACATCATGTCAACAATTATTTATGCTTTACATATGACATGAACTGTCACAAGGTTATAAAGAAACCACAACAAATCTTGGCAATCAACTTTCTAATCAGTTTCATTTATACACTAGTGTTCTATCTAGCAAAGCAATCAACATTAGCAGCTTTGATTACAATTCAGACACACACTGACTTGTTACATTTAAAAGATGGTATTACATTTATGTTTTGTTGCATAAAGAAAACAACTGAGCAATTTCCCAAGAGAGCCAACAATGTGATTCTCAGCAATCACATTGCAATATGCTGTTTTTACTGATATTCTCCATTGAATAAGCTGCATCTTCATTCTCCCTCTCACATTTTCATTTTGGATTTGTAGTAAACAACTTTTCCCTGGAGATTTGCATTTCATTTTAATTTCTTTTTATTATTTTCTTTGGAATCTCAAGTCATAATTCAAATCACATTCTGACCAGTTGTTTTCAGGAAGGAGTTTGCACATGGTTTCAGGCAAAAGAAAAATATAATTGGTTTCACAAGATCCCTGTCATTCCCAACTTGTCATCCCATCTGTATCTTTTTTTCCTTCAATGAAATTCTGACTTTTAAAAAAGAAGGCAACTTGAGGTGCCTGGGTAAAATATATAAGCATAAGCTCTTTTTATAAACATACATTTCAATATATTTTGAATTATGCAATCCATTCTAGATTTCTTACAATAATCATCTACATTAAAATGTATATAATTAAAAAACAAGCAAAAAGTAAGAAACTGGCAACATAGTGACTTGGAAAATTAAAGAAAGTACAAGTTAGGTGGCTTGTCAGAGCATTTGAGAAGGAAGACATGGCAGAAACTCTGGTATACAGTGAAACACAAAGAAAATCAAGGAAGAAACAAACCATCATTACACAAACAGCACTTAAGAAGTGGGACAGAAAGCCCAGGAGTTCAGGATTTGGGCAGGTGCATGAATGTTCTGTGCAGTTTCTCATCTGCTGTGTTTTTTACACATTCTATTTATCCACATTTATTCCCCTTCCTAACTCATTCTTCTTCCTGCCAGGAACAACATTGGGAGATTTTACTCCCACTCGTGTTGTCAAGAATGATTTGTCTTATGAAGCATCCCTGACCCACCCAGAAGACAGGAGTCTGTGACATCAGAATTCTAATTTGCCAGAATTAGCATGGTGTTAAATATCTACGGTTCAACCCTGGAAGCACATTAAGCCCATCTGGACAATTAAAAAACATTTCTTTCTTTCTCTGTCATGGCAGCCAGTTCTCAAATAACTGATGACATGGAGACTTTATTAATTATGAAAGCACAGCATACAGCTTATGCTTGTTCTTAACTATTCCTTATAACTTAGGACCATTTCTATTAACCTGTGTTCTGCCACATGGCCCCTTGACATAACTCTCCTCTTGCATGCCCTGCTTCCTCATGTCTGTGGGTGACCCTGCCTTTCTTCCTCTCAGCCTTCCTCTACCCTCAGAAGTCCTGTCTACACCTACACCTCCTGCCTAGCTATTGATCATTTACACAGCTTCACACTCTGTACAAATATCCCAACAACAGACCCCACCCCATTCACTATTTATTAAATTGATATGGCTGTACTGTGGAAAGGTAAGAAGGAAAAGGAAAAAAGATGGTAGGAGTGGTTGTGGGGGAAGATGATGGGGAGCAAAACAAAACCTCCAGTACCAAGTGATTTTTATGTACATAAAAGTTTAACCATGTTGGTATATTACTGTAGTTGTAACATGTAAGTTATTCTCGATATGTATCTTCCTCAATACTCTAAACATCTATACATTTGTGCAAATTAGACTCCTTGTCTTCATGGTATTAGTTACCAACCATCAGAGAGATAAACAGGATCTGATCCTGGACTTACAAGGATGTATATTTATAGGAATAATTTAACCTGCACAAGCTTATGCATTACCAAAAAGTGCTGAGATTAGCAAATGATACATCATGTTTATGGACATTGTCAAAATTGAGGACATGAAGGTAATCTTTCAAGAATAATTGTTCATGAATTATAATTAGTGCATCTAAGAATCATTCTAAGTGATTTAATATAGGTCAACAATTTACAGAACATTCAAAAAGTAAAGGTTTGAATAAGTAATAAGGACCATTAATATCCTTTTACATTTGAGGAAACCATAGCTCTGGAATTTTTCTAGAAGTATGTAGAAGGCCAGACACCAAGTTAATAAATGGCTTTGAGATTTAAGCTAGAGACTCTTAAACTCTGTATTTGAGATCAGTGCATTGTACTATGAAAGGGTGAAAGTGAGGCTATTTTTAATACTCTGCTCTATTTAATGGCTTGTCAAAAGTAGAACATGAGTGTTGGAAAGAAGCACTTCAGAAATTTAAGAGTGGAGCATTATTTATGTCTTGGAATTCAAAAGATGCTATATGGAGGAAATAAATTTGAGCTCTATTTTTAAGCTGCTGCCAATATTGTGCATGGTAGTATACACAAACACATACACCCCTCACGACTTAGTCAAGTTATAACAGTTACATGTGAGTTGAAGTAGTTTACATGAGAACAGTCATTTCTTTTAAATTACATAAAAAACACCAATTAAATGAAAAGAAATATATCAATTTTCATCGTTGGGATCATGCATTATGTGGGATAAAAGCACATTAAAGAACACAGATGATATTTAATGCTGAAACAAATAGTTTCATTTTTGAAAGATATATCCAGATGGTAAATAGCCTAAGGGACTACTCTCCTTTATCTGGAATATGACTTTCCTTTAGCCTCAATTCAGGGCTGTTCAACATTCCTCAAACACATCAGGTTAGTTTTCTTTAAATTTATGACATAGACAAACACGCCCACTATCACCTAGAGGGTGAAATACATGAGGACATGAAAATATTGTAGAATAAAAATAAAGCTAACCCAAACAACATTCTCCAGAAGTTTCAAGACAGAGAATTTATGTTATTATTTGTAAAATATCTAGAATTCAAACCAACTGTAATTCAGAGAGAGTAAGTAAAATAATTAAATAACCTAATTAAAGTAGAAAAACTACATTAAATACATATCTAGTATTAAGCATTAGGATAGCAAATGGGAAAATATTCTCTCTGTAATAGTACCTAAATATATGTAATGTTTCAGAAAAACTTTAATAAGAAATGATATATATAATTATATATGTAGATACATAACACATAAATATGAATCGAAATGAACTAGATCACTGAATATAAAGTTTTATTGTGTAAAAGCTATTGATTTCTTTGAATTCCCAAATTGAACATTTCTCAAAGCATTCCTAAGTATTTTGTATGGTGACAAAATAATAGCTTACATTAAGGAAAAACACAATTGAAAGATGATAATTTGCTTAGCTATGAAAGTTCATTAAAATTAGAATAATTAGAACACTAAAAGACTAGGATAAAAATCACATGTGGGTTAATAGATTGTTACAATTCACTCTAAATTAGACATAACACACAAGAAATGTAATATATGTATATAAGATGCCTCACAAATTGATAAGCATATTTACTTTTTAATCGTTTTTAAAGAAAATTTTGACTTTTTACCTTACACATCAGTTTTATGTACATGCATTTGTATAGCTGAATTTTAAGTGAAGCCATAATGAAAGATAAGTGATATTAGTGATTTGAACTTTTTCTTTTACTTAAAACTTTTCTTTGATGATTTTGCATCTATTTCCACCAGTTGTTGGATGAAAGCCTCTGTGATGACAATTGGGCTAGGCACCATTAAATAAGTATAGAAGAATATCCTTAGGCATCATTACACTGATCTATTTTCCTCTCCAGTCATGTTTGGTTCTATCCTAGATATCTGGACCATCCAGCCTATGGGTCCTGGCACTCCAGGAAGTGTCAGCAGTGGGCTCACTCTCCTGTAATGGGTCTTAGGCTGGACCAGTCATTGGTTGGCCACTCCCACTGTCTCTGTGCCACCCTTACCCCAGAACATCCCCATAGGCAGGACAGCCTTAATACAAGGCATGGCACTTGATCTTATTACAACTTGCTATGCCATGTTTTGTCAGTAACAGTTGGAGGCCTGACGTTTTCTGAATAAATGGAGGAGGAGTGAATGAGGGAGGAGGGCAAAGGGGAGGTGTGAGGAAAGCACTTGGAGGAAAGGAGGGAGGGCAAACTGCATATGGGATGTAAAGTAAACCTCCTTAGTCTCTTTTTCTTCCTCTGTTATCACGTGTTCTACCCATTAAGTCCACTGATATAGTACAGAAACCAAAGGATAGAGTAGCTTCATCTTGGACCTCCTACACTATAAGCTAAACTACTTTTTTAATCTATAAAATAGTCAACCTGAGAATTTTGTTATAGCAAGAGAAACATCAACTAATATAGTATACTAAGCCTTATACAAATGATTTTCTTCTTTATTTGTGCTTCTTATAACATTTATAAATAAACATACATTTGTTCTCCAATGCTTAACATTCCAACAATATCCTGGAGTTCCACATTATCATGAAATATGTTGGGTTTTTTTTTTTTTTCACTTTAGTCTGTTTTTAACAGAGCCTATGCCATTGTCCAGGATATTTCAGTTATACCGAGAGATATTAAAAAAATTTGAAGGGATAATATAAACTCACATCTTTTCACAGCCTTGCCTAGGTTTATCACTCGAGATTAGTTCATGTAGAAGGCTTAGTAGCAATTTTTAACCATTAAATAGAATTTGATCTCATAAAGAGAGAGCAGTCTGTGATCATGTTAAGCATGTACAATTCAAAATTTAGATCCATTTTGTCATGCAAAGTAGCTCATTAAACTCCTATATGCAATGATACACACCTTTGCTCTCTTCTACAATTCTTTGTGTTATGTCCTATGAACCAAGATCCAAACTATGGGCCTCCCTGCTTCTATCCTGGCAGAATCATCTCCCTGCTTCTATCCTGGGAGCATCAGCTGGGCAGGCACTGGATTAACAGATAAACAAAGTCCAAAAGGGTTTTTGTCATAGACTCTCTGGAATTCAAGGATAAAGTTTCAAAAGGCTCAGGCCAGCTCTAGCAAATCTTGGCACTGGAACACAGCAACCAAAGTAGGAAAGAAAGAACCAGTTATATTGTATGCTTTAACAGCTAAATACTAAGGTTTGTATGAGCTTCTGTTTTAACGTAAAGAGATATTCTCTTTCCTATTTTCTAGTCTTCTAAGACTATCTCTGAATACATAGTTGTTAAACATAGTCTAATTAACTGGTTTGCTATCATAGAGTTAAAAGTAGCCAGGTTTTGCAGTATTTCTACAATCTTTTAGAATCTAGTCACCGTAATGAATAATTAAAAAAGGAGTTTTTATATATATTCTAACAATGAATAAGTAAAATTTAGGACTCTAAAAATTAATATAATCATTATCTAATTTTTAAGTCAAAGACACAGCAAGCAGAAGTTTTTACCAATCAATTTGAGCACTTGTTTTTAATATTACTATTTTTACAGGGTTCTTTGTAATATTAGTATATAAATTTTTTTTCAAATTCTATTAAATATGGCTTTAGAAATAGTATCCATAAAACTGAGCAAAAATATTATGCCTTCTTACCCTTGTTTTTAAAATTTTTTTACCATTTGTTACAAACTTCCCCAAATAAAAAGTATTCTGATTATTTTTTAGTGTATGTACAGGATGGACTTTCAATGATGGGGATACCAGAATCAATCCAGAACATAACATTTTACAAACTTATAATCACATCAAGCCACTTATGGAGATGCATGTGCCATGTCTCTGGATGGCCTTGTTTCTGCCACAGGTCCATTTTCATTGTATGTTCTCAATTCTCACAATTCTCTGTGGAAATTTTCTCCCTGTGTCACTGGTAATATTGTGAAAGTTTGAATATAAACAGCCCCAAATGAGTGAATGCAGTGATGAATCAGGTTGTATTTTGGAACAATGATGAGGAACTGGAGCAGAGTAGTAGCAGAAAACCTCTTGAAACCAAAAATCTCCAAATTTCTATCTAAATAGACTCCCAATTATAGGTTTCCTATTCATATATCAGCTAATAATTTACTAAATAGTTGCCATTGTTTATGAATATTAATCCCAGATCATCTTCCCTGTTAACACACACATTTTTCCCAAAGATTAACACCCACATATACATGTATACAAGCACAAAATTTCAAAAGTCAAATTACTTACCTATCAAATGTATCCAGGAAGACACAGTAGAGCATTTGTTCATGAGGCTTTCTTTTTTTTTTTTTTTTTAGGTTCAAAGCTGCTTGTCCAATGACTAGGATTCTCATCTGCTAGCTCAGTCTTAATTATCATAAATCTATATATTTTATAAGACTTATCTTATCGGACACCTTATTGGCGTCCCTCCTTGCCGGTGGCTCATATCCCACCACTGGAGGAGGAAGGGGAAAAAGAGGGAACTTCCTGTTTCTCCTTGCTCAAATATGAGAGTCCTTGCTATGTCACTTCCAGTCTGGATCACCACTTCTCTACTACATTTCCCAGAATCCTCTTTGACTCCTAGTCCTGTCTAGCTTGTTGCTTCATTGGCCAAACAGAACTTTATTGAACAATCAATAAGATAAACATATACAGAAGTACTTTCCCCATCATCTCCTCTTTTCTGTCTAAATAAAAAGAAGGATAATTTATCTTTTATAATAACTGAAGAAAACTATAACCATAACTATCAAAGACCATAGAAAGATAATATATAAACTCTAGAATTGACAGAGACATCTTGCTACCTGGACAGTCACCCAAAGTTCCTCTATAATGTTGGGACATTCATTTTCAGCCTATAGGCCATAGTGTGTCTAGCACACTTCTCCATTTTAACAGGAACCCTTCAGTACTGTCTTGTTTTGTAAGTTTAGTAGTCATTTTCTTGTGGGTCTTGCATGTCCAGTTTATATAGCAGCAAACAGTCCAGGCAAAAGCAGTTTCTTGCTCAAGTGGCTAATCTTGCCATGTTGAAAGCAAACTCCATAACGAGTTTCTTTGATGCCCATCCTCCTTTCTGACGTAATTGGTGTGCCAAGAGCAGTTGTGTCTCACTGCCAAGAAAAACCCTAAACCATTTAAATGCCATATTTCTGTAGGTCTTTGAAAGGTCTGAAGAATACCTATCCATTTAAATACATCTCTGTATGTCTAGAAAACCTAACTAACCTAATTGTAAGTTCTGACTATTATAGGTAAAAGATCTGTATAAACAATACCAAAACAAGAGGAGATATATACATAACACAAAATTGACCTTAAAGTTGTATCAATAAATGAAAATCTATACCAGTGCAAAGTGTTCATTCCTATATCCTATTCCCCTTTTTTCTTTAAAAAAATTGACTATGCTCATTATCATTTATAACCAACCCAATTTAAATGAAAACAAACATTTATAAACAATATTTGGGAATATGGGCATCGTTCTTTCTAAACTGCTTCCTGCTGATTGGGAATTTCATACCATGGGAATCATGATAAAACACAGAAATCTGACCAAGTCCTTGTTTTTGTAGTCTGTAAGGCTGTATTGTCTCACCTTTAGGGGGGTCTTGCTTGATCAAACCATATGAGTCTGGAAGGAATCCATAGCTTTTTATTTTCTGTGGAAAACAAACAGAAATTCTTTTTCCAAGTAGCCTGTCCTTAGACTTAAATTTTTAAATCAAAGCATATTTAAAATGTATAAGTTGGATTAATTTAGCAGCATTTATAATCAAATATATTTTAGCAGCAGTAAGTCTTTCCTCGGCAATCAAACAATTTACAGACAACAATATGGCATATTGTATCTAGATTCTCTATGTATTTTTCATCTTTATGTGGCTTTTTATTGCTTTTTATTTTTATTTTCTTTTGTTTCTTTTTTTTCCGAGATAGTGTTTTTCTGTGGAAATCTGCCTGCCTCTGCTTCCTTCAGAAAATCCTACCGGCGTGTGCCACCACAACAAGCTACTCTATTTCCTCCTGTTATTTTTTCTCTCACAAGCCTACATATATTTTTAAACATAGTGTAAACCTTTAGAGGTTTTTCTTTATCTGGATCTGTCTTTATCATGTCAGGAGTGCTGAGTCCAAAGCCCAAGAGCACGGCAACGATGCGAGCATATGGAAGCTGCTCGGATGCCTCTCAATGGCCCAACAGGGCAGGCTGGGTGGCAGGTTTCCCTTTTTCTCTGGGAACTCTGGGGCATGGAGGCATTCCACTCACTGACACCATTCTGTTACAATAAATCTTTCTGCCATAAGACGCCGGAGCCCCACCACCACGTGTATGCTTTATGCCAGCCGCCCGCCCGAGTTAGGGCCCAAATTAATACACAGAGAGACTTATATTAGGTTCAAAGCTGCTTTGCCAATGACTAGGATTCTCATCTGTTAGCTCAGTCTTAATTATCATAAATCTATATATTTTATATGACTTATCGTATACCTTATTGGTGTCCCTCCTTGCCTGTGGCTCACATCCCACCTCTGGAGGAGGAAGGGGAAAAGAGCCATGAAGCTTTCTTAAGAACATTCTTGCAGCAGTCTAATGCATCCAACTCTAGTTATTTAAGGGGTATGCCAATAAACGATTAAGAATCACTGAGGGAAGAGTCTTGTTTTGTAGTGCTCACACCCATCATGGCTAATTTAAAGCTAATTTAAAGCTATTCCATCGGTCATGAGCATTAAGTAGGTAGGCACAATAGCACCCAATAAGGTAGCATGTCACCATTCACATGGTGAGACAGTAGAACAAGTCTCAAAAGCATAAGTAATAGCATGTAGTTGACAATTAGAAAATGATTTGTTTGGGATATTTAATATGTTTACTTATAAAAGTATTCAATTTAATTTTAAATGATAATCACTTAACAATTGACTAGCAAAATTCCTGAAAATTTCAAAATCATTTCTAGAAAGCTAGGACAATCCCTTTACACATTTATGTTCTACCTCCCTGCCAATTATAATAAAACATAATGCCAAAGGAAAGGCTCCACAGTAAAATGACAAAGGGTCACTGCAACAGTCTGCCAAAACATGTTCTCAAGGTCACCATCAGGATGTCCTATGACATTTTCATATTCCTTTCTATAAAAGACAGCAGCAGGTCTGTGGCCATCTGTCATTTCAGAGCCAGAGATGTCAGCACATTTAAATCCAAAAGTAATGATACCGGATTTAAGAATATGGAGGTGAGCCAGGGACAGACACATCACATACACTCTGCCCTGTCTTGTGCAGCGTTCCTGAAAACACTTCTGGAAAACTGCAGTTCTAAGAAGACAGATCAGGATTCAGAATGTTTTTTGATTGCTTTAATAATTAGCACAGCCAAATAGTAGTTAGTGAAAGTTCCTCTACAAAAAATCTTGCTCTGATCCCAGTTCAGTTCAGTGATAAGCTCATAAAACATATCATTCAATCTTTCTACTTTTTGAAAACCTTAAATTTCCATTTTAATAAGAGCAACACAAAGCTTAGAGAAATTATATAATTTGCCCCGCCTCATGGGAATAAATCGTAGGACAAGATTTGAAGCTAAGTGTGTTTAGTGTCAGATCCACTCCCAATTGATTGTACCAAACTACCTAAGGTAATGATGACATTTATCTTAATGACTGACATTTGAGTGGTACTTATAATTCAAGTAACAGTCTTGTGCTCCACAGGCACTAGTATAATGCTCATCATAACTAGACATTAATTATCATATTTTCTCAAATGGAAAATATTACCTCTTACAGATACACCCTTGATTTGAAAATAGCACTCAAGGGAAATCTGTGCTATGATTCATGTTGATTGTACTATGCATCCCAAATCAATAGTAGTTAAACATAAAAACCTGACATTTCCAAGTTAAAGAAGAGTAACACACTACCCCTTTGCCACTCAGAAACAAAGAGATGAAAATCTAAAGTAGGAAATACAAGAAGTAAAGAAGAATGTGAACCTGAAATTATAAATGATGGACAGTATAATTTTTCAAAGTCCCCAAGGAGAGTGGTAGAAGATTTTGATGCTGCCATTAAGTTAGTTTGTGGATAACAGAATGTTTTTGCTTGTAAATAATGAGAGATCCTTAGAGGGTAGAAGCGAGATAGGCACTCTATATAGATCAATGAGCTTAAAGCCAATCATAAAATGAATGGCTTCCAAACAATAACTTCTTCCTTTGTTTAGGTGCTCAAATGAGGTCATCCATATTGAGAACAGATTCATCACAAACATGTTCTCTCAGTTACTGACTGAACATTTGAAGTTAAGTATGATCCACTCTCAAATGATTGTCTGTAAGTAAGGTAGTGATGACATTTATAGTGATGACTGGCATTTGGAGAGACACTTATAATTTAAGTAATAGTCTCAGTGCTGAGAACTGAGACTACACTGAGAATGCACAGAATTGGAAGCCATAGCCTCAGAAAGGGACATTCTACACAAGGACATTTGTGAAGACATTATCCCCAGTGCACATCAAAATTAATCAGTGCCTAGGAGCTACATGCTGTTTTTATGAAAGAGAAAGCAGTTGTGATTTTAACATCACTCTCTGTGTCTCTCTCCTATCTCTGTCTCTCTGCCTGCCCCCACCACACAAACACTTATTCTCTTTCAATAGCTTTCTTTCATCTCTACAGCTTAGAAGGCTCTGAGTGGTCAAATGCAAGACAATAGTATGGTTCCAGAAATTTAGTACAGTACATCAGAAGAGTCCTCATCTACCCTCCAACTCCTCAACAGACGCTAGACAGATTGAAAGAATAGGCAGCAAAAGACTAAAAACTCTAATCCATTGACTTATTGTCGTGTGTGTGTGTGTGTGTGTGTGTGTGTGTGTGTGTGTGTGTGTGTGTGTGTGTGTGTGTGTTTGTGCATATAAATGTGTGTGGATGTGTATGAAAGCCAGTAATCAACTGTGAGAGATTTGCTCAGTTATAAGCCACCTTGTTTTGCTGAGGCAGAATCTCGCACTGAAACTAGAGGTTACTGTTTTGGCCTGTGAACCTCAGTGATCTACTTCCCCAATGGTGGGATTACAAGTATGAGCCTCGATGGCTTTTCCTCCTTCCTTCGTTCTTTTCTTTCTTTCTTCCTTCCTTTCTTTCTTTCATTCTGTCTTCCTTTCTTTCTTTTTCCTTCCTTCCTTCCTTTCTTTATTTTTCTTTCTTCGTTCATCAAAAATAGATTTTTGTTCTTTAAATACATGGTAATTGCAGTTTCTCTTCCCTCTACTTTTACCAGATCTGCCTTATTTCCCCACACATTCAGATATACTTCCTTTCCATCTCTCATTAGAAAGCAAACAAGAATCTAAGGGACAATAATAAAATAATATAAAACAAAAAACCTTAACACATTTGGGAAGGAAAAAGCAAACAGAAGCAAACAGCCCAAGAAAAGGCACATGAATCAGATATATACACAGAGACTCATAGGTTCACACACTCAACAATCCCATAAAAACACAAAACTGGAAGCCATGGTGTGTGTGTGTGTGTGTGTGTGTGTGTGTGTGTGTGTGTGTGTGTGTGTGTGTAAAGGGAGTGTAGAATAAAAAATAAATAAATAATGAAAAGGTGTAATTAATTGGGGGAAGCCCTGAGAAGATCTTATGACACAAGTAACCTCTAACTATGCCGTTGAGTTGATTTTCTGTTGGCCACCTTACACTGGAAGGTGACTTACCCTTAAGAGTAATGTGTTTCCAAATTCCAAAGTAAGATTCCCTTTGAGAAAACTAGGTTTTCATCTGCAAGTGGTTGTCAATTATACTTGCCTTTCTTATTTGGATTCTGGGGATCAAACTTAGTTATTTGTGTTTGGTAGCATGTATTTTATTGACAACCATCCCTTCAAACATTTAATTCATTTTTTAAAACTTAGAAGTCAACTCATATAATAGTTGCAATAGCCACCTTTCTCATTCCTGTGGCAAAATGTGTGAAGTAAATAATTTTAAAGAAGGAGAGATCACTTATAGATTAAGTTTCTGTAGTCAGCTCCCTCCATTGTTTCTTTGCCTGTGGTGAGGGAAATCATGGCAGAAGTGTGGTATAACAAAGCAGTCCACATCACAGCATCTAGAAATCAAAGACAGTAGAAGATATCAGATAAAGATATATCATTCAGAGGCATTGACCCAGTGACCTGCTTCTTCAACAATGGATTAACTGTCCATTCAACTTTTAATTCATCCATGGATTAATATATTGATGAAGTTAGCAGCCTCATGATGTAGTGCCTTCTTGATCATATTGACACTTGAAAACCAAGAGCTTGTGGAGATGCTTCATATCTATGGCTTGACAACCTCATATTTTTGTATGATGATTGAGCTAAAATTTCATAGTTAACTAATCCATCCAGTAAACGTATACAGTTAAATTTGTAGGTAAAATTGACCATTTCATTGGGGTCCATTTGAGTACTTTCACCTAATCTACAGGGTCCAAACTTGTATCTTTACAATATCAAATCATAATAGTCACAAATAGCGAACTACTACAGCTGATAAACACCTTCAGCAAAGTGGCAGGATACAAGATTAACTAAAAAAATATCAGTAGCCCTACTATATACAGATGATAAATGCAAGAGAAAGAAATCAGAGAAACATCACCCAATCTACAGATTCAATGCATTTCCCATCAAAATCCCAACACAAGTCTTCACAGACTTTGAAAGAACAGTACTCAACTTCATATGGAAAAAAAAAAAAAAAAAAAAAAAAAAAAACAGGATACCCAAAACAACAATGTACAACGTACAAAGGAACTTCAGGAGGCGTCACCATCCCTGACTTCAAGCTCTATTATAGAGCCATAGTCCCAAAAACAGCTTGGTATTGGCACATAAAAATACAGGTTGACCAATGGAATCAAATTGAAAACCCAGATATTAACCCACACACCTATGAACACCTGATTTTTGACAAAGAAGCTAAAGTTATACAATGGAAAAAAGAAAGCATCTTCAACAAATGGTTTTTGGCATAATTGGATTTGGATGTCTAGAAGATTGCAGATAGATTCATATCTATCACCATGAAAAACATAAATCCCAATGGATCAAGGATGTCAACATAAGTTCAGCCACACTGAACCTCCTAGAAGAGAAAGTAGGTGGTACACTCGAACAAATTGAGACAAGAGACAACTTTCTGAACATAACACCAGTAGCACAAACATTGAGGTCGACAGTTAATAAATGGGACCTCCTGAGACTGAGAAGCTTCTGTAAGGCACAGGACACAGCAAGACAAAACAGCCCACAGAATGGGAAAAGATATTCACCAACCCCACATCTGACAGAGGGCTGATCACCAAAATACACAATGAACTTAAGAAGCTAGCCACCAAAACACCAAACAATGTAATTAAAAAGTTGAGTGCAGAACTAAATAGAGAATTCTCAACAGAGGAATCCAAAATGGCTGAAAGACACTTGAGAAAGTGCTCAAAATTCTTAGCCATCAGAGAAATGCAGCTTAAAACCACTCTGAAATACCATCTTACTCCTATCAGAATGCCTAAAATCAATAACACCAATGACAGTCTATGTAGGAGAGGATGTGGAGAAAGAGGAACACTCCTCCATTGCTGGTTGGAGTGCAAACTTCTACAACCACTTTGGAAATCAGTATGGCGGTTGCTCAGGAAAACGGTAATCAGTCTACCTCAATATCTAGCAGTTCCTCTCTTGGGCATATACCCAAAGAAGCACATTCATACAATAAGGACATATGTTCCACTATGTTCATAACAGCATTGTTTGTAATAGCCAGATCATGCAAGCAACCTAGATGCCCTTCAACTGAAGAATGGATAGAGAAAATGTGGTACATTTATACAATGGAGTACTACTCAGGAAAAAAAAAATGGAATCTTGAAATTCTCAGGCAAATGGATGGAACTAGAAGAAACCATCCTGAGTGAGGTAACACAGTCACAGAACAATAAACATGGTATGTACTCACTCATGTATGATTTTTAGACATAGAGTAAAGGATTACCAGTCTACAATCCACACTACCAGAGGAGCTAGGACACAAGGAGAACCCCAAGAGAAGATTGCATAGTACCCTGAAGAAAGGGAGAGGGATGAGATCCCCTGAACAAAGTGGAATCATGGGGGATGGGCAGAGAGGACGGAGGTGGGAAGGGAAGAAGAAGAGGCGGGGAGGAAAACAAGAGAACTGAGACAGGGGAGGAATAGAGAAGGGCAGGAAAGGAGATGTCTTGATAGAGGGAGACGATACAGATATGGAGAGAGATCTGGCATAGGGAAAATGTTAGGGGATCCACAGGAATGACTTCAACTAAGAATCCAGGCAGAGGTGGAGAAAATGCCATGGATACCCTTCCCCTATAATGAGATTGATGTGAACCTTGGTTACCATTCTTAGAGCCTTCTTCTAGTAGCTGTTCGTAGCAGAAAAAGTCACCCACAGCTAAGCACTGAACCTGGAATCCAGTTGTGAAGAGAGAGGAGGGATGAGCAAGAAGCCAAGATGGTACTGCAGAAACCCACAGAAACATTTGACCTGACCTAGTGAGAGCATTAAGAACCTAGTCATAAAGCTGGGAAACAGCTTTAGATTGAACCAAGCCCTCTGAATGTGGGTGCCAGCTAGGAGGACATAACAGTCTATGGGACCTCTATCACTGGAGCCAGTCTTTAATCCTAGAGCACAAATCCATTCCCTATGGAGGGATACTACTGCAGCCCAGATACAGCAAGGAGGACCTATATGCCCTCCCCAAAATGATATGATGGACTTTCATGGTCCCTGTTGGAGGGCCTCACTATCCCTGGGGAGGAATTTGGGGATGGGTTGGGGGTGGTTGGAGGGGAACATGGGAGGATGGGAAGGCGAGGGAATGGGGGGATGTGTATGTAAATATGCATAGTAATTAAAGAATTTCAATAAAAAACAATTGTAACAATCATAAAATATGAAAATAAAACTGAAAAAAATAGTGACAAATACATGCCTCATCATATTTGTAGACAAATCTTACAAGGAATTACTAAAAGTTAGGACACAAGGGTAGGCCTTTATTTGCTAGAACTCTTGTTTTTAAATGAAGAGGCACTAAATCTAGAACTCAGTATCTCTCCCAACTGACACAGAAGAAAAGTTATGTTGTGGATTTGCAAAAAGTCAACAAGACACAAAACAGGGAGAAAGATCTCACCAGATACTAACTTTAATAGTGAATGTATTGAAGGAACCAGCTTCCCTTTTGGCAGCCATAACGGCCGAACATGTGCTTCTATGACCTTGTCCCAGACACTAGAAAGTCAGATGCCTGTCTCGTGACAAGGAGCCAATCAGAAGTTAGCTGGTGGCACTATGCTTTATGGCTCTGGGTGTGCTTTACGGACAAGCGCACAGCAATGACATAGAGAGCATAGCAACCACCCTGGGAGGGCCTATGGGCCATAACAAACAGTTGACCAATCAACACAGGGCAAGCCCTCCAAGCCTGGAGACACACCAATCGTGAACCTTTGCATACCCCTAGACACTCCCCTTACGCTGCCCTATAAGATCTTTCGGGAGCCCCTAGGAGCCGTCTTTGTTAGCCATCAGCCATGGTGGGTGGATCAAAGACCCGAGCTAACATGGGGTTAGCTCGTTAAATTACAATAAAACCTCGTGCAGTTTGCAGCAAGCTCTCAAATCCGCCTGGTGATTGGGGTGACCTCGAACGTGGCCTGGGACCCCGGATACTTGAGTTTTCGGGGGTCTAACGGTATCTAGTACATAAACTCTCAATAATTATGAGAAAATAAATTTCTGTTCTTTAGGCCTCATCGTCTACAGTTAGTATTGATAACTATTGTCTGAATTTTCCTGATGAAGTGTAAAAAAACCTGTATTTAAATGACACAGAAAAGACACCAATAAACCAAAGAAAGTATTCATCCCAAGTCTAGTTTGGAAAATCAGTGCATTTAATAGGGGTCAGCTACAGGAGCATTCATGACTCATAGATACCTACAGCACTGAGGAGTACCCTTGCAAGAAGCTACCACCTTGAATATTCCCACTAGCAGCATGAACAACTCATTAAAATTGTACCACTAGGACAAGGGAACTTGTTGTTCCAGGTCCCGGAGTGACCAACGACCTGCTGGCAGCTGTAGCTTTTCCCCCAGTTAACATGGCTGCCGCTAGTCGTTCTCTCTGACGACCATGAGCAAAGGAAGGCCGGGTACTGGAAGGCTTTGCCTACATCCCATCAGCGATGGCGCTTCAGCCGTGGTTCTGGAAATGGCTGTCAGTTTGCGGGAAGCTGGAGTGTGGGTTTGCAGCCCGCTCGACCAGTTCCACGCCAGAGATTCAGCCCGAAGTGGAGACTAAGGAAAACAAAGCTGTGGCCCCAGTGTTCACCAACCGGAACCCTCGGAATGTGGAGCTCTTAGGGGTAGCCAGGAAAGAACGGAGCTGGACTACAGTATGGCCCAACCGTGAGTTCTGGCACAGGTTGCAAGTTATAAAGACTCAGCATCACATAGAAGCACTGGTTGAGCACCAAAATGGCCAGGTGGTGGTTTCAGCATCCACTCGTGAATGGGCTATTAAAAAACACTTTTAAAATACCAGAAATGTGGTGGCTTGTGAGAGTATAGGAGTGCTGGCACAGCGATGCTTAGAAGCACGAATCAATTTCATGGTCTACCAACCAAGCCCTTGGGAGGCATCCTCAGACTCGCTAAAATCTCTCCAAAATGCCATGACAGAAAGTGGTGTGTGTGGTGCTTCAGGAGCCTCGGAGAATCTATGAATGAAATAGAAGCATTAACTGCTTTGAAAGTGTAAACATAAAACCATCAGCTGCTACTCCAGCTATAAGTGTCTGCATCTAAAAACAGAAAGAAAGGAATGAAGGAAGAAAAGAAGAGTTTGCAAGGAGAATCAGACTGAAAGCTTCATAGCAACAATGTAACAGTGGAGAGCTATTTAAAGTTGACCTCTTCCCCCCCCAAAAAAAAATTGTACCCCTAGAAGCCATTGTGCAACTTGTGGCATCCAGCTACACAACTAAAGAGTCATCGCTCTAATCAATTGCTTATTTTTTATGTAATCTTGGGGAGGAGGGTGCATTATTGAAGAGGTCATGAAGACTTGGGGGGAGGGAGCTCAGGAAGATGCTGTCTCCTTCCTTGATAAAATGTTGATAGCCTTGGTCTATGAGATAATTGTTTATTGGTACAGCAATAGTGGCCACTGTAATCCAAGATGGTAGTCATGCCAAGTAGAAAGAAACTGCTACAGTACAGTATTTACAGTACTATTAGTTGTCTATATCATTTTGAAGCCAGTAGTGCAGTATCCTTCTCAAGATGCTTGGTGCTGATGATACTAGGATCTGTTTTCATACCTTTTCCAAACTTGAAAGAATGGACCTTCCTTGACCCACAACCCTCTTCCTCTTTCTCCCAAGTCAGTGAAAATGTACCAATCCTTCAGAAGGGCTTCACTCTGATCTTCTCTTTTTTCTCTCTTCTTTCCTATTTAAAAAACTGTCTGTGATGGCACTTGACTCAAATAGAGGATCTAAGAGACTCCCTATTATAAGGTCAGCAGATTGGCAATTCAAATTTCGTTTTCAACTTTAATCTCCCTTAGCTATTTATCATAGTGGTCCCAGCCCCCATGGTTCATACTCAGGATATCTTAGGGGAAGGAGCTACTGTGCCTCACAATGAACATGCTACAGAGAAGAGGAAGTTGTTATCAGCTCTTCATTTAAACTTCAAAACTTTCTGGAGAAGGGTTTTTCCTATGCTGGCAGTGGCTACCTGGCCATTTTTGTGGTTGGAACAGAATTGGGAGCTAGGAAATATATCATAACTGAATCTCAAATAAAACCACATATTTGGAGTAAGATGAGAAGGTAGTTATTCAAAGAAGAGATGGCCTTTCCCAGAAGAAGACTAGACTCAACAGACCAATTGCTGTCTGTCCAGCATGCTTTATTTGCTGCTCATCTATAATAACATTCTATAATGGGTTTGATACCTGGGAGTTCTCCCTAATATCAGTATTCTTCCCCTTTCAGACAACCTTCATATTTTTTCTCAGATAGGCCAAACAAACTCTTATTCCTTTACGCCAACAGCTAATTCTTCTGGAGGCAAAGTGGATTTCTGGAATGGCCTCCTTCTCCAGAATTCAATCTATTCCTACTGTATGGAAGGTTTTATAGTTACTAGAGTCTAAGAGTAAATGATATCCTTTCCCGTTGCTTCTGTGTTTTAGAAAAGATTCCTTAACTCTTGACTTGAAAAATTTTTGTCCTTACTGCTCTATTCTCTCATCCCCATTTCAGGAATTCCTGTAAATATTTTCCTGAAGTTCAGGATATTTCAATCATTATAGAAAGCTTCATGACTGCCAACTTCACTTTCCAATCCTTTTCTCTTTCCCAGAGGCACTAAGAGCTAACCTCCAGACTAGCTGTGCTGTTGTTTTTATTTCCCTACAAAGGAAACACAATCCTCAAAGTATATTTTCTTCATTTAAAAGGAACCCATTGACCTGACTAATTTTCTATTAAAAATGATTGCTCTAAAACAATGAAAATCGTCAATAAACACTTAAGAAGACAATACTGACATATGTTTCATTATATGCTATTTTTACCTATAACAGAATTCATCTTAAGCTAGCTTTTCAGTCTCTGTTCCTATGGTAAGGGTGACCATGACCAACATAGCACATCTGTCTCCGAAAAAAAGTGTAATAACATGGTAAAATAGTGACTTAGAAAGTCAACTTTTTAATTATACTTTTTCATTCTTTAAGAATTTTCACATACTGGAATCGGTGATAGACACAAAAGGTGCCCACCCTGGGTCTGTGGGGGCCTCATTCAAGCAGGAGCCACCCACCCTACCTGACCCTGGCCTGAATGGGCAATGATCACAACACAGCCTAGTGGGCGCATGGGATTTTCACCCTGGCCTGCAGCAGAACTCCAGCCAATTCACCACAGGGTAGATAGAAAGCAGCCAAATGCATCTGAGAGACCCAGGTCCCAGCAAATCCCTGATCTGTAGCACCTACACAGTCCCTGAATGGCTCGGCTCCAAGCCCTGAACCCAGTGAAAGAAACACCATGGATTCAGGATCTGATGCAGTGGAAGACACACTTTATCCCTAAAGCTAGAGCCAGGGAAATACACCCTAACTCCAAAAATAGCACCGAAAGAACACACTTTGTCTCTAGAATTGGAACCTATAAAAGTAATTTGCCCAGGCCCCAAAATTGAAGCCTAAAAGAACCATAGGATAAAGCACACTTTGTCCCTGGAATAGGAACCATCTCTGCCCTGACACAAAACCAGCCAATCATTGAACAGGAAAAACGGACCAATCCCTAAGTAGTAAAGTAGTAACTTCCAGCCTAGGGAGTGACCTTTCTGGCATAGAGTAATAGTGAAGTAGGAACCACTAGCCTTGAGATATACTTAGACATTTTCTGGACCCTAGCTCAGAGGGGCAGTCAATGCCAAGCCTATAAGCTTGAAATTCTCCTCACCCCATGGAGGCATCTAATCACAAACTTCTGAGCTTGGGAATTCCCCTCACCCCATGGTGGATCGGGGAGTGGAGGGGGTGAGCCAATCACAAGCCTGAAGGCTTAGAATTCCCCAAGCCTTCTTCTCTATAAAACCTCCCTTTGGGGTCTCTCTCTCCTGCTCTGCTTCTGTCATCACTGCTGTCTGGGACTCAAGAGGGACCCAAGTTAATTTGCAAATAAAAACTCTATGTTTTCGCAACACAGTCGTCTCATGGTGGTGATTCCAGTCCCAGACTTTGGGCTTAACATGTCAACCGGGAGTACTATACTAATCTGTGTTAATTTGTTCAAGGGTACCTCCCACTTTCTCTTTTAAGAGGTTAGGTGTGACTGGACTTATGTTGAGGTCTTTGATCCATTTGGACTTAAGTTTTATGCATGGTGATAGATATGGATCTATCTTCAATCTTTTTTTTTTTTTTTTTACAGGCTGCCAAATGGTTTTCACATGTATTAACAAATGTGTACTTACAAAAAGTAGAAAAATTCAGTTTCTTAACAATAGCACTGAGATTTTACAAAGCGAATAGTGTTCACAGTATTGGGTTCCATTATGGAATTTTTTAACAAAGTGATTTTTAGTTGATTGTATGTCTCCCTCTTCTCCCTGATCCCCGTTATCTTCCTGACCCCTTCTACGCCCTGTGCACCTCTGTTCTGCTTGCAAGTCTCATGTGTCCTGTTGCCCATCCCTGTTCCTCAGTACCTTTAACCTCCTGTCTGTCTCCTCTAGTTCCATAGCCCACAACCATCACGTACATACATAATGGAAGCATTGTAAGCTAGAATCCACATATGACAGAGGAGAAGTGTTTTTTCTTTCTGGGTCTGAGTGACCTTCCTTCATCTAATGCTCTTGAGATTAATTCAATTTCCTGCAAATTTCATGATTTCATCTTTTGCTATCTGGAATCTTTTACATGTCCACATACAGTTATGCAGGCACCATTTATTGAAGATGCTTTCTTTTTTCCATTATATAATTTTAGCTTCTTTGTTAAAAATCAGTGTTCATAGGTGTGTGGGTTAATATCAGGGTTTTCAATTCGATTCCATTGGTCTACCTGTCTACTTTTGTGCCAATACCAAGCTGTTTTCAGGACTATAATAGAGCTTAAAATCAGGGATAATGATACCTCCAGAAGTTGCTTTATTGTACAGGTTGTTTTGGCTATCCTGGGTTTTTGTTTGTTTGTTTGTTTTTCCATAAAGTTTAGTATTGTTCTTTCAAGGTCTGTAAAGAATTGTGTTGGGATTTTGATGAGGGTGGGGAGCATGGGAGGATGGGAGGTGGGGGATGGGGGGGATGGATATGTAAATAAGAGTGCTTCTAACATTAAAAATAAATTTTAAAATTGAAAAAAAAAAGAAAGAAAAATGAAAATCCCTCCTAAGTTTGTCTGGCAACTTACCTTCTTTGATATCAGGTCCACTCAATTTGACTACTGGAAACATCAAATCAAACATTCCTGCCTTCTTCTTACTCTTGGTTATACTCTGCACCACAGAAACATGGGACCCTTGGAGAAGTTCCTTCCTTTACCCAGAGTTCTGTCTTCCATTCTCACTTACATAACCCCTGTGACCTCTATAGCTAGTTTCATTATGAGGTCCCTTTATACACCTTTCCTGTAGACAACGATTACAATTCATTCACAAGGCCCAGATTATAGTTGAACAACAAACCAACTATTATTTTCATTTTCTTGTGTAGTATTTGTTTTTGTCCTCAGAACACATAGGTACAATAATCTATTTTGTCACTTCTTCCTAGCACAATATCTTACACTGAGAAGGTCATCAGTAGACATTTTTCAGGAGATGATGAATAGGTGAATAGTGAGATCATACTTACTATGAGATCCCTCGGAAGAGAGCTGTCTTTGCTACAGAGAAATGTTAACCACGTTATGATCTGCGATCAACCCCCTTAATCACCCGATGTTTCTTGGTTCTGTTATAAATATAATTAGTAGTCAGGACACCCCCAGGCAGGTTTGCAGCTGTCAACACACTACAGCAAATGTAAAAAGGAGACAAAATGATGCCCTCGGACAGCTGGCATGGCAAAATTTCCTTTTGTTCAAATCTTTGAATCATTGACCCATACTTAACTTGAAGTGTTAGTGTCCTCCCTAGCTTTGTCCTGTGTATCTTTTAAAAAATATTAATGAAATTATAATATAATTGCATCAATTCTCCTTCGACTTTCCCCACTCCAAACCCTCCTATGTACCCTCAATTCGACTCCACTCTGTTTTACATTCATGGCCTCTTTTTCTTGAATTGTTGTCTCATATATATATATGTTCATGCAAGTGTATATGTTTCTAAATATGCAAATACAATCTGCTCATTGCCTTTGTATGTTTTCAGGGCTGCCTATTTAGTATTGGATAAGCACTATTTGATGTGTTCTTCCCTGGGGAAGATTATTTCTCTCATTTTATTCCCAGCACTACTTAGTTGACTATATTTCTTTGTGTAGGGTTAAGGCCATCTGAGTGAGACCCTGCTGCTTCTATATAAGCATATCTATTCTATTTGTGTTGTACAGGTCATATTTAGGCAGTCATGTGTAAGAGACTTTGTTTGTGCACCTTTTAATATTTGTAGGAGACAGCATCTCACAGCAAGCTTCTTGTTCCTCTGACTCCATAGCCTTTTATGCTCCCTCTTCCACAATGATCCTGGGACCTCAGCTATAGGAGTTGTATTATTAATATATCATCTATGGCTGGGTTCTACAATTATGCATTTTGATTGGTTGTATTTTTCTGTAATGATGCCCATCTGTTACAAGAGTTTTCTTCATGAGTTAAGAGAATTCCATCCACATACATGTGCAAATAAAGATAAATATCAAGAATGTATTGGGGGTTATGCTGCCTTAGTAAAATGGTGTTGTAGGTTCTCCTCAAACACCATGATTTTTTTTTTAACTCTGGGTAGTTGGCCAAGTTTCCAGGACTGGGCATGATTTTCCTCTCGTTAAGTGGGTGGTAAGGCTTTAGAGAGCTCTTAGTTACCATCACAGTACGTGTGCTATTGTCACAACTTTAGCTTTATTGTGCCACACTGCTCTGTGTTGTGGTTCAAAGGTATCACAGCAGGATAAGGCTATTGACTGCTTCCCTCCTTTGGAAGCTTTTCCAGGCACCCTCTGGGACCATGAGAAGGAGAAGGTTTTGGGGGTCCTTACTGATGATCATTCACTTACAGAACCAGTTGACTTTTTCCTAAGCTGGACATTGGAAATTACCAATAGAAGCAAATCATGTGTCTTTGCTTTAAAACATCTGAGTTCAGGAAGGACTATACAAAAAGAAGTAAAACAAAGAGTACTTAACCTATACTACCAGTGCAATTAAACCAAATTAAAACTTAGCAAGAAATGCTAATATAGAAGAGGGTGGCTTTAGTGAATTATAAAACAAAAGGACAGAACTGAGCCTGAGAGGGCATCACGAGGAGCTGAGAGCAATGTAAAGCCCTGAGCCTGAAGCCCAGGAAGAATGGGGTTACTAAGGTCACATTGGAAAATACATTAGAAATTACTGTGCTGAGAAGCTTGCCTCTTACCCTATTGGGAATAAACAGTCATTCGACATTGAAATATCCAATTATTGGACTGCATTATCCAAAGAAACACTGATGGAGTAAATTAAATAAGTACAAAGCAGAAGAGACTATAGCTTTCTCACCATTTTCCATGAACCATGGCTTGCTGATTAGTCTAGCAAAAAACACAAAAGCAAAAATAAAAAGGCAAAAACAAACAAACATTCAAAAATACCTGCAGAGAACACTGGTGATTTTTTTGGAGATAGATGCAAAATGTGTAGGCAGGAGCTTAGTCATGAATAGGACCATGGATGACAGTGGCAAAAAGCAAGTGGGACATCAGCTTCTGCAACACTGGAATATTTGGGGGAACAAATGGATCTTTTAAGATAATGGACATTAACTTCCAGAAGTCAGCAGCTGCATACACTCATGGAGAAAAGAACTAGAGTACAACAATGTGGATCAGATTTCTTATATGGAAGGAAATTGTCCATTTCTGAAGTTTGATTTTTGTTCAAAAGGAATCATTAGCAAAAGCAAAGATAAAAGAATTGATCCTTCATTTTCCATGAGTATCTACAGTATTGGATTATTATTTTACTAATGTTTACATAAGACATTTATTAATGTTTCTAAATTGGCCCCAATAATATTCTTTTTTAAACCTTTCCTGGGAGTGAATAATATTTTTAATAAATGAATATAATATTTGTAGATGCTAACAAATATACTTCATATGTAAATCATTGTGTTAATTATCATCTCCAATTATATTTTCACTCATTGTTTTATTTAAGCATTGTTAGTGGGCAGGTATTTGGTCACTGGGTAGATAGTTCAGGGTAGATATATAATAGATACCCCAAGAAAGGAAAAGTTGTGGTTTCTTCTCTTGAAAACTCTAAGTAGATCTCACATTTTTCATAGTAATATTAATTATATAAAATTGTCCTCTGGCCAGAGCCCCTGCAAGCCAACCTACTAACCATGCTTTGATTGCAGGCAGGAAGTGGTTCTAAGGCTCAGAGCCAAGAATTTCTCATTCCATTCATTGCTTCTGCTACTGATTTATTGAGCAACATTAACTAGCAATTCTGTAGAATTTCCCTTTGTCCTACTAAGCATGGCAATGCCCTGAAAATTTCAGTAATGTGGGCACAGCCTGAGGCATGACTAAAAACTAGGTGGAGATCAAAAACACATCTCTGGCATGTCTTCACAATGTCCCTAGAGATGGCTCATTACTGAGTAGCTGCAGAGAGACATGACTCAGCCAGTTTCTGCAACCGGCTGTCTGGGGCATCCAGGAAAAGGCAGGCAGGCTCTGAGGAACAGCCAGTGCCTGCTGACTGTAGAAGAGAAAAATGAGTCTGTTATTTAGAATTTGGGCTCACAGAGAGAAATGTGATTATAAATGTGTGGACTTTTGTCGATATAACAGAATTAAAATGAGTACACGTCTGCTCTCTTCTTACAACTTTCTCCAACTCTGCTAATTCATTTAAAATGCCTTGAGAACAACTATTTAATCTGTGGGCATTTGCAGTCCTCTTTGGATGGAATGCTTTGTCAAATAATGGGGTTTTTCCAGATGAAAAGTGAGGAAAGGCTATCGGCAGGGAAAATTAAGAGACAAGTTAAATTGCTTCTGTGGAAGTAGGTACTAAATTGGAGAAGGACAACAGGGTTAAAGAGAGAGAAGACAGGTACAGTTAGCCAGTCAATAGGCAAGAGCATATCTAACCGATAGTGTGATTTTTTTCCTAGCAAGTGACTGCAGATATGTGGTTTAGGTAGGTTTTGAATTCTGACATTCATCTGTGGCTTGTGTGCATAGTCTATGATGTAAGTGGATTTTAAACTTCCTTGATTATGTATGCCTGTGTTAATCATCGCCTCTCTTTTACAATGGAAACGGAGTAATTAAGGCAAAGTGCAATCCCTGTATTTGCTTTATTGGGCAATACCTGCATTGTCCTCAGTTGTGGGAATTGGTGTGTCAAAACTCACAGGACAATTTCATTATGGCTCTGAAAAAAGACTATAGCTGTGTTTTCTGGGTCTCTCCTGCAGCTTGTAGGTCCTTAATACAACTGTTCTTGTTCATGAAGATGAGGAAGGCCAGTGGCCAACAAAAAAAATCTGAACTTAAATCTTCATAAGGGTGCCATCTGTCTGTTACTGAGACCGGGAACTGTCATTTTCATCAAGCCAAAACTTCAGTTCTACGTAAGTCTACATAACTTTGGGATTTAAAAGGAGCAGTGTTCTAGAAGTCACCTTGGACCAACAGATTTGTCACCTAAGTGTCAGTCAGTGTTTCCATGCATACAAACTGGGTGCGATTTAGTTTTCCATTTTCAAGGAGGCTGCCTTGGCATTCTGGTTTCCACATTATTCATATCAAGCTTAAGTGTTCCCTGCCTAATAACTAGTTAGTCAAGTGGTTACAGCAATGGAAAGAGAGCAAATGGAAAAATGTCAAGATGGAGGAGCGTCTGCATTCTCCACATTAAACACTTGTAGTGTGCAATGCAGGATCTTCTTACAGATCCTTTTTCATACAAAAAATTCTGGGAATGGAGTGGAGAGTTTGAAGGGCTTGGAATGGAGTCTACCACTTAACAGTGTTGAAAGACTGCAGCCTCCCTGGGAACGAGCTCTCCTCTCTCTGGTTGCAGAGGTTCTAAGGCATAAAATTCACTGCATTGTTCACTGCGGTCATAATAGAGCTAACTCCTCTGCCTTAAGACTGAGGATGCTCCTGCCCCATGGCCTGACTACCGTCCTACCATTTCATACTTCCTCAACTCCCTGAGCAATGGCCCCGGGAGGCTTTCTTTAATGACTTTTTTCTTTAATGACTTCTTGGTCACCATATGACCAAGACAAGGGGTAAGTGAATGGAAACAGAGAAGGTATAGAGATAATCACAAACAGTGGTATAAGAAGGAAAGTAGAAGGCCAGGCCTTGGTGGCGCATACCTTTAATCCCAGCACTTGGGAGGCAGAGGCAGGTGGATCTCTGTGAGTTCGAGGCCAGCCTGGTCTCCAGAGCGAGTGCCAGGATAGGCTCCAAAGCTACACAGAGAAACCTTGTCTCGAAAAACAAACAAAAATAAAAAAAAGAAGGAAAGTAGAACACTGAGAGACAAGTTAGAATAAAGCAAGGTGATCAGGGAAGAAAGGCCTGGAGTAGGTGGAAACGGGGATCAAAAAGTAAAATAGTGCAATCAGGCACCACAGTAGGTGTGTGGGTCCCAAAACGGCTGAAGCACAAGTCTTGAACTCAGACTCATTGTGAAACCAACTCCAATTTTTAAATTTTATGAGTGCATAGTCCTTGTAGTCCATATTAAACTGTTTGCTCCATAAACATCACTTTTCTATCTTTAAAATGAGCCAGAAATGTTAATCCTTAGACAAACTATCATGTCTGTGAATAAATTTTATATCTAAAAATATTTATTATGGGGTTGACTTAGAGATATACTTTCCAAGTTCAGGTATTTGGAAAAAAATGTTTGAACAACTCAAGGATGAAGAGTTACTTAATACTCTTTCAGTATTAAGACCTGAGAGTACTATAAATCTTACATGGCATATAATAGTAGCCTGACACCCAACAAAGAAATATCCACACAAAAATGTCACTGGCATTCAGCCAAGAAGCTTAAACCTTCATGCATAGAAAAAATTGTTTTAAAAAATAGAAAATTGTGCAACAAAGTATAATTTGTCCCCTAAATATATATACTATAACTGAAAATATGTTATTGAAATATTTACTGGCATACAAGATGAGATTAAACTACACAGAATATGCTGACAGTCTTTAAAATTATTAAAATATATTTATGCATTCAATCCTAAGTCTTGTGAGCCACTTTATATAGTTATCTGACTAGAAGCCATGGAAAAGAAACAGACAAATATGTATTTGCATGACATTGACATTCCAGTGGAATAAAAGAAAAAAGAGAAAACAGATAGATGCTTGAAACAAACAACCCCTCATTTCATTCACTGAGATGTGGTATAAAGTTAGATCTAACACGACAATGAAGAGAGTTATGGACTGTTATTCTCACTCATATAGGTTCTCTCTGAGACTCTTCTGAACATTAAGGTTATTGTACTTACAACTCACCAGGCTGACCTCCTGAGGGCAAAGCCATCTTCCAATTCTAGGATTATAGATATTAACATAATTTTGAAGTGAAGAATTATTCAACCAGATTTCAATTTAATCAAATAAACACATAGTTAGAAGCTAATACTGTTTTCCATCCAGAAGAAAATTATGGATTCCTTCTGGAGTAAGGAAAAGGCATGTTTATAATTGTGCCAACTTATTAGTTATGACAACCAAAACAATGAATACAAACCCTCTATTGCAGTGCATTTGTTCTGAATTTAGCTTTTGCCATGCATACGGAAGTGAAGATGGGCATGGATTTATAATGAGTCATTTACAGCCACCAGCCACTACATAAGAGACTATAAATACTTTGAGGAGAGAAAGATAAGATGGCCTACACCACCACTGAAACAAGCATAGATTAGAGGCCACTCCTCCATGGAACTGGAAATGGAATGTTCAAATGCAAGATTCTAAAATGGACTAACCATTATTTTTAAGCAATACTTAAGTGTTTAATATTCACAATAAATTATAGTTTGATTTAAAGAGACAAATAACATTTTAACATAAGACAAAAGCAATGAAAGGTGGGTGAATAATGAACCAAGTCTTTTCCACAGAATTGAACTGAATGAAGAATGTAGACCTAATGGTTTCCGGAAATTCACATACAAATAAGATAAGGTCAGGGTCAGGATCCACTTAAACCCATTAAAATGTCATTGAAGCCACTGATCCACTCCACTTGAGAGGTAATTATACTGTCCGGTGATAAAGAAAAATACTCCTAAAGAAGTTGGTTGACTTAGAGTTCAAGAGCAGTGAATGATTGAGAAGTTTTAATACCGAATGCCTACATTCTTGTTAAGTGAAAGAGCAGTGTATAATTAGACCATGAGTGGCATTAAATGGAAAGAATCGTATAAACAAATTCTGAGAGATTCTTTCAATTGACTCAACAAAATCACTTATGGAAGTATTTTGTAGTGTATCTTAAATATGTATTTTTTAGTGTTTCCTTCTTATATTATTGATATTTATATAAATGTATGAATTCAAAAGACTAGCAGAGGGTGATAAGCAAAATGGAATACATCCATTAAAATAGTAAGTTCAAGTTGGACTTAGTAATCTATAATGCTAGCACCCAGCTTTGGAGGTAGAGGACCACACATCCAAAGCCATCCTTTGTTATATTGAAAGACCATCCCTTAAAAACAAACAAAAGAATTTTAAGAAACAAAATATTCAAGGGAAAATTGCAGTTTTATTTTTTCATTCTGCACATAAGGAATGAGGACCCAGAGTTCAATGAGGGGTGATAGTCATTTGTACACCACAAACAATGCTGTTAATGTTTTAGAATTTTAAAGTTCCCCTTGTGCAGTAGCCTTTTAGAATATCCAGGATTTAAGCAAGGTCTGGTCAGAACATGTGGATGAGCACCTGTTTCTCTTAATGGGCAAATCTTCCTAGTGAAAAAACAAACAAAAAGGAGCATGGTAAGATGAAGAAGTAACGGTCCTTTCATGCAGAAAGCAGCAGGTGAGAGTATGAGGGAGGCTTTGTTTAAAACTAT
Source organism: Cricetulus griseus (assembly GCF_003668045.3). Lineage (NCBI taxonomy): Eukaryota > Metazoa > Chordata > Mammalia > Rodentia > Cricetidae > Cricetulus > Cricetulus griseus. Next base: position 176,536,796 of record NW_023276806.1, on the reverse strand, counting down.
TGACAGAAAATTTGAATAGTTTGTTGTTCTTGTTTTATAACTGAGCATTGCCCAACATTATTGTTGAAGAGGGTAAGTATATAACAATAAGGTAAACCGTGTAGAGCTATTCATAGACTTTCAACATATTCAGAAGACAGAAATCGGTGGGCAGAGAATATGTGGATATGAGGAGAAAAACCAGCACCTTTGAGGAGACACCAGGCACTCCTGAAGTATAGGAAGCAAACACCCTTCATGGCAAAACATGAGGGAATTATTTATTAATCTATTTCTGCCCACAACTGACTACAGAACATTTGCCAGTCCCGCTTTGTTTATTTAATAGTCCTTTTTCTTTATTTATTTTACATCCCAGCTTCATTTGCCCTCACTATTCTCATCCCAGTCCCTTCCCACACACAGGACTCTGTTCTCACCCCAGAATCCACTCCCCTTCCACCTCTATTTAGGAAAGGGCAGGTCTCCCACAGTATCAACAAAACATGGCATATCAAATTGCAATAAGACTAAGCACCTCCCCTCGTATTAAGGATGGGCAAGGTGACTAAATATGAGGAGTAGGGTCCTAAAAGCCAGTAACAGAGTCAGAGACAGCTCCTGCTCCCACTGTTACGAGTTCCACAAGAGGACCAAGCTATATAACTAATATGTATGCAAAGGGCCTAGTTCAGTCCTAGGCAGGCACCCTGATTGTCTCTTTGGTCTCTGTGAGCCCCTATGAGCCCAGGTTACTTGATTCTGTGAGTTTTGTTGTGGTGCCCTTGACCCCATCTGGATCCTACAATCATCACTTTTGATCCCTTCTTCACCTGTTTTCAGTCCACTCATGAAATCTCTTCTATTTCCTCTTCCCAAGGAGATCTGGGTGTCCCCCATGAACCCTCCTTGTTACCTATTCTCTCTGGGCCTATGGATTATAGCACAGTTATCCTTGATTTTATAGCTAATGTCCACTTATGTGAGTACATACTATGTTTGCCTTTCTCAGACTGGATTGCCTCACTCAGGATAATTTTTTTTTCTAGTTCCATCCATTTGCCTTCAAATTTCCTGATGTCTTGTTTTTAACAGTTGAGTAATACTCTATTATGTAGGCTCCTCAGTCCCTCCACTGGGCTTCACACTAGAGCCCACAGTCCAGTAGCTTTTTTAGAGACCAGAGTGGACCTGGGGACCCTAGGGAAGACACCACTCACCACCAACTGAGCACCTTTCAATCTGTTCAACAATACTAGACTTCACCCCCACCCCTGGGCTCCATAGCCTGGCCTATTATTTTGGAGGAAGTCTTTGACAAGTCAGTCTTTTAACCCTATTCCATCTTTAATAGAAATTGTATGCATAGCCACCCAGAAGAGCATCAGCTCTGCCCTGATATTAAGAAAAGCATTGTTCAACCTTCCAGCTCACTGATTTCATACTGAAGCAAAAACTGGTGATTGAATACTGCAGAACCCACAGTCAAGGACCAACATAACTGGATAACCAAAATCTCCTGGACAATTTAGGTAAGTTAGAAATAAGGAAACACCAACATAAATAAATAAATAAATTAGCTAGAAGAAGCCTACTTCATGAAACAGGATACAACAGACACAAATATAACACAGGCTTTTGAATTTCAAAAACAATATTTTGAGACTAAGTTTCATGTAATTTAGCCTGGCCTTGAATTCAGTATATTCTGGAGAATGATCTTGACCTTATCATTTTCCTGCCATCACTTTCCCATGGTTGGAATTACAAGAACTACTAAAAAAGGAATGATGAAATAATTTGAAAGAAATATAAAGAATAAGAGAAAGGTGAGGAGGAAAAGGAAGAGGTACAGAAGGGTGAAAGAAGGAAGAGGACAGGGTGAAGAGGGGCAGGGAGAGAAGACTAAAATAAATGTTTGAAGTCGTATTAAAATGTGTCAAGAGTCATCTGCTCATATTGAGTAGAACAAGGTTTAGAAGAGTGAGTTATTTCAGGAAAAACAAAAATAAAAGAGGGATCATAAATTCCAAAGAATAAAGGACTATACAAGAAACACATTGTGGTTGTCCTTGGTTGCTTCTAGAAATCGAAAGTAATACCCTAATTGCTGATGGTAAGACATGTTTTTTTGTTTTTTGTTTTTTTTTATGTAAGATTCAGAGGAATTGAGTTGATACTGACCTGGAAGCCTCTGTGAAGGCTAGATCTCATTGCATATGAAGATGCTGCTAAGGAAAGAGAAAACAACTAAAACTCCAGATTTAAAGCCTGTGGACCTCAGGAATGACCAGTACTACAAGATATATCCAAGGATGTAATAGTGGTGCTTATACCTTGATGAAACCAATAACTAATTAGAAATAAGAACTGCTCAATAGGAGAAAATGTATGCCTTATTTTCAATTACCTGTGGACTGTCGATGAGAGCTTTCCTAAATCAATTACATTCCCAACTTTATTCTAAATATCCATTCATATATTCAGGGATAGATATGGTTCGTATTCAAAGACACTTATTTTTCCAGCAGACAGAAACCATTTCGGAATCCTCAATGTTGTGGGTGTTGGTGCTGCCTATTGTTATTGTGGCGTATTGGCTTCTATGACTATAAAATTAATAGAATTAGATAATGTAAATATCTATATGAACCTGTGTATAAGTACTATTCAAGGTTCTCCAAAGACCTAGAACCAACAAAACACGTACTTATGCACACACTTGTATACACACTTACCACTCAGTAACATTTGAGAAGCCAGAAGTCTGTGGCTCAGAGAGAATGAAGAACTTGTCCAGGCTCACAGAATATTAATATGCAGTAAGGAACATGTTCTAAGAAAGAAGATGCAAAATTTCAGAAATTAACGCCACAGAATTAATAATAATTAAATTTATCTGACTTCTGTAATAACACATCACTGTTAGACCCCGAAAACTCAAGTATCCGGGGTCCCAGGCCACGTTCGAGGTCACCCCAATCACCAGGCGGATTCGAGAGCTTGCTGCAAACTGCACGAGGCTTTATTGTAATTTAACGAGCTAACCCCATGTTAGCTCCCGTCTTTCACCCACCTGCCATGGCGGATGGCTAGCAAATACGGCTCCTACGGGCTCCCAAAAGATCTTATAGGGCAGCGTAAGGGGAGTATCTAGGGGTACGCACAGGCTCACAATTGGTGTGCTTCCAGGCTTGGAGGGCTTGCCCTGTGTTGATTGGTCAACTGTTTGTTATGGCCCATAGGCCCTCCCAGGGTGGTTGCTATGCTTTGTGCGTCATTGCTGTGCGCTTGTCCATAAAGCACACCCAGGGTCGTAAAGCATAGCGCCACCAGCTAACTTCTGATTGGTTCCCTGTCACGAGACAGGAATCTGACTTTCTAGTGTCTGGGGCAAGGTCATAGAAACACGTGTTCAGCCATTATGGCTGCCAAAAGGGAAGCTGGTTCCTTCAATCACCAAACCAATTTTTTCAACAGTGAAAGCATATCATCTTCATGCCTTAGATTAGAAATCTATCTAAGGTGATAACAGGTTGTATTGCCTCATGTTGAGCAGGGATGCTTGAAAGGTTCAGGCATTATGCTGGCCTGCCCCTGTTACCTGGTGGAATCCACTCAGGCAATACCCTGGTCAGCCCAAGGTTCCATGGGAAAGAAGTCTGCACGCAGGTGCAGAGGACCCCTTGAAAAGATAGGCCCCTGCCCCTTTACTCTCTCTCTCTCTCCCCGTCTCTCTCTCTCTCACTCTCTCTGCCCCTTTACTCTCTCTCTCACTCTCTCTGCCCCTTTACTCTCTCTCTCTCTCTCTCTCTCCTCTCTCTCTCTCTCTCTCTCTCTCTCTCTCTCTCTCTGTGTGTGTGCTCTCTCTCTCTCTCTATGGCGACCGGCCATGGCGGTCAGCCATTTACCCCTGTTCCTCTTCTTAGTCTCCCCATTCTACCGGGCTTTATAATAAACTTATAGTCAATATGTCTGTCTCAGCAATTTCTCTTTTCTTCTTTTTAAACAAAACAATAACAATGCTTGCTTATTTAAATTAGGTAGAGGAACCCCAGTGGTTCCTTGCATTCTGATACCAATCATGTAGCATTAAGAATCCTGCCTATTGAGAAATTTTAATGTGATTACATATACAAAGACAATTTTCTCAATAAGATCATATCAGAGTTACAAAGTTCTGCCATGCCCTCCCCTGCCTCCTCATGTGCACATTTCGTCGCATAAATTCCTTTGAGGAATGCAGACATCATCCTAAGGCCATTGAATTCTATGTCAAGACAAAGGGTCCTTGGTCTACATGTAGATACCAGGTCTGTATCAGAGCTACACAGTGATGGCCTGTGACCCATGCCCACTACTAGATTCCTGACACGTAACTGTGAATGGGAGAGAAGGAGTGGAGTTCCTCAGCACAGCACTTTGTCTTGCTTATGTTTCATCCCTGTTTATGTGACCTGGCCTGGCATGTCTCAGCCCCAAGCCACAGCGGCCATGAGGTTTGGCCTGAGTCAGGGAGCATGGACTTGGAAACTCCTAGCAACCCGGCTGCAATAAAGACCAAACACAGGCATCTTGTCATCTTTAGAGAGCTCTCAGTTCCATGTAGCAAAACTAGAGTCTCTTGTGTATTCAGCATCTTCTTCGCTGTTTTCTAACCATGCTTCCTTCCAAGGCCACAAGGCCATTCCTGTCTCCTTCAGTTGACTCCTCTCTGCTAGATAGCTCCTAACTCTGTCCTCACTTGTTACTCACACACCTAGCCCTCCACCCAGGTGCAGGCCTATTCAAATACTTAGGCCCATAGAGATGCAAACTAGGAAGCAGTCTACACTGAGGCCATGGTATTCAATAGCAGACTTGCTCACATTAGCAATACAATTGTAGGCCAGAGCTTCTGGGTGCTCCTGTTTACTGAAACCGGAGGCTGAACCTTAAGACATTCCATAATGGAACTTTCTTGGTCCCCAACATTTATGTTCTTCCCTTCAGTTTCCTGTTTTCTTCAAATCCCGGTTAATCTGTGTGAGGTGGGAAACGCTTGCAAACACAAGCTATAAACCCAGGGACAAGGACAAACATGCGGACATACAGCTCTCTGCTTTGAAGTAATGCAAATAAGATGCACATTATCTCCTTTCATCTCTCCCCCAATTTTGTCATGGGAAACAGAACTTCGATCCTTGAAAGACAGCCATCCTTCAACCTCAGGATGGAGGCTGTAGACCAGACTTGAGGGTGGAGGTAGAGCCCTCAAAGAGGAAAGAGGTGGTCATTGCTTAAGTAGCTGACTACATCAGTTGGCAATAGATGTCAGAAACACTGGGACTGGTAGCAGAATGATAAATAAGTTTATTTGTGTTGGCTGCCCTGTAAACTAGCAGGTTCTACAAGAATGAGACACTGTTGGTTCTCTGTTAGCATTTTCATGATGGTAGAGAGTAGATTTAAATGTAAATTTAAATTTAGGGATCTGAAATATACTATGGTGAAACTGAGCAATGAAATATTTTTTTTCTAGGCTAAACATAAGAAATGTTCGTCTGTCAAAACAGAGAATATGTTAGTTCTTCATGATCCATAAACTTCATCAGTTTACGAATCTGATGATCTAAAGCTTCAGATTATAATGAATTGCTCAACCTGCCAATTTTTAAGATGTCACTAATGCCTACTTTCTTTGATATAAATACTTTCTTACATTTTAGTTTGAATACATTCGCCTCATATTTTGGGTTACTTAAATTATTTCCCTAAATCATAATTTAAGAAGAGACTACTAAAAGAAGAAATGAATGCAATGCTTCTGTGAGCATTTAAAGTCCTATTGGTGAAAATGAAATGTTAAACAAACCATGTTTTATGTTTGATATAAATACCTCATACATCTGACCCTTCCATATTCCAGGAGTGTGTGTGTGTGTGTGTGTGTGTGTGTGTGTGTGTGTGTGTGTGTGTGTGTGTGAAGATAGACCATATAAAGGGCATACATTCCTTGGAGAATGAACATATCACAGCTTAAACATATACCACAGACTTAAATGAAAGAATCAGATAGTTTCCATTGCTGAAGTCTTCAGTGGGTTCTTTATGGACACACAGACAAATGTTAACACCAATAAGCAATAAATGAGTACACATAGCTAGTACATGATGGGAAAAGTTCTTCTGTGTATGTGTTTGTCTTAATTAGTTGATAAATAAAGCACAGTTTGGCCAATATGGGAGCAAAATAGGTGGGACTCAGAGTCAAGGAGGATTCTGGGAAATGTAGTAAGTGATACAGACAAGAAGTGACATAGCAGGCAGACTCATTTATAAGCAGGGACAAACAGGAAGTCGTCCATTTTCTCTCTTGTTCTTCCTTCTGATCTCTGATCTAGAGTCACCCTGTGACCTCCAGGAAGACAGGATGCATTCGTCTGGTGTCCACCATAAGCCTTATGATTATGGTTGATAATTAAGACTGAGCCAGCAGATGAGAAATCCCAGTCATTGGCAAAGCAGTATTTGTACGTAATATAAGTCTCTGTGTGTTACTTGGGACCTTAACGTGGCAGCAGGCAGAACTTGGACGGCCTGGAGGAAAGTACCCATGTGGCAGAAGGGCTAGGGTAGATGGAGCAAAGACTCATCTTAACAAGTGTATACTATACAAGTGCAGCCAAGAGTTTGAAGTGCCTATGTTGTAACAGAGACATAATAGATTTTAATATTCTTAGCCACTTTGATTTCAAGGAAGAAATTTTCTTTAAAATCTTGAAAATAACACTTATCCCCCAAATAAGCATGTATATAATGATATAAAGAGTGGTGTTGTTCTTTTGTTTAAATTTACAAATTAGAAAGGAACAAGATGGAATCATCATGATGGAACACAAACCATACAGAGTATGTTAAACAGTTTATTACCAGGCGGTACAATGAGAGACAGAGAGAGAGTAAGAGTGAAGAGCAGAGAGAAAAGAGGAAGAGGAAGAGGAAGAAAAAAGGGACAACCACATGGTGGTGCTCACTTAAAAGGGGGGACTCTCGAATGCAGACTGAGACCTTACACAGCCTCTTAATGAGTGACAGTAGCTATGATATGGCCATGCCACTGTGCGTGCCCCGCCCATTGACAGTCAGTGTCTGTATCTTAAAGGGGTACTTTACACCTGGATGTAAAATAGCTGTCATGGAACGCTAGGCTGACCAGGATACTGCTTGAGTGCATTCTGCCAGGTAACAGGGGCAGGCCAGCATAATGCCTGAACCTTCCAACTGGGATTTTGAAAGACAGGGAAAAAATCAGTTTTGTAAAAGGAAGTTCTTTAGCTAAAATATCACCCCCATGGAACAAGTAAAATATGAGTCTTCTAGAGTCACAGGAGTGTATATTTACCCTAAGGGACCAGTAAGAAAAATATCCAACAACACATTTGACTCTACAGCCACAGAACAGTCACTCTCACCAGGGTTTGCTCTTGTGAAATGACAAATGACATATTCCCACAGTCACAATGCATTAATGATACCTATCTTATTTGATACACATTGTCTAGACAGAATTACATAAAATACATTAGTACATTGAAGGAATATACTAAGAATGGTGATTTTTAAAAATTATTCTTTCCATGTATTTTTAGACACTGAGAAACTGGTAATACTAATAATTTTCTTGTAGTTCTTTCCTATTTTAAATCATAGTTTCTGAAAATTATTGAAATGTTTAACTTACAATCTTTTGAATCAACTGGAGAATTCTTAAAGGAAGAATTAAAATTATGAATTACTATTGTATTAGATAATTATAGATTTTGTATGAGTTATTTTGATTAACACAAATCTTAAAATTAAGTAAAGAATTGAGATGGTGACTTTTATAACATATCAATTAAATATAAACATTAATGCAATTTTAAATCTTAAAAGATTGTGTTTTGTTAGGATTTTAGTAGAAATCTAAAATGGAACAATCCTGAACTTAAGTGTGAGAAGAAACAAAAACATATTCAGTTTCTAGAGCAGATAATTTCCTTCCTTTCTATGCCAAGAATTGCTAAGATTTGAAAAAGATCTTGTTTTATTTTTGGCATAATATAATTTTCATGAAATCTTTTTTAAATTTTATGTACAGAAATCAAGTATATTTTCAGAAAAAAATAAGAAAAGACTCTAAAATTAACTTACATCCCTTGTTTCTTTACTAATTGATTTCCAGCTATAAAAAACAGTTCAGAATTTTCTAAAGATTTTAAAAAAGTAATATAAATTTTAGGTGTGTTCTAAAGGTGGAAATACAAAGGAGATGCCTTTGGTGATAAAAGTGTGAGCTTCAAAAACTGTTACCTAAGATGTCTCTGCTAATCCCCATGTGTTGAAATGCAGTATGTAAAAGATATTGAAATGTTTTATTTAGGTTTCAAAAGTCCACAAGACATCCTCATCCACAAGACATTTAAACTAAAACAAATGTTTAGTTTAATTTAGCAGCAGGCTAATAAGTTGTGATGTGTGCTAAACTTCACTTTGCTGCTGACTATAAAATGTCCAAGAATTATATTCTATTGTAGAGGATTCAGAACTCAAAAATGAAAAGTTTCAAATAAAGATAATCTTAAAAGATAGAGGAAAAGAACAAATATTATCAGAATAAGGAAGAAAACAAACTCTTGGAACATTATTGTATTTAATTAACCAATAAACCTAGGAATAGATTTAATTCATATGTTCAAATAAAACTTAAAGTCAAGCAATTCCCCAAATACATAAAATTTGTATGTTAAGAATTAGAAATAAATGTCATTGTGGTGTGACTGAGTATCCTTTGAGTATATGCCAAAGAATGATATAGCGGGGTCTTGATGTAGATTTATTGAGAAACCACCACACTGATTTCCAAAGTGGGTATACAAGTTTGGACTCCCACCAGAGTGAAAGAGTGTTCCTCTTGCTCCACATTTTCTCCAGCATAAGCTGCTATTAGCGTTTTTGATTTTAGTCATTCTGACAGGTATAAGATGGTATCTCAGAGTTATTTTGATTTGCATTTCCCTGATGGCGAAAGATGTTCAGCAATTCCTTAAGTGCCTTTTGGCCATTTGAGATTCCTCTGTTGAGAGTTCTCTGTTTAGAACTGACCCCACATTTTAATTGGATTATTTGGTATTTTGATGTCTAGTTTCTTGAGTTCTTTTTATATTTTGGAGATCAGACTTCTGTCAGATGTGGAGTTGGTAAAGATCTTTTTCCCATTCTGTGGGCTGCCATTTTGTCTTGTTGACTGTGTCCCTTGCTTACAGAAGCTTCTCAGTTTCAGGAGGAACAATTTATCACTTGTTGCTCTCAGTGTTTGTGCTACTGGTGTTATATTCAGGAAGTGGTCTCCTGTGCCAATGCATCCAAGGCTACTTCACACTTTCTCTTATAAGGGGCTCGGTGTGGCTGGATTTATGTTGAGGTCTTTGATCCATTTGGAGTTAAGTTTTGTACAAGGGGCTAGATATTGATCTATTTGCATTCTTCTACATGTCAACATCCAGTTATGCCAGAACCATTTCTTGATGATGCTTTCTTGTTCATTGTAGCATTATTTGTAATAACCAGAACCTGGAAGCACCCTAGATGCCCCTCAACTGAAGAATGGATAAAGAAAATGGGGTACATTTACAAAATGGAGTACCACTCTTTGTTTTTTTTTTTTTTAAAAAAACAAAAACAAAAAAAACAAGGGCATCTTGAAATTCACAGACAAATGGGTGTAACTAGAAGAAACCAGCCTGAACTGGGTAACCCAGACACAAAAAGACAAGCATGGTATATATTCAATCATAAGTGGATATTAGCCATAAAACAAAGGATAACCAGATTACAGTCCACAACCCCTCAGAAGCCAGGAAACCAGGAGAACTATAAGAGATAAATACTTGGACCCCCTATAGGAAGGAGAAATAGATAAGATTTCCTAAGTAAATTAGGAGCACAGCACAGGGAGGGTAGTAGGAGAGAGGGAAGGGAGAAGGGTGGGAGGTGAGGAAGATGAGAAAATGAGGGATCAGTAGGGTCCAGTGGGGGTAGGACAGAGAGGGAGAGTAAGGAAAGAGATACTTTGATAGTGAGAGCAATTATGGGACTAAAGAGAAATCTAGCACTTGGGAACTTCCCAGGAATCCACGAGGATGACCCCCAACTAAGTATCTAAGCCATAGTGGAGAGGCTACCTTAAATGCCATTCCTCTATAATCAGATTGATGATTACTATAATTGCCACAATAGAATCTTCATCCAGTAACTGATGGAAGCAGATGCAGAGATCCACAGCTAAGCACTGGGCTGAACTCCTGGAGTCCAGTTGTAGAGAGGGACGAACAACATATGAGCAAAGGGGTCAAGACCATGTTAGCGAAACCCACAGAAACAGCTGACTTGAGCAAGTGGGGGCTCACAGACTACAGACTGACAGCTGGGGAACCTGCATGAAACTTAATTGGGTGACAGTTGGGGGGGTGGTTTGGACACTATATGGAGCCACTGGCAGTTGAACCAATAATTATCTCTAATTCATGGCCTGGCTTTTTGGAGCCCTTTCACTATGAAGGGATGCCTTGTTCAGTCTAGATACAGGGGGAGGACCATGGTCCTGTCCAAAATGATATGACAAACTTTGATGAGTCACCATAGGAGGCCTCACCCTCTCTGAGGAGTGGATAGGGATGGAATGGGGCTGGTAGGGGAAGCAAGAGGACATAAGGGAAAGGGAACTGGAATTGGCATGTAAAATAAGATTGTTTTAAAAATTATAAATAGAATTCAAATATACTTGAAATCAGAAATGATATATTTATTTGATATAAATAATACAAAGTTATTTGTTTTGCCCTGGATTATAGAAAATGACTTCATAGAGATCCATATTTGAGGGGTTTACATGAGGGTGGTCCCAGATAGGAGACAGAGAGTATGTTAAGTCACTCAAGTGTGAGAAGGCAAGATGTAGTCAAAACTGAAAAGAAAGACACTTGATGCATTGGAGTTAAAAGGTGCCAGCCAGAGTGAGTGATAGGGACTAGGAACAGGGAGTGTAAAGGGTTTCATGAACAATCAACTTCCAGTGAGTGAGCACAAGGGTTTTAGGTAACCCTGTTGACAGTTTGCAGACTGGGTGCACTCAGTCTTTCTTGACAGTGATGAACTCAGGCCTGGATGAAACATGCAAGTCTGTTTCTGGATTGCAATTCAATCTGTCTTCCCCAGGAACAAATTAGATGCTTGAAAGTAATATAGTGCATTTATGTAACTATGAATGTATTCAATGGATGATGAAATCATTTGTATTATTCTGTTTAATATTTGTGTGGCCTTTTATCTGTGGAACATCTTACTTATTTCCTCTTCCCTTCTAACCAGGTTTCTTGCATTCTAGTTTCCAATTTACCATGTCTGTTTTAGGTATTCCTACCAAATCCAAAGGAGAATGAGACACTGATTTTCCTCTCAAGCTGTCTGTTCTGTCATAGCAAAGATAAAAATCTTTGTATTTGTTAGTCTAGTCTTCAAGACAATAGGATAAGTATGCAAACGAAGCAGAAATCCTCAAAAATCTTAGTAAGTGGAAATTAAAGGTCTCCAATCTATACTGCATTTTTCATTAAATGTAAGCACCATGAATATGCAAACAGGAAGGTATTGGTTTTGGTATAGTACAACCGAATTTGTTATCTGAGGCCCAGGTGGAGGGAGTTTGCTTAAGTCTCTGAAGTAGATTTCTTTTTGTAGAGTAGATGTACTTACATCTTCTTGTTATGTTGGTTCTGGAGATTAAAAGTGGGATCTTTGCACATGTCTGCAGACCTGGTGAATGTCATCTGAATTCCAAATCCTTATGTATTGTGACTAAAATTAGACCACTTAAACAGTCAATATTTCAAGTTTTCTGCACTCACTACTTTATCCAGTGGAAACTGCTTCAAGAGAATCATATGCCATTCATTATAAGAATGTGACTGCCAGGGCAAAAGAGTTGTTTATGCAACTTAATACTCCTTTCTAGTCAACCATTCAAAGTTCAAGAAGACTAGAAAATGAGTAAATTCTGAAGATTTCATGGACAAGTCTTTGGGACATGTTGGTGGGCTACAGATGGGACTCAGCTAGTCATAACTAACAGTTGAGCTTATACTTCTCCAGCTCTCCTTGCTCCCCAGTCTCATTCCTCACACTTGACAGTCAGACACACTTCTAACACCCCCCACCATGCCCTCCCATAGCCATTCAAGGGAAATCCATATGGAAAAGGGTGAATGAAAGCTTTAGCTACAGTAGTTCGATAAAAGCAGTTGCTTCCCTTGAAAGAATAAGACCCTGAGTATGTGTGTATATATTTGATGAAGAAACTTTATTTATAGGGACACCTGTAACTGCAGTCATAGTCTGTTAATCCCAGACGACACAAGAACTGCAGGCTCACTGGGATTTTGCCTGGCAGATACCATAAGGACTAACAAAAGAGTTCACATTTCACCCTGTGATGAAAGTGTGAATGCTTGCATCATTCTTATAACACTGCTGACAGGCACACATGGCAGTTTTGAAAAAAAAAACAAAAAAACCTAACAGTCATACTACTGATGTTCCTTCTCATTCTACTTTACAAGTGAAGCACTCTAATACATAAACATTGGAGACAGCAGCCTCTTGCTGTGCTTCAGATGCACACACGGTGATGCATTTACGACTTTAATAATGCCTAGAGAAATATTGAAAACCTGAGCTTGATATTTTCAGTTACTATTTATTTGCCAACATGCTGGAGACTGAACCTAGAGCCTCAGGCATGTTAGGGAAGCACTCCATTACTGATCTGACCTTCCTGGCACTAAACTTTAAATTTTATATATACATATGTCTCATTTCAAATTATAATGCTAACAATAAAAGTTTTCTTTCTGGTGAGTCTTTTCCAATAGAAAACTGCTGCTATCGACGATGATCCTTCCTCCTCCTCCTCCACCTCCTCCTCCTCCTCCCCTCCTCCTCCTCCTCCTCCTCCTCCTTCTTCTTCTTCTTTTTCTTTTTCTTCTTCTTCTCCTTCTTCCTGCCTCAGATCCTAAAATTAGAAACCATAGAGTCTAACATAAGAAAAATATTGACAGCCAGGGCTACACAGAGAAACCCTGTCTTGAAAATCAACAACAACAAGAAGAAAGAAAGAAAGGAAGAAGGGAGGGAGGGAGGCAGGGAGGGAGGGAGGGAGGGAAATTATCAGTAGTCAGGGACAGAGAAAGACAATGAATTGAGAAACAAGGTGGGTATTCACTCATCCAGCTTTTTAAAAAATCAGGAATGATTTTGATAGAGGAAATACAAAGCCCCTCAAACACTAATTCCACATACAGATTTCTACGACAAACATGTCTGATGGCCCTGGAGTCAGAGCTACTAACCTAAGCCATGGAGACACAGGGGTGATGCAGACAAATACCCTTTGGAAGTTCAGACTTCCAAAAAATAGTGTTTCTCAGGACTTCAAATTGGAACTTTTTTTTTTTCCTGAGACATTTTAATGTGAAAACTGTAGGGAATTGGTACCCTCCAAATTCACTTGGGTGTCCATTCATTGACTATTTTCTCCCAACAGCTTCTCAGAGTCAGATAAAGATCAGAGAAGCAAAGCAGCCTGCCATTAGAGAGTTCTTACCTCTACCAATGTTCAGACCAAAGGGGCGATCCTGTCCTCAAGACTGGATCCTCAGTTTGATTGCCTCCTCAGACTGCTTTCTCAGACTGCCTCCTCAGACTACATTCTCAGACTGCCTCCTTAGACTGCCTGCTCAGACTGCTTCACACTTACTGCTTTCAGACTTACGGCTGCTCAATCTGCCAAGACGGCACTGCTCCTCAGACTGCACTGCTCCTCAGACTGCACCTCTCTGTTGTCTCCTCTCTCCTTATATTCCTGTCTCTTCCCAGCCATAGCACTCCTGTCTCCAACTCCCTAGTGCTGGGACCAAAGGCATGTGATCCCAAGTGCTGGCATCACCTGTGTGAGCTGTTTCTCTTTTAGACAATTCAATCTCATGTGGCCTTGAACTCTCAAGCTCTATCTGCCTATGATTCCCCAGTCCTGGGATTAAACACTTTGCCATCACTACCTGGTCTCTACAGCTAACTAATATGAGCTAGCTCTGTGCTCTGACCTTCAAGCAAGCTTTATTTGTAAGACGTTAAACAAAGTATCGAGACAACTTCCAAAATTAGATAATGTTATTTCCCATCTGTAAGGAAAAAAGTCAAGATGATGGCCTTTAAAAGTGGTTCTCACCTGGATCCTGCCTTGTGAAAGGGTTTCAGGTGCCTGAGCAGTTTGGGGAAAATTTCAGAGACATCTAATGTGACTCCAAACAGTTTACTCTATTGTTTCCTGTTCAGGTAAGCCTGAGTACTGGTTGTGTCCTTGGTCTTGAATTTTTCTTGGCTAATGCCTATCAGTATTTTATGACTCATTTAGAGGTGTGGCCAAACTTCAAATGTCCCAGGGCTGAGTAAATACCATTAAATCTCAGGAGCACACTGAAAACCATTTACCAAGGCTGGATAAAGAAGATCTTGGTGCAAGAGGATCACAGGCTGGGATTACATCTAAGCATTTGTCACAGTCTCCAAAGCCTCATGAGTAGGCATGAAAGACAGATTTAATTCTCTGGGATTTTGTAAGCCTAGTTTTAAACTAAACTCCCTACTAAATCACTGTTTGCCACCCAAACCTTGTGGTTTGTCTTGATTCCTTGAAACTTAAAGATAAAATATGTAAGAAAATTCTACTTTACATGAGTTTGTATATCAATTGGTGTCGAATAGCTTCACATTTTCTCAATGGATAATTCAATTATCTTTCTAATGATTCAATTTGCACTTACTTACATTTGAAGACACTGATTCCATTTTGTTTTGTTTTTTTTGTTTGTTTGTTTATATTCACATAAAAACAACTGGGCAAGGTGTAAGTATGATCTTAGAATGTGAAGTACATCAAGCAAGCATAGTATTTATTTCTGATTGTTTCTTAAGATAGGTAGTTGTTTCTGGCTTGTCTCTATGTTTCATAAACCTTGGTCAAGGTGCTGCTCAAATTTTCATTACATATTCTAAAAGATAGCTTAATCCTTTCTACCTTGATCTTTAAAATGCAATACATCAGTTAAGTAGAAGCTTTTCTCCAAATAGTCTCATATAAGTTTGAAGATAATTTTTGGAATTTTATTTTTGACTTCTTAAGTTCAATTTTTCAATGTGTAAAGAAGTACACTTAAATTATTTTACTATATGTTGTCAAATTATAGCTGTATTTACTGGACAGTGTAGTGGTATGTCTTTTAAATATAATAAGGAGCAATTGCTAAATATCCTTTAGCATTTGGAGGTGACAATGTCAGAAATTTGTTCTCTTACCAGTATCAAATGCATTGAATCCAGGGATTAGCTATACTCACCACATTGTGTTATCAAATTTAAAACAGAAGCCAAACCATTCATCCAATTGGATTGATGTCCATCACCTCCCAGCCTCTGGAAACCACTTTGCTCATCTCTGCTCCTCTGAGAAAATCGTTTCCATGTTCATAGATAAATAAAGACAGGACATTTGTCTTTTTGCTTTAGGACTATTTCACACACCCTACCATGCTTGTGCAAAGGACTTTTCTTCCTCCATAAGTCTGGGGAGCATGCACAGTGGAATTTGTGATTAAGGTGTCCCAAATACATGTGCATTTTCTTGGTTGGTTCAGTATGATTCTGACACAGGGACTGGCGTGGCTGCTGTGACTGGTGCAAGGAGTATGGGAAGACAAATATGTAGACCTGCTGACCTCACATATTTCAGGTAACTGTTCAGAGAGGGACTTCTGGCTTATATGCTCATTCTACTTCTAGTTTTAAAAGACATTTCATATTCTTTTCCATAACGATTGCTCTAATTTAGATATCACCCAAGTGTGCATCCTGGCGAGAAAGTTTTTCCTCTTGTTTTCTTGGTATTAACTTTCAAACAGCTGTGAAAGTGTCATCTAGTGCTTTTCATTGGTTGGTTCAAGCGATGAGTGACATAGAGCATTTTCCAGCATCTCTTGCCCAATCATATCTGTTCTTTTGAGCAAATCTACTCAGGCCCCTGACCCAGTGGATACAGAGATAGTTCACCTTCAAATAGCACAGACCATCAAACTGAAGAGAATCCTGCAACGAAACATTAACGCAAAGTATAAACTTCTTTTACTTAATGTCCGTATTTCTCAAGTATACAGCGAAAATCAGACTATTATGTGTCTACCAAGGAAGACATTCCCCGTCATCAGTCACTCTGACAAAGTCTCCTTCCTAGCCCCTATTGTGCAATGAGACTGACTCTTTGGCAATCTTCGAGGTGTTTCCCGTCATAGCTTTGGTAAGAATGTAAAGATTCTTCATTTAGTAAGGTGAAGTAAGCAGCAGACAAATTGTACTCAAGGTTCCCTCACACACTGACACCTACTGGGCTGAAGCGCACAGTGACTTCTAAGCAAGCCCGGCTGGCTCACTTTACAGGGAGTGAAAGTCTTTTCTTTTGATGTTCAATCGTTTAATTCAATATGGTCAGGAGGAGAAGTAATTCGCTTCCCCAACCCCGCCCCATCAAAGTCCGTTCCACAGCTTAACGAGTTTTCCTGAAAGCAGGGCTGGTGCGTAGATTTATGAGCCCCGGCGCTGGCACGGCTGAAAACAGCATTCTTGAAAATAAAACAAAACAAAGACAAGCAAACAACCCCAAAAAGAAACATGGAATTCCTTACAACTGTGTTTTGGGAGTGTCCGGGAGAGGAAGGTGCTAGATAAGATTCGGAGTGGAAAGGTCAGCTTAATTCCTGACTCCGGGACATGAGGGAAACGCAATAGGAAACAATACTCATGAAAGGTTACACTTCTGAGAGAAGGGAGTAGGTTTCTCTCCGCTGGCTTTGGCAATTTTGCTGCAGGGCAAGACAAGATCCTTGCCCGTTTAAAACGGTAAAACTCTTTGCCTTAAAAGGATGCAGGGATCCTTCATCTGGCAAAATAACTGCTTTGCACTTGGATATTTACAGCCTAGCCAAGCCTGCACGCTTGCCGTGAGCCGCGGTTAGCCAAACCGTCTGAGCGCGCCCAGCGAGCGTCCGCTGCGAAAGGCGGTGTTACTGGGCAGAGTCTAGCCTGCGGCAGCCCCAGGCCGCCGGGAGCCAGCCTGTGCTCCGCCCTCCCTCCGGCTCCCTGCCACCGGCCGCCGAGCGCTCCCGGGGTGGGGCGGCGGCCCGTGCACATGCGACGGGCCACGCGGGGCCGCTGCTGCAGCCGGCTGGGCGGTGCGCCCGGGCAGCCTTAGCCGCGCGCCGCGTCGCTGTAATCGGACACCGAGCGCTCGCCCCCCGGCGCCCGGCCACTTGCCATTCACTCCGAGGTGCGGAGTTGAGCGACGTGGAGAAGGACTCCGGGTGCCACGGCTCTCCCGCCCGGGATTCTTTTACAAAGAAACTCAGCACCAGCCAGAAAGAATCCCACCCTCGGGACTCTCTAAGTCATTGGAGGTCTTCTGGGGGAAAGGACCTGGGGGACTGGGACTCGGAGCTCGGAGCAAGTGGCTGACTTCTCGTGGATCTCTTCCCACCTCGGTAAGCCGGTCTCAGATTTTTCAGCCTCGCTCGGTTGGCGAAATCGAACTTTTCTGGGTCTGTGTACTGACTTTTTTCATCGGAGTGCTCCAGTCTGGGCATTTTTCTTAGCAGCCCACGCGGTTTGTGAAGAAAGCGCTCCCGGAGCTGAGCCTGGTGCCTGGTTGGAGATCGTGGCACCTGCCAAGAGTTTAAGTTAGGTATTCCAATGCCTTCTAAGGAAAAAATTCTCATATTTGCTGATAGTAGAAGATCAAGCACCGGCAAGCGCATTTAACTGTGCGAGTTAAAGAAATGAAGTTGTAAATCGCTGAGGTGGGGAGATGGAAAGAAACATTTGGCATTCAGGGCCCGTCAGTGGGTGGGATTGAAACCAGGTTGTTCTGTTAGATAGATCAGCGCTGTCTGATCTACCAAGTCATCTAGATAGCATTATGCTTTGCAATTTATGGAGTATGTCTTCTCTAGGGAATGAATATCAGATTATACATTGGCAATAGCAGTATGTAAAGATGGATAAATGTTTCTAACCTGGTTAATCAACAGACTAAGGCTGGGCATATTAATAGTTCTCTCCTCCCCCTGGCTTTAACTACTAAGTCAACAAGTCCCAGGGGTAAACTGCTAAGGGAAAGTCACCCATAAAAATCAATTTTCTTCTGAGTTAATTTAGGGATGGCAGGGTGAAGAGGTTGTGGAAGCAGGAAGAAACTGTGTCTTTTGAAAATTACCAGCACAAACATCTCTAGGGGCTCCTCCGTCTGTGTGGCAGAGGCATAGAGTTTCATGTCTAACTCTTGCAGCATATGCGCTACCAGTGAGACCAGCTCAGATGTTTGTTTGAGATTGCATGCTCGGCTTAATTGTTCGTTTCCTTGTGTGTCAGTGAAAAGAGCCCTTTCAATGTTTAACTGCGCTTCCTTACCGAATAGAATCAATTTAAAAAGCCTTATAACATAAATCTGTACAGATGCATTTCCAGATTAAGCTGCTGGTCATTTCACTGTGCAATTACACTTGATGGAAAGCGATGAGATTTCTTTCATGCTCCTGAGATCACTGGCATGATGTGGCCAGTGGGGCTCATATCGGTTTGTTCTAAGAGTACCTGGCCTCCCTTTGTATTTAGACATTAGTTAATAGCTTATATTAATTTTATAGCTGCAATTTTCAAGGAAGAATATTGTCCCTTTGATTTATTGTTTGGAATTTTGACAGCCCACTCTCTGGTTGATTTATGTAAAATATGCATTGGTGGATATGAGGCTCAGGTGGATTGCTCACCAATAGGTCATTGGTTTAAATTTGGCATGAGTCCATGGTTACCTCATCTGTATCATTTAACCACTGCCTGGTCATCTGAATGCATTGGCAGATACCTGACAGAAGTGATTTACTAGTCTGGGATGGGGCACAGGTAGATTTATGTATGGAAACATTATTTCAGAGACAATTAACCCAGAAGAGTTAATGAACATGGGATTAGTGGGTACCCATGAATGAGGATGTGGAATGTTTCTGCTACTGTTTTTATTAGGGAGAGATTTTTATTTATCAATACTCAGTCATTAACATGGAATGGGTATTTAAAAGCTCAGCTTTGGGGTTCCAATTAAGTTTTTCCCTGCATTGTTCTGCTCTGATGTCAGCATTGTTTTTATGCAAAGATAATACAATTTCTTGTTGCAAAGAATTCCATACACAGATAAGTGCAAATGTTTCCATTTGAGAAGCGAAGTCACAGCACCTCCTACTGCTTGCTGGCTGCAGACCTTAAGCTGTGTTTTCCAAAGCCATAACTGTATACATTGCTGTCTTTCTGGTTTGCAAAATGTGAAATGATATTTCACAAGTCTCCCATATCTCTTTTAAAGGTATTTTCCCTTGGATGTTAACTTGCAAGTCAGAAGAAATGGCATTCCGTGCAATTTGTGTATTGGTTGGAGTATTTATTTGTTCCATTTCTGTCAGAGGATCTTCCCAGCCCCAAGCAAGAGTTTATTTAACATTTGATGGTAAGAAATTTGATAAAACTTACGAATAATGTTTTTTGAAGTCTTGTTTTTGTCTTTCTTATCCAGATGAAAAATTAACATATTGAAGATAATATAAATCATTATTTAGTTCTTAAAGTTTACAGGCTGCTGTTTGAATGGTATGGCTGCTTATAATGGTTAATGTTTGTGTTGGGGGGGATGTTTGTGAAAATGCTTAGGGTGTTTGCTGCAATTTTCCCCCTAAAGTTTCTTCTGGGTTGAGTGTCCATTCCAGGAGATAATAAAGAGTTCAGAGTGTAGTATCTTCTGTGTCATCTGGCTGTGTGGGAAAGCATCCTCTTCTCGACAAACTTCAGGATTAGAAAGGGCTACATGAGTTTAATCACTATAATAACTCCCGAAAGTTCCAAGTATTAGCTTCAAAACTGGAGTGGTTCTAATGGTGTTTTTTTCTACTCCAAAAGTATTTCCCATGGTTCGTATGTTTTTCTAATGACGTGAAAATGACCTAAAAATATTGGGGACAATGCATTGATTATTGTTGTATAAAATATTGCTTTCTCAAGCTTGGAAATGTTACAATTTCAAATTTTTATTTATATAAAAAGTCAGAAGGTCCTCTGAGGGTGTGGTTTTCAAATGTGTCCATGAGACTAATGTAGACTGTTCACATCAATTCTAGCTGGGTGGTTGGGTCAGTCATGTAACCTTTATTAACCGGACAGATGAAATATGAACTGGGAGAGAAACATCATCTTGCCTTCAAGACCATTTGCGTGTATATATTTCTAATTTTTACATGCACTCTGTCGTTGCACATGTGTCTAGTTGCTTTTGATGATGAAGGTACTCTAAGGCATTCACACAGGAATTGAAAATAGTACATTGATTAACACTTATCAGCCCTTTCTTTTTAAGTTTTTAAGTGCTTTCCCCAAGGTTACCATAAGCACTGAAGAAGCCATGTGTAGAGGTTATGGAGTGTGAGCTTCTAATTGCACCTTTAACCTTTGTGCCTGACACTTCCTTTAAAACCATAGCCAAGCTGCTTAGATGTGAAAATGGGGGTAGGGGCCAGTCGGAGACACAATGGCTGCTTTGAAAAGCTCCTACTTCTCTTGAATTACTAAAGCATTTTACAGTTGCTTTCACTTTACCTGCCAAATTGAGATTATTAAATTAGAATAAGAAAAAAAATGAACAAAACAGAACCTCAAGGAAAACTATAATTACCTATATCTTTCCTAATGTGTGAGGAGGTGCAGTGGTCCCATAATTCAGATAGCTCAGTGTAGTCCCTTCTGTTGCATCAGTATTAACCAGTATTTCTATGTAAATGCATACAAGTGATTAGTCACTGAGGATAATTCAGTAACTCTGTCTTTGAAAGGGCAATTATAATTTATGTTTTCCAGAATTTCCAACTTTTAGAAGTAATTGTCAGTTCTATGGAGGAGAGTGTTCTGCCATATGGAGTGGAAGTAATCATAGACTTTTGTATTACTGTAATGTCCAGTGTTTAAACCCTTCCAAATCAAAACAGATCCATAGAGAACAGATAGTCCTAATGTGTGGTTTATGTAGACTATGGACTGATAAGATAATCTACGTATCAATAGTTCCTGACATTTTTTTCTTGCCACAATTATTAGTACTCAGAAGTTAGAATAGAGTATCACTCATCTCACAGCCATCTCTGTATCTCCAATACTGTTTTAAAAGGTGTACCCACAAGAATAATCTAAATTAAATTCTTAATTTTTAGGTTAATATCTAAACGTTTCTACAGCAGAGTAGCATGTTAATATGTTGTGAAAAATATCACATGAGAAAAAGTAGTTAAAATGTAGAAGTTTCAATAATTAATTCAAGATCATATTCTTAAGGTGTTTTGCTGTTTATCTTTTAACCTGGATAAATTTATTATTATTTAAGATTTCCCGAACAGGTTGTTAAGTTTTCTCCAAAATATTATTTTTCTGTAGTTTTTGAGACAGTGTCTAACACTGTGGTATCAGAGGGCTTGAAACCCATTGTGTAGCCCAGGCTAGCCTTGAAGTTTGACAGTTCTCCTGATGCAGCCTTTATTAACATTGCGATTCCAGCCTCAAACTATTCTCAACATCACAGGGCTTACAGAAATAATATGCTTACATATCTATTTAAACACACATCTGGGTCTTGTTTTATGTTTGAAATTTGTGGCACTGTTTCTGAACTTAGAAAAGGGAATTTGAAGGCATTTGAGAAAATTCTTGTTGTATTAGAAAAAGGTCAGTTGTTTCACCTACCTTATGTCTCTGCATCAGCATGACCTTCTGTAGTACCTTGCCTCCTCCCTCTTTTGTCTAGAAATCTCAGGAACGGAGCTGGGGGTCTCCTGTCTGTCTCTTTCTGTGTAGAGCATTATTGAAACTGTTCAGACTTGTCTTACTTGAAGTCCAAGTAAACACTGCTGTCAATGTAAAGGTGTATGAAAAAGAAGTGCCTTCACCGTCCGCATTCCGTCCCTTCTTGTGGTGCATTGATGGAGTGACAACATTTGGCAAACAGTGATTTACAGCTACCTTCCCACATTGATCTAGTGCAAGGGCAAGCAGATGGCTATCAGCCTACCTGGGAAAATACCTCAGATGGTTAATTAGTTAAATTCTTGCTAGCTGAATTTTCATATTATAAAATGGAGACTTCTATTAGCTATTTTGTAAGTTTTATAATTCTCACTTTATTCCAAATAGTTTCAACCAAATAGAAATTTTCTATCAGTGGATTAAGTATTTTTTGCCTTAAAATCCAGTAGATTGACAGATTCAGATTTTATGCATTATTTATATTGATTCTTCTTTTCCACATCAAAATTGTATGGCCTATAAGGATTGTAAGGAAAGAGATGACTAGGCATTCAAGGAGAAAGGTATGTTTTACTTGCTAGTCTACAAGGGAAAGCTTTCTTGAAAAGTTCCATCTTTCCCCACAGATATTCTAACATACCATGTACTACCATGCAAGACCAAAAATCAGCGCTCTGTGATTTGATAAAATGAGTCAGTGGTCAGTACAAGTTTAAGAAAATGTTCTGCACTTCAGAAAAGCTTATCAATACTGAATTTATATGAAATCTAATTATTGTGTTAAATTGTTTAAATATTACTTCTCTTTTAAAATGAAATACATTCTTAAAATATTATTTTCCTTTTAGTTGACTACTCAGATCATGACTGTTAAATATTCAACTTATTGAAATAGAATTATTCATCAATTTTTAAAATTTTTCCTAAATCTGTAGGGTCTGTGGTAATGTTCTGTATTTACTTTCTGAGACCAGCACTGTATATCTACCAGCTTTATGCATTAGTTTTTCTTGTTAGTGGATTAGCCAATTTTAGCAGTCTTTCAGATATTCAGATTTTTTCTTTTTCCCTATGTTTGCTGTTAAATATTTATTAATTTTTGCACTAAATTTCACTGTTACCTAATTTCTTTTTGTGGTGTTCAATAGGTTTTTCCTTTGGGAAGTTCCTTGATTGAAAGCTTAACTAATAGATTTTAGTTCTTTCTTTTAATATAATTACTAATGCTATAGACTTTCTTCAAATATCTTTTATAATCTAACACAAACTTTGTTAAAGTTAATTTATTCAGTCAGTTTATCTTTTTTCCAATTTGCTTAGCTATTTCTAACTTTTACCTATATATTGGTGTTCCATTAGTATTTGCATTAAAATATATTTTTATACATTTCTAACTTAATTTCCTGAGAGAATACTTGCGTAAAATTTATTTAAATATATATCATTACACAAAATTTGCTATATATTGAAAATAATGTATATTCTGCTTCTATGGCATGAAATATATGAGGAAAGCCAAGTAGATCTAGATGGTTAATAATGTTTTTATATACTTATTTTCTATCTATTTGCATTTTCATTGTTAGTAGAAGTGATTGAACTCTTAAACTATGTATTTGTGTGTTTCTCTTCATATTCTACCAGGTTTTGTTTCCTGTTTTTAGTTTCCATTTATTTGCTGACATATTTTGAAGTACTATTCTTCTCAACTACTGAATCTCTTTGCATTATGAAACATCTCTGATTACTTTTGGTAAAAGTGTTATACACATTTTGATGTATGTGACATTTACCTTTTTATGTAGTAAAATATATTAAAATGTATTTATGATTGAGGGATGCTTATTACAATTTCTGTGATTTAGCAATATGAAAACATAAATATTTAAATAGGCATATATGTAAACAGACATATATAGCTAAAGGAATGGCATAGCATTTGTAAATATCCCTAATTTATAAATGTGGTCTTCATTTGCGTTATAATGGCCTCTGTTGTAATTGCTCTAAAACAGTGGTTCTCAACCTTGCTAATGCAGTTCCTCACATTGTAGTGAACTCCACCCACAATTTTTTGTTTGTACTTTATAACTATAAATTTGCTACTGTTATGAATTGTAATATAAATACCCATGTTTTCTGATGGTCTTAAGAGACCTCTGTGACCCACAGGATGAGAACCACTGGTCTCGAAATTAACATTCATAGTTACTTAATAAATCTTGAATTAAAATAACATTTGATATCTGTCAATCCTATGCTACCATAGCTATAATAACGTCCTTAAACCACAGCCATCCTTCAAGGAATTTGGTTACAGTAAAACAGCGATAATTCCCACACAGAATGCAATAGTTTCTCATTTATCTGTCACATTTGAAGAAGGCAAGTAGCACAGAGAATTTTTATAGCTTTGTACAATCACCTGTGGATTCATCCCTTGATACATAGCAAGTGACTGATATTTTAAAAATCTATCAAGCCTGTTCATCCCTTACCCCAAAATATCTATATATTCCAAATATTCAACTTTTATGTGAGTCTTTCCTATAAAAGAATTTCCCATAAAATTCTTCCTAACTATTCTATTTATATTATAATAGATCTTTGGCCCTGTGACTTTTTCAGGAATTGAAAAGTATCATATTCTTGGGCCTGTATAAGATCTTGCTTGGTGGTCTTGATTGAATTCCCTATATGCAAGCATCTCTAGAAATGTTTATGTTTACACTTTTATGTACTTACCGCCTCCAAAGTTTTTACTCTTTTTAAGATTCTCTCTAAAAATATATTTTATTGTAATGAACTTGGACTTAATGAGCACTCAATGTCCTTAGTTTGCTGTTCTGATTGTCTGGCATAGTGTATGGCCTGAAATGTTCTGGGCTAGTTAAGAGTGACAAGAAACCTCAGGAAAAAGAGGATGTGGGATTGTTTCCCTTATAACATGATGATATGAATTGTATCTATGAAAATCATGCATAAAGAAAACATTAGTAAATTTGCATAAATGCAAAGTATTTATTAGATACATACTTATGTGTACATGTTTGTATATCTTGTGAAAGAGATCTTTTAGATTTTTTTCATACCAAAGGTGAATAAATTGAAATTCAGAAATATATATCCTTTGAAATACTTTAACTGTGCAGAAATTAAAAGGGAACCAGCTATAGCTTTTCACTGAAGTGTTGTATTTAGAATAAAGATTTTTTTAAGTGAGTTTATGCAGACATGTGTTACTGTTAACAAAATAACAATTACCAAATAGCTTTGTTTTATGATTGAGTGACAGCTGGGTAGCTCATCAGAGACAGCCTGGTATTAAAGAGATCATTATCCCTGGTGTGGTGACCTATACCTTTAATCCGATCACCCTGGGGGGCAGAGGCTGGCAGATCTGTGCATTGCAGGGCAAGCCTGATCTATAATGTGAGTTCTAGGTCAGCCAGGGCTACATGGTGAGACCCTCAACTTGAAAAACTTATAAAGGAAAGTAAATTACCCATGTGGGTTTTTTATCTCTTTTGAAGACATTCAAATTATCAAATGCTACCTAAAGATAATACTAAATGCTGAGCTATCACTTTTGTTTAATATGTTGTTTTGTCTAGAATTATATCCTAAACTAAGTAGAATCAAATGAAGATGGTCTCCCTAAACACCGGGAGTCACTTAGTCTGATGATTATCTCATTAAACACACTGTTTAAGCTATCTGTTCACATTTTATTTTGGCTTAAAATTCATAACTATCAAGGTGCTAATGGAAAATGCATGGTAGAGAAGTTAGCTTCAGGACTCTACAATTTGTTGGCCTGGGTTCATATGAGTAGTAAAGACATTCTACTGGAAGATCTCTTTCTAACCATTAGCCTCTGATTACGTTACATGGTCCTCAGAAGGAAAATGACACTATGTGATTAAAACTCTCTGAGGATTTCTAGCTTAATGTACTTTTTCTTTGCTAAAACTGACCAATTTTCCAGCTCAAGGTTAAGTGTCACCACTAGATGTGAGTGCAACTGGCTTAGATACATAGAAGTGATTAAAAGCAAGTTGGGAGGAGGGAAGCAGGACTATGAAACTGGCATAGGCCTGTAGGTTTTCCCTTCATTTTGTCTTTCCCTTTTGCCTTTTTTCACTGCTGAATATTCAGTAACAAGCTGTGAAAGTCCTCAGGCCATGGATAACATACAAATGAGAGAATTTAATTTCAGATTAACGAAGACAAAACATCTTTTATCTTGTAATATCTGCCTAGTTTGACAAGCCCCTTAGTTAATTAAGGGACACATTAAAAGAACCCAGAGAATTAGCGAGCCACATGCAAAACCCGTTGAACTGTTTTTGGATAATAAATGGAAAATAATGAATTAGTTCTTGATGAACTTTGCTAACATTGACATTAGCAGGCACAGTTGTTGAAAACAGATTGCCTTGTGGTTACCCCCTGAGATAAAAATATAGCCCGTTGTTCCTGATTTCCCCATTCATTTGAAGAATGCTCACTGCAGATGAGATAAATCTTCTGAAGTCTTTAGTTCTCATGAAAGCCAGGGAACTGTGGTGCCTTTGAAGTCCCCTTATAGTGGTCTAAGATAAATGCCTCCCAAGGATTTGCTCACCTGCCTTTTTATAATGAACCCAAACTCAATGAAGGGCCCAGTGCAAACAAAAAGCTTTTAAGTCTTTTTTTTTTTGTGACAACATTATTGATAAATGCAAATGAGGGTTGAGTAGGGTAACACTAAGATTTAATGTAAAACAGCAAGTTGAAAACAATTAAAATATTAGGAGGTGCAGAAAGAATAAAGAAAATGCAGCCGTCCCTTGTACTCTGCTGTAGGAGTCAGGCAAGCCCACATAATGCCAAATCTCGTTCATAAACTTGAGTTGGAGAGGAGAGATTTTAGTTCAGGTATTACAAAAGTGACTTGAAAAACATTAGAACAGAAATTATTTTTATGATATACTGTTGATATATTCTCAGAAATCCTTAGAAAGAATTTGAAAATCTGTACACTACTCTCCTTAAAAACAATTATTATTCTTGATGGGTTACCTTGAATTCTCTTAAACTATGTTCAGATACCAAAATATGAGGTTATGATATTATGCCAGCATAAAAGCACTAGATGCCTGGAAAGCAGAACCAAGAGGGAATGAATGTCTCAGTACAAAGGGTAAAGCTATTACCATGATTCTTACGTCCTCCAGTCAAATATCTTCGTTAGAAAATGTATCATGGTTCATAGATTTCAAAAAGAAAGAAATAGCTTTATACTTATTTTAATTAGTTTGGACTCTTTTTTCAGTGAAAATGATATGAATGATGCAAGGGACTTCTGATGGGGAATGTACTGTGTATGTTTAGCTTATTGATTGTTAAATAAAATAATGTTTGGCCAATGAGACAGCAAGTTAGACGGGACTAGGAGTCAAAGAGGACTCTGGGAAATGTAGTAGAGAAGTGGTGCAGGCTGCTGCATAAAGCTCACAAGTGGCGGTGGGGCTCAGGCAGCTTTTGGCAGAAAGATTTATTGTACGGACTTCATTTTAAATTTGTTCTCTTATTTAGCAGAAGTGTTGATTTGCTGTTGTCCACATATATACACAACCTGTAATTTATACAAGTTTTATATGCAATTTTGACTAAGAAAATTTATGGAGAGAGGTAAAATTTTGTTTCTCCATCTTAGGTATATAATTCTTTTTTGTCATCTATGTTTATAAAATATGCTTAGTAAATTGTATTTATTTTATAGAAGCTACCATTAACATGGTCTGTATGGCAGGGACTATTTCATGTAACTCTAAAAACATTGTAGGTTAAGTACTATTTCTAGCCTTAAAGTGTAGGTGACAAAATTAAACAGCTGGCTTGGTGTTCCCAGTGATACAAAGGGGAAATATTAAAATTCAGACTGTCATGTCAGACTCCTGAGTGGAGCCAGTTTCATGAATACTTGTTGAATTAGTTTTAGGACCTACAAAAATCAAAGTTAAAGAAGACATTTCCCAAGAAGGCATTTCAGCTCACTCTCCTATGTCACAGCAGATAAGACACTGGACTCTGAGACTAAAAAGCAGAATGCGAATGGACAAAGTCTGAATAAGTGGGACCAAAATGTCATGCATTGAGAGCAAAATTCCCCAGTACTCTATACAGCATGTTGGGCAACCATAGATCACAGTAATCTATTATGTGATTCAGGAAGAACTAGATAGTAGGCATTTGAAATGTTCCAATGCAAAGTCATGATGGTATCTATTTTCTTGCCCTCTACTCTTCCCCCAACTCAATCTTCCTGGTCCCTCATGTCTTCTTGCCCCCTCCTCTTTTCCTCTCCTCTCCTCTCCTCTCCTCTCCTCTCCTCTCCTCTCCTCTCCTCTCCTCTCCTCTCCTCTCCTCTCCTCTCCTCCCCTCCTCTTTTTACCCCTTCCTCCTCTTTCTTTTTTCTTTCTTTCTTTCTTTCTTTCTTTCTTTCTTTCTATCTTTCTATCTTTCTTGTTTTTTTGAGACAGGTTTTCTCAGTGTAGCTTTGGAGCCTATCCTGGCACTGGTTCTGTAGACTAAGCTGGCCTTGAACTCACAGAGATCCTCCCGCCCCTGCCACCTGAGTGCTGGGATTAAAGGCGTGCCCATCAACACTCAGCCTCCCCTTCTCTTTCTTAATAGAGGGAGCCATTATAAGTTTAAAGAGAAATCTGGCACTAAGAAAATATCCAGAAATATACCAGGATGACCCAAACTAAGAATCTAAGAAGTAGGGGAGAGACGATCTTAAATGGCTCTCCCCTATAATGAGATTGATGACCACATTCTATGCTACCATAGAGCCTTCATCCAGTAGCCGATGGAAATGAAACAGAAGCAGAGACCCTTAGCTGAGCACTGAGCTGAATTCCTGGAATCCAGTTGTAGAGAAGGAGGAATGATGAGCAAAGGGGTCAAGACCAGGCTGGGGAAACCCACAGAAACAGCTGACCTGAACAAGGTGGGAGCTCATGGACCCCAGACTGACAGCTGGGAAATGAGCATAGGACTGTTTCAGACCCCTTGAACGGTGGATGTTAGTTTGGAGGTCTGGGCAATCTATGGAGCCTCTGGTAGTGGATCAGTATTTATAACTAGTGCAAGAATGAACTTTGCTATCCCATTCCCCATATAGCGATACTCTCTCAGCCTAGACACATGGGGAAGGGCCTAGGCCCTGCCCCAAATGATGTGACAGACTTTGATAATCTTCCATAGAAGGCCTTATCTTTTCTATGGAGAAGAAAAGGGATGGGATAGGGATTGATGGGGGACATGAGAGAATGGAAGGGAGGGGGAAATGGGATTGATATATAAAATAAGACTGTTTATAATTTAAATAAAAAAAAGGGGGAAAAAAACAAAGACGTGATGGACCAGTGGTATACTTCGCTGAAAAGCATGTATCCAAGGCCCTGATCTTAATTTGCAGCACCGAGTCAAATGACTCTGCACTTGAAAAAAAAAATCTATCTAGAATAACTGCTTAAAGAAATGGAAACTGCCAGGTGTTGGTGGCGCACGCCTTTAATCCCAGCACTCGGGAGGCAGAGGCAGGTGGATCTCTGTGAGTTCGAGACCAGCCTGGTCTACAAGAGATAGTTCCAGGACAGCCTCCAAAGCCACAGAGAAACCCTATCTCGAAAAACAAAACAAAACAAAACAAAACAAAAAAACAAACAAAAAAAGAAATGGAAACTTAGCTCCTTCTCCCCTCTCCCAAGCTCCTGATTTGCTCAGGAGATCTTGGCCCTTTCCCCTTCAATGGGGGAACATATATGTCTCTTTTAAGAGGAGGAGTAAGGAGAACATAAAGGAGCAGAAAGGTTGTGTAGGTGGAAGAATAGAGGAGAGCAAAATAAGAGATACCATCAAAAAGGGAGCCAGAATAGGTTTAAAGCAAAATCAGGTACTAAAGATCCAGAGATCTACAAGGATGATGCCAACTAACCATCTAAGCAACAGTGGAGAGGCTACTTTAAATGCCCTCCCCTGATAAGGAGATTGACGACTTACTTATATACCATCCTACAGCCTTCATCCTGCAGCTGATAGAAGTAGAAGCAGATACCCACAGCTAAACACTGAACTGAACTGGAATCCAGTTGCAGAGAAGGAAGAGTGATGAGCAAAGGAGTCAAGACCAGGCTGGTGAAACCCATAGAAAGAGCTAACCTGAATAAGAGGGAACTCTTGGCCCCCAGACTGATCACTGGGTAACCAGCATGGAACTGATCCAGACCCCATGAATGTGGGTGTCAGTGAGGAGGCCTCAGAAATATACAGGGCCTCTTGTAGTAGATCAGTACTTATCCCTGGTATAGGAATGGACTTTGGGAGCCCATTTCACATAGAGTGATACTCCCTCAGCCTAGATACATGGGAGAGGGCCTAAGCCTTATTATTATCCCAAAGGATATGACAGACTCTGAAGATATCCCCATGGAAGGCTTTCTCCCTGGGGAGCAGAAATGGTACTGGATAGGTAGGGTGTTAGTGGGGGACAGGGGAGGAGGGGAGTGAGAGGGAAAGGAGATTGACAGGTGAAAAAAATCTTGTTTCTAATTTAAATAAAAAAATAAAAAGAAAGAAAAAGCTGATGTGCAGACCCAGGGCTTCAGGCTTACTGTAGTAGAGAAATAAAATTGTTTTTTTTTATCTCACTTAAAAAAGAAGGAACAGAAACCTGTCTTTTCTAGCCATTGCATATTATAAGAATGCATTGAACACTGTACTCCATAGTCATGCACAATTATTTTGTGGAGATCCAAAGAAGAATTTAAAAACAAAATGGAAGCCAGAAAACCGGGGTCGGGGAAGTATTTCAATATTCCTTGAAATAGCAATCCACCAGAAGGGATCTGAGGAGAAGCTCTCCCCAGAACATTGATGTGGGGTTTCTGCCCTGGGACTGATACCGTGATTGCAGCAGGAGGCTGAGCTCATGTGAAAACACACTATGGGTGAGCGTACCATTTGCTCTCATCATTTCTCTTGCACAGTGATCAAGGTACATTCCATAAGATCATATTATTTCTCTTTAAGAAGTGGTGATTCACATGTTCTTGTTCACAGTATGGCCTAATTATACAACCACAATTGGCTCAGCTTTTCCCTTTCTTCAACCTCTTTTATTTGAGGAGGTCCAAGAAAACTATGGTTTTGGTTTGAACTTTGTTACTGTTAACACAAATGAAATGTAAAAGTATTGGGAGCGAATGCTTCAATTTCTGAGAAGATCCCAATCCTCCTTTGCTTTCTGCATTGTGATATCTGGACTAATGGTGGCTTTGCTTGTCAAAGAAACCACATTTAAAAAAGAAAAGAAAGGTGAGACTCTTGTGAGCACACAGTCCGAGTTGGCAAGAAAGGCCCAGGACAGGCACAGCCCAGGGTTTAGCTGTGCTATTTTAGGCTAGGAAGCAATGTGCTGAGCTGTAAAAATGGCAAAACTTCTCTGCTCATCCAAGGGGCAGGCTTCTCCACAGCCATCATTCAGGCCACCCTTCTCATCCAGCAGGAATTTCCTGCCTTAAAGAGCTCCAGGTTAATACATTAGTTCTGCAGAGTGCATTTTCCTTTTGAAGAATTTCCAGTTATCTCATCTGTTACAGACTTTCCCAGGGTAGAGGCCCTAAGAGCCTAAGTCTGTGTTCACCTCCCACAGCTTGATGGTGGCCCTGACAGCACTAGGGGACAGGAAAGCACAAGAGGAGGATTAATAATGAGCAGATCTGGTGTCAAACCAGATACACTCTTCAAACCAGAGCGTTGAATCCAAAGAAATATCAGGCCATGAATGTGAATCTTAACTAACTGAAATCACAGTATTTTCTGTACCGCATATATACTACTTGGCTTCCACATGCCTCAATTTTATTTGTTTTATCTTACAATTTTGATTAGATCTTGGATTTTACAATACTTAAAAGAATAAGCATATTTTTAAATTAGATGTCTATCTTATATATTATTTGAAGTTTTGATTTAATTACATCATTTTTCCATTTTCTTTCCTCTTACCAATTGCTCCCATATACCCCTCCTTGCTGATTTTCAAATTCATGACCTTTTTAAAAAATTAATCATTTTAACACCTTCCACACACTCATATATATATATATAATATATATATATATATATATATATTTAGGGATATATATATATCCCTAAAATTTTTAAGTGCAACATGTTCAGTCTGTCTGTATAATGTTATGTAGGCCTCAACCTTACACATGCTAATTACTTAGGTTTATACCCTGTAATTCATGCAAATCAATTAGCATACTTCTCTTTCCTTTACCATGTTGCTGCTCTTGTAATCAAGTTAACTTGATGTGCTACATGCATAAGAATTCAGTTTTCCCATCTTCAGTCCCCACATTATTCTACTGCACATGTCTACATATTAAATGCATCTTCTGTCCTGATTTGAAGTGATGCCAGTAAAAGTGCTAACCATCATTGCCTTACTTGAATTTAACATGGACTGGCAGCTGGGGTGCTTGACAGTAAAAGTAGAAAAATGGCTACCTCACTAGTAACTTAAACTGTTCCTTTTAGAATGTTGCTCTTATATGGTCAGTCTTGCATAATGCAGGGTAGCTTGAGTTCTAATTGTTCTTAATAATAAAAGCTTGGAGTCAGATATAGAGGCAAAAGCTGAAAGATCAAAGAGATGAAGGAGCAAGCCACAGCCACACCTTACCTTGCCAGTTTAAAAGAGAGGGAGTTCCTGTTTCCTCCTCCCTATAATCCTTTCCCCACCCAGCCATCTCACTTCCTGTCTGTCTGTTAGCTAATGGCAAGCTCCACTTTCTCATCTTCAGACGTGTACAAATAATATATCCACAATGCAGTGGCCAAGATGAAGTTTCTAGTCTTTGTGGTTTAGCTAGATCAAAAAAGTTAAAGGGATACAGTTTTACAGAAGATGATATCTATTATCTAATTACAAGAGCATATTGCTGACCTATCAAAGGAAAATTTTGACTCAGTGTCAGATTAACCATGATAACAGGGCTTCTGCCAGATTTATCATAAAACAGCTTTCCTCAGATCAAATGTGTACTTTCTAAAACGTGAATGAATCTTAGCAAATTGATCTGCATCTGAGTATATGTTTATTTTACATGAAGACTTGTAGTAAAATCACACTTCAGTTTAACATCCAGTACACATACTGTTGGTCTGGAAGCTGGTTTACCAGGTAGACACTTGCTGTCAAGCTGATACTCAATCCCTTGGACCTACAGAATGGACAGAGAGAAGTGACTCTCCACAAGTTATGCTCCAACCTCCACACTGGGCTCTCCCAGTGGTACACTTGTACACACACACACACACACACACACAATATAAATTCTTCATAAGAAAACAATGCACTGTTGAAATTAGGTGGTAGAACAAAACCAGACAAATGAAACACCTCACAATATCGGTGACCTTATTTTAAATGTGCTATTGTCTTTTCTCACAGGTTTATCATTATTGACTAACTGGAGGATTAACTCATCTTGTAACCTAACACTAAAAATGCAATTAATCCTTAAAATGCATTGTGACTTCTACATGTGAACTCTGTCCCCTTCCCATGACCAATGGTTAGGGACACAACAAATTGGCTTGCTGAACAACCACCAGAAAGAAGGCAGAAACTTACCCTTGCACGGGTCACAGGGACATTAAGGAGTGAAGGACTCTAAGATAAAAGCTCTGGCCATTGTGTCTCTACTTGCTTGTTTAGCTTGTGAAGTCTTTCATCCAGTGTTGCCAGGGCTGTTTTCTACAGTATAATGTTGCCATATTAGCTTGACCCACAGTGAACAGGACCTCAAATATGTAAGATGAAATGTGCTTTTGTTTTCCACAATCTTCATTTCATGAACCCAGACCAGAAAAATAATTGGGCTCTGGCAAGTACATCAACCTGGTACTTCACACATTATAAAAGATTATTAATGGACATAACAGGACTGAAAATTTCACACCGGTACTATAAACAAACTGGAAACTGAGGCTTCTAACTAAGGGCAGTTGAAAACTCCAATTAATGTGGTTTACATTACAAAAAGGTAGGGCGATAATTGCAAAGTACAAACTGTGATTTGTACTTCAATGTGCTCTTCAATGAAATTAATTAATAGTATCAAATTAGTTATAAAATATATTTGTACAAAAGACATAGTAGCGTCAATTTCATCTATAATAGAACTATTTTCTATACATATGTCTGTAGACAATTCAATTGGAAAACCTTTTCAGGTCTCTGAGACAACATATTATGAAGCCCAGGATGGCCTCAGACTTTCTGTCTAGCTATCTCTTGATCCTCTTGTTTCCATCACTCTCATGCCGAAATTATAGACAAATACCACTACACTCATTCCTAAATTGAATGACCTTGAAAATATATGTTGCTATCATAATATAATTACAACATTTTCCCTTCCTTTCATTCATCAGAATCTTCCCATGTACTACTCCACCTTGTTCTCTTTTCAACCTCTTTCTTCCTTTAGCTGGTGTGTGTGTGTGTGTGTGTGTGTGTGTGTGTGTATGTACATCCGTATATGTAAATACAGCATGCTCAATCTGTATAAGGTTAATTGTATGTATGTCTTCAGGGCTGACCATTGGAAAAACAATCAGTGTGTTCTCATCTGGGACAGACTGTTTCTTCTCCCAGGATTCCTTAGCGAACTGAAATTCTTTGTCTAGGGTTGGTATCTCAAATTTTTTCCTGTTCCACGGATTCCATGTCTATTGTGTTAGCTTTCTTCAGGTCCTGGTTAGGCTGCCATGTTGGTAAGACTTCACTGGTGTAGCTTCTCGAATTTCTGGTAGAGAGAGTATCACAACAGATTTTTGAATTGAATATCACTTAATAAAGAGATAAATGTTGAGGTCTAGGCCTATTCCTTTTAACTTGGAGTGGTGAATATTGTGCAGCGGAGGTCTGCTTATAACACTTCCAGTTGATTAGGTAGGTACTAGGCACCCTAAGCCCAAGGGAGGAAAATGGCATAGATTATTCATTAATTCAAAGAAAATTACTGGATGATTTAATTTGTGTCAGTGGGCAAGCAGACACCTCACTCGTCTCTGAGCACTGTCACTATATATCTATTTCTAAAAGCTGTAGAATATGATAGGAATAAGTCGGAGTCTCATTGCCACTTTACAGGAATGTGAGTTTAAAATAAGCATTCTTTACGGAACCACTCTCTTTGCCCCCAAGAGCTTCCAATTTTGTTGATCCTTCCAGCTCTATAAATATAAGCATATGCATTCTTTCGCTTCCCCTGAACAGCAATACTGGGAACATTCAGGAGACCAGAACTTTATGCTGGAATAACACAATGACTATATTATTATCACCAAAAGAGCATTTTGAATTTTATTAGAAGGAACCAATTAAGATGTTATTTTCAAGCAAAGAGCTTGGCATGGCTTCAGAAAATTACTTTCCAGAGTCAGGCAGGGGCTTAGCTGGCATAGAGAGCCAATCTTGCTTAGAATTTTGACAGCATTAATGCACATGCCACTGGGCTTTTATTCTTAAGCTGATCCTCCTAAAAGCCATGCTTCCTGCCACTGTTCTACATAATTGCCTCAATTCCAGTTTCCATTAGTCCAGCAAGCCTGCTGCTCCTAGAGTGGTAAGGCCTCTGTGTGAAAATCTAATTATGCAAAACCTTTTTCAAGGCAGTCTGCTAATGTCCAAAATATAACTGTTTTCTTTATTGTGACATAGGAAACAGGATAAACAAATGACTAAATTTTTTGCTGTTTTTGTATCTCCTGTATCACTTAATTATCTTGACCACGGTGACATAAGGACTTTTCTTTTATAGATGGAAACATGCCCTTGGTGGCTTCATTTGGGCACATAAAAATTGCTCCACATGGCTTAGCTGCAGGCTATTAAACACTTAGATTTGGGGCTAAGGTAAATGATTTCCTTCCTTTTGGCTATGTCCACAAAGTCTGTGTTATCGTTAAATCTGTTTATCTTCAAGTTTACTTCTACAAATGTTTCCTTACAACTCACATTTGTTTCCTTTACCTTATATCTATCCCCAAGTATTCAAACATGTATTCGATGCTTTTTGTATGAATAATTAACTTCATCACAATATCCATTTTCAATGTCAGTGCTGAGAGGATGTCACAGTGGGTAAAGAAATGACAATACAGGTATTAGAAATGGAGTTAGTTTCCCCAACACCATGAGAAACCTGGAGAGCTGGAAGGGCCAAATTTGAATTCCAGCATTCAGTAGTCAAAGACCAGGGTTGTCCTCCAGTGGCTAGCTAATCATACTAGAAAACTGATTCTTCTGGAGACTCACACTCAACATGTAACATGGAGAGCGACACAGGGAGAGTGACCTAGGACAAGAGCTGACATCCATTTCTGACCTACACATACACACACATATGCACGTGCGCGCGTGTGCGCACACACACACCCATGTATGTGCAGCAGGACATGTGTACCTATACACATGGGAGCATGTGCACGCATACCTGCACACATATGCCTGTAAAAGTTTTTAAAAATGTCAAATTTAAAGTGTAATACATACTTGCTTGTGTAATGGTGCATCTCCTGACACTTGCCTTGCTGTGGCTTTTTGTTTGTGTGTTTGAAGGTTTATGAAAGAAAAGACAATCATGTTGATCACACTATTATTTTCAGGATGGTAAAAACCACAGCCCAGGTTCTGGGATGCTTAGCAGGAATGGAGTTAGAGGAAGCTATGTGTTAAGATGTGCTATTTATTCCCATTTGGAAATCAAATTCAGTGCCAAGTGGCATTTCAGTGAAGTCTCTTCCACGATGACTGGTTTCCAAATTTCACAGTCAATATATGCAACTAAGACAGAATTTAAAACACTTTCTAATATTGCTTCTGAGCAAAACAAATAAAATGAAAGACATGAGAGTTTTAATAATCAAAGGTAACTGCCAAAATTCACTGCACATTTCATGTATTAGTATTCAGGCACAGCCATCCAGATCTCATTTACTTCAAACTAGAAGCTGCAAAATACAATTAGAATAGATTGTCTGAAATTAAAGATCACTAGGGGAACAAAAGCAGGATCTTTTATTAGGAACTGTATGTCCACCTGTCTCCTTCTTGTCTTTGCCACTCATTCACCCACCTAGTTTCTTTGTGGAGACAGTCTAGTAATCTTTTGAAAACAAGACCTGATGAACTGCATTTAGTTCTGTGGGTATTTTAGAACAGACCCATGCAATGTCATGTTTTGCATCTGTATATACAAAGAAGCAACAAAGTACATGTCCCATCTTCGGGGACCTCCCATTAGAGTAAACAGAATAAGTCAACCACATAAAGACCTGTTACAGCAGCCAAAGTCTGGTGTGTGCCATAAAAGGAGAGCAAAGACCTTACAGGGGAGGTGATTTATTAAAAAAAAATTATATATACCCTAAATGAACTTAGAATCTTAGCTTCCAGCCCATTGTAAGCAAAACAATCTCTGCAGCAAATATTGGAGCTGTATCTCAGATGTAGACAGAGTTAAGAGTAAATTAAACTTTGGGCTTTGTTTTATGTTGTTTTGTCCCCACATTCCTACCAGTGCCTGTAACTTTAGTCATTATGGCTGTATGATTCATCATTGACAAGAAGGCTGACGCCTGGTTGCAAAGTTGACTCTGAATGCCCAGATAATTTAAAATCTTAACCACTTCCAGTGGTGATGTCCACAGCTTTTAGTGCCTTTTCCTTTTGCTTTTTCCATAGCTCAGTCTCGCCTCCTCCTCTTCCTATCCTGGCCATGTTTGAGGTTGAATCAAAAAGACCATCTGGTCATTTGCCTGTTGTTTTTGTTTTTGTTTTGATCTTTTCTTCTTCAGAGCAGAAGATCTGATTCAGGGACTGTGCTTACTAGGCAGTCTCTCTACCACTTAGCTAAATGCCTAACCCCTGTCTGCTCATTTTAATAAGAGTGTTTCACAAATGTACAACTCCCCTGTCTCAGTCTCCTTCAGAGTATGAGGATAACTTGGAGGAACTTATTTTGAATATCAGGTACCCAAAATAAATTTGTCAAAATGAATTGAAATATCTTTCATGATTATGAACAAATTCTTTGCCCAGAGTTCAGAAGTTCCTTTCTGTGGAGTTCATTCTCATTGGTACTTTGTCAACACTATAAGAGCATAAGACTTGGGCTTAGAAGAAAATTAGACAATAGTCTGGAAAAAAAATCTGTAATTATGAATTTTGAAAATAGCAGGTAGGTTTAAACTGTGACAACATCGATTTCCATCCATGGATACAGATTGTGGTCACCCAGAGTCTGTTTAAAATCCTGATGCCTGGATCCACCTCAGAGTAACTAACTGGTGATTTGTTGCTGTTATAAAACATTTGTTGTAGTGAGCTCCCTCCTTTTTTTTCTCTCTCTCTCCTCCCTCATCTTCCATCCCTATCTGGCAAAAAATTCTATTAAAAGCCATGTCTGAAGACTAACAAGTAGTGTGGCGAGAGAGTCCCAAGATTCTCTCTGCCTATTCAAGCTTGGTCTAGATGAATGCCAGCTAACTATTAGGCTGGCCCAAGAAACTGTGGAAGTGGTTTTGTGATTTCTGTGCTACTTTACACACACACACACATGTGCGCGAGCGTGTGTGTGTGTGTGTGTGTGTGTGTGTGTGTGTGTGTGTATAAACACTGACCAAAGACAATCTGTGCTGTGCCTATTCTTTACAGTAGGTTGGAGAAAGAGCCTCACAAAATGATACTGAACAGAGGTAGTGCAATGAGTGAGAATTTTTATGGCTTTAGTAATGGATGTATGTAGACTCCAAAGTGTTTACCTGAATTTGACACAAATGACTAAATGAAGAGGCAGCTAGGGTCATTCATCTATGACCTTTTTTAATATTCAAAAACTAAACTTTTCTATGACTGGATGTGGTTATTGAGAACAATATATACATCTCATGTTTATAGTTGGAGGGATATTTAAAATAAAAGGACCTAGGAAGGCCAAGCACTTAGAAACCACTCTGGTGTGAATTGTAGCTCTGGGATGATGATAACTGTAGTATGAAAATGTTATTTTGTATAGTCTGTATAAAAATTGTACCTGAATATGGCATTCACATTCTTGTCCTTTATTTCCATTGTTTTATAAAATAGTGTGACATCATAGAAGTTTCTCAAGTTGTACTTATATGCCTAGAGATGAAGGAAATACTATGGTGAATTCTAGAATGTTTAAAAATGAGACCAATGAGCATAATTTCTACACAACATACTTTGCCTTATTGAGCCTTAAATTGAAACATCATCTGGACCTTTCCACATTCTGGAGATATATTTGTGATTGAGGGACCCCTTAGAAAGTTCAGTAAGAAGATTTTGTTATTTGTTTTCAATGTCTCCTGCATGTTTTCTGCATCCCTTCTTGTCACCTAGTCATAGACTACACATTCTTAAGGCCTTGTTATGCTTACAGTTCATAATCTATGAAATTTGGTGATTGTTTTCTGTGCATGTTGTATAGTTTGATCTGTATATTTAAGAACCTGAATGTGATTTGTATATCAGAGGTTAGAATTTCTGCATATTTTAACATGTGCATGAAATTTTCCCACTTATTAAAAGCCTGGTGCCAAGAAATGTATTATAAAACCTGAAAAGTCACCATGCATGCGCATGGGACACAATTCATAGAGCCCTGCATTGTCCATAGAAACAGAGGGAGCTAATAGGGCAATTTTATTAGATTTACTTT
The DNA here is from genome assembly GCF_003668045.3 of Cricetulus griseus. NCBI lineage: Eukaryota > Metazoa > Chordata > Mammalia > Rodentia > Cricetidae > Cricetulus > Cricetulus griseus. The sequence goes on along the minus strand of NW_023276806.1, from coordinate 176,496,984 downwards.
GCCAGTGTAACAGCTAAGAAAACAGTTAGCTTCTATTTTCCATCACTTTCTGCTGTCAGAATTTAGATTTTCTTTTATTCACGACCACAAGTATACCACACACACTCATTAGTTTGTTACTTTAAACCACATGGAGGTTAAGGTTTATTTGTAAATAATAGGGCAGGAAAATTTTTAACTAAAATAAATGGCACTTTCAAAGAGAACATGGATTTATACAGTTTGTGCACTACTGAGACAAAACAATGACTTGGCATTAGACAGATATTAACAGTGATTAAACATGCTTTATGTTGTAGCCTTATTTCTGGGAGTTTAAATGAGGCAACATGCTAAGCAATAGCCTTGTACCCAGAAAGAACACACACTGCTTTCTTATATTTAGAACCAAAATTTTGTTACTGAAGAGAAATACTGGATGTCATCTAATCTCGCCCTTTTATACTACAGCTTAGGGAGACCCCAAAAAACTAAGAAACTTGGCCTCTGGCCAAGCAGAGTGAAAGTGGCCTACACTGGTTACTTGTCCATCCAAGGGATCCTGCATCACTACCTTCTTTCTGTTTTACATAACTATTTTAAGAAATAAATGGAAGAACTGGGAAACTACAGTGTGGAGCATAAGAGGGCGAAATAGTGGGCATGGTGAGGCTGTAAGGAGGAGACAGGCATAGTGACCCAAGATTTGGAACTATGTCTACACGAGTTGATTAGTTAAAATGCCCACTATTTGCAGGTAGTATCTAAAACAGAAGAACAAAATCAGGTCCAAGTCATCTTTGCTCAAAATCACATGCTCTTTATGCATATCAGAGAGGATCCTAGTTCCTCTTCTTTGAAAATATCAAAATACTCTACTTAGAAAAATATCGTGATGTTTTTAACTGAGCCATAGAAGCACACATCTATGACATCTACAATAAACTTTTTCTCTGATCATTGTGTGGAAAAAAGATAAAGATCTAAAACAACTGACATTCAATTTTAATAAATGATCTACTAAAATGAAATTTAAACAACTGAGCAACAAGGAAACATTTACATTGTGTTTGACTAGAAAAGCACAAATTGTCAACACACAAATTAAATATAGTGTTCTTTCATAATATTCCTTAGAAAAGTTGTCATATATTTAAATAAGAAACAGAACTGTATATGCCACTACATCTCATTGCTTCCTGTGATAATTAAAATTGTTTCACAATGTTCAGAAATCATCTTCAAGTATCCAGTAAGGAAATGGATACTTATAAGCATTGCCCCTTCAAAATAATGGCAAAAATAAATTTTCTACATTTTTGGAAATAAAGAAAGTACTGGAAAAATACTAGTTTTTACAGTATTCATTTTTGGCAAATTTAAAATTCCAGTGAGTCACACCAATAGTATTTAAAATACAGAAAAATTTAAGTTACCTTCCAGTTATGAATTTCTATATGTATATAATATTTAGTATATATATACATATATATGCATATATATCTTTTAAATGTTCATTTGTGTTTTTCAACAATTTTCTGATTAATAAGGTGGTATTTCTTCTCCCTTTAAGTAACTCCTTATAATATTTGGAATATATTTAACATATCATCTGAATTATTTTTGTAATTTCAGAATCTTCATGATCCATTATGACCTAATAAACACAATTTTCCTTAAAATAACTGGAAGTTAGGTGACGCACCTACACCTGTGCTTAAGGTTTTGGATTGAGCACAACATCCATACATTGTCTATTTCTTGCTTCCATCACATTTATAATCCTATAGGAAGACAAGAACTGTACAACAGATGTCATTGTTAACATTTGGTGTTAAATGCTAGACAGATGAGAGGAAAATATAAGAGAAAATGTAACATCTGAATTATACTGGAGAAAGATACCATTTAGGAAAATACATATAGGAAAGAAGAAACATTATTTTTGGTAAAACAATGGAATAGACAATCCCCTACCTTACTCTGTCTACTATCTAAGGCAAATATGAGGCTGAAACTGATGGTGCTGGCTACAGAGATGAAGATGGAATGGGATGGGATAAACTATCTTCCAAACAACTTTTTCCAAATGATCCACATGCTGCCATAAGAAAAGGAGTTGATTGGTGTCTAAGGTATACACAGAAGAAAGCAAGAGTGTATTAGTCATGCTTCTGTCTGAGGAACAGAACTAAAAGAATGGACAGGTATTAAAACAAGATTTATTAGCATGGCTCATGCCTTCCACCAATGGATGTCTTACATGAAAGAGGCTTAGGATCTTAACAGCTACTCAGCCTATGAGGCTGAATGCTGATAAAGAACACAGCCTTACACAAGATATGGTTATTGATGGTATATTAAAATGATAATGATGAAAACAACTCACACATGTAGCTGATAATCAGATTAGCACTCTGAGCAGCCCAGTCTCAGATGCACACTGAGACCTGGCAAGAACCCCAAAAGAGCCTGCACTGCAACTCTCCTCCTCAGTCTTTATCCTATCCCTCTACGTACCTGTGACTATGCCGAGATGGGTGTGGTCAATGGTAGCGGAATCCAGGGTGACTCTCTATAATACCCCTTTTAGTTAAAAAAAAAAGGATTTAAACTTGAAACAAAATTAAATTGTGTACAAAATGTCTTACCAAATGTAAAAGCATATATAGGTAGAAAATGAACAATAATTATGCACCAAATTTTGTAAGTGGAAAGACGACTTTACACAGTAAGGTGAACTGTGGTATACATATTATACCTCAGTTACATCATACAAGGATCTATAACAGTGTAAGTTGTCTATAGCTAATAATCACTAAGGTGAATCACAAGAAGATATAATAATCTACCTATGATTCTTCCTAACCATATCTATCCCATCTAAATTCTGAAGTCATTTGAAAAGGATGTCCAAGCCTGAACACAACCTTCCAATCCCAACCTTAAACAATAGGAAACTAACCATGACCAGGTGTACATTATCCTTAGTGTCAACAGTGGGGAAAGGGGTCATAGGAGTCTCAGAGTTACTTCCTGCTGAAATGGGATGATGATAACCTCATGGGGTCCTGTAGGAAGAAAATGTTAACGTAGTGAAAGTCTCGAGTGAACAGCTACAACATTTGTACCCAGTCTCTGTTTGGTGGGAGATGCTTGACTGAAATTCTTGATTGCAGTTCTTATCTTGATTGAAGTCCTTGTTTGATTGAAATTCTTATCTGAAGCTCTGGCCAGAGTGTAGTTAGAATGCACACCATCTCAGCTAGCTGCTCTGGAGTTGTCTAGAGCAATTTAGTCTGAAACCAGTTTTAGAGTGGTGATTGTCAGTTCAAACAGGTCAATCAATGAGTTGGGGCCCCATTTTCTTTCCAGTAAGTTTAGAGATTGCTGTTAGGGAATTCTTTGTTTGCTGTGGGGAACTTAAACATCAATATCAGCACAGAAATTTCAACCCTGTGGTCTATAGCCTGAAGATTTATGTCTCAAAATTACAAAGGAACTTCAGGTGACTTTTTAGGCAGTGAGATGTCTCTGTCAGTTCTAGAGTTTATGTATTATCCTTATCTGGTCTTTGACGAAGTTGAAGACAGATAATCATGGTTATAGTTTTCCTTAGTTACGATAAAAGATAAGTTACATATAAGACTTTAGACTCACAACGATAGGATAGAGAATAGAATATTTTCTTTAAATCTTGCTAAATGTTAATAAACTTAATATTGTAACTATAGTTCTTACTTGATAACTGTTTTGTTAGATATTTTACTATGTTAATGTTAAAATCCTTCTTTTTATTTAGACAGAAAAGAGGAGATGATGGGGGACGGCCTTCTGTGTATTTGTTTGTCTTATTGGTTGATAAATAACGCACTGTTGGCCAATAGGGAAGCAAGATAGGTGGGACTAGGAGTCAAGGAGGATTCTGGGAAATCTAGTAAAGGGAGAGAGTTGCCATGTGATCCCAGGAAGAGAGGACACATAAGGCCACATCGTCAGTAAGTCCTTATAAAAATATATAGATTAGTAGTTATAGTTGATAATTAAGACTGAGCTAGCAAATAAGAAATCGTAGTCCTTGGCAAGCAGCACTGTAACTAATATAAGTCTCTGAATGTTATTTGGGGACCCTAAAGTGGCATCCGAACCCAGGCAGCTGGTAGAGTTATCATCTTACAGGATGCCTCAGTATCCCCAATTTCACATTGAAGTCCCAGAGCTTTTAAGGAGAGTCACAGGTCTTTAATACACTTTGAAAGCCAAACAATACTGAATTCTGGTATCAGGGAAGGCATACAGTGGCCACACAGTAGATGAATGTGCCAGCATAGTGAAGGCAAGTAGGCTAAAAGCAAAGCTGCTTCCATCTCCTTATCTGGGCTAGCACTGGATGGTATTTATATTGAAGCCTAAGCCCACTTGACATAACCTGATCATTAAAATCCCTCACAAGAGTGCCCAGAGGCTTGCCTTTTAATTGATTCCATGTCAAGGTGACAACCATGATCAACAAACACAAAAAGCTGTACAAGGAGGTGAATACAAGTAACCCAGAAGAAGATGACTATAAACTATAGCAAAAACTAAAAACAAGTAGAAACTCTTCAGGTCACATCTTTTGACTAGAGTCAGGTGCTCATCAGCTAGCTCTGAGACAAGAGATTAAAGTACAATATCAAGACACCCAGTCTATAGATTCTGCCTCTTCCTGGCTGCTGTCTTTCTTTAATAAAGAATTGGAAATATATTCTGAGGAAAATCACAAGAAACATAATTTTTATTAGAGCAATGAAAACTATAGGGAAAATCATCATAAAATAACCAAGAAGAAGAGTTAGATACCCACAGTGGGAGTCTAGTTCGGAACTTCAGTAAGTGGAAAGCAAGGCAGCCATGTATGAATCTTCCTGAAGTCCTGGGCTTGATTCTGGGATCTTAGTAAGCAAGAGCTCTGCCACTGAGCTACATTCCTTAGTTTGTGAGAGGGTCTTTTTAAACATTTTACATGGATGGATATTTTGTCTGGAAGTATGTCTATGTACCATATGTGTGTGGTGACCTTGGATTCCAGAAAAGACATTAGATTCCCGGAAACTGGAGATGTGGATGGTTGTGAGCAACTGTGTAGGTTCTGGGAATCAAACTTGGGTCCTCTGGAAGAGCAACCAGTGCTTATAACCATGGATCCGTGTCCCCAGCCCCAAGAAGCAGTCATAAAAACTCACAATCCATTGTTAACTGTATTGTGAGATTATAGACATGTGACAACCAACCTCCTGTAGGATATATCTTTATAAATGATTGTAAATGCAAATGTCAAATGATATAGTCAATTTTAAATGCAATAGTATATCATATCCTGTTTTGTATGTGATTTCTCGTTTTAGATTTGATAGTTAAATTCTGCCTGATAAAAATTACTCCACAACTGATTTTTTTTTTTCAAATGAATCACCTGTAGCTCATTTCTAAATCTGTAAGGATTGCAATTTCATTACTCCCAGTTTGATTGTAACTATCCACTTCAAAAGAAGGGCAGACTATTCTCTACATGAACTCAAGAAGTTTCAATTTTGCTGTCCTCTTTGAAGTTAACAGTTACCTTTGAAAATAGGTTTTTTTGATCAATTGGTATCTTCTTCTATTCATGTCTTTTCTTTGTTTTGCATTTTTTTTTCAGATAGCCTCTTAGATAGCCTGTAGAGTCCAGGCTTGCCTTGATGTTGCTGTGTATTTTGGGCTAGTTCAGATTTGTGATATCTGCACCTCAGCCTAAAGAGGTCTATGATTTCAGGAACAGGCTACCACATTCAATGTGTCGCATGCATTTTATCATATAAAATGAGAAAATTATAATGTAAATGAAGGGTTTAATGCTATGTTTTTCTTTTTCCTTGCTTTTGTTGTTGTTCTTTTTCCCCATATCTCCTCAAGTTTTCCAAATAATTGAAGTTTGTGATGAAAATCCTTTATTTTGTAGATGTTAACAGGGGCTGGAGAATATATGTTGTTTCTTTGGCTTGCTTCTATTGAGGAAGCAGAAGAAAGCCTGTGAACCCATGGACCTGGATAGATAAGGGTAGTGGAGTGGAGCTTACTATAACAGACTTTTCATGGTGAAGAAGTATACAGATTAGGGTCTTAGGGTCAAGAAAGGAAGGTGCAGGGGAGTCTTGTTGCTTTGTTAGATTTCTCATGGACTGTCAAGGAATCAACCAAGCATCATAAAATTCTGAGTATATCTGAAATTTCCATGAAAACTAACACAAGGTTAGAGCACAAAGTCCTAACTACTGTTTAATGAGATAGCTCTGAACCAAGAGATGAAACAAAATACAAAGGACTTGTGGGTAGGATTCCTCAATGTTCATTGTTTAGGGCTCTGCAATTGGAATATGAACATTTAGACTCTTGCTAATTCAGGGAAGTCTGAAACAATGTCTAGATTGCTAGTGTGTATGTTTCTCAAGGGGCTAAAGGACAGTGCTTTGACGCTGAGACGTAATGGCATCCCATTGGATGGTGCATTCACTTGATACACACATTGCTTCTTTTTTTCTTTTCTTAGTATTTGGAGAAAACTAATGCTATGCTACCAATATTACATGACCTAGAACAAAACGTTTTAGGAACTTGCTAGTCACAATTTCTCTGAAAACATTGCTCTAAGGTCTTGGTTCTGCTTCATTGTCTCTGGAACTCCATGAACTTTGTATCTTCTCATGTGCCAATATAGTTGGGCCAAGTTCAGTCTCCACAAGCTTAAGCATTTCATCTTTTAGACCAGAAGATTGAATGTATTTGGAGGCTTTTTAGTTTTTTTCTCTGACATGTAATGGCTAGTACCCAATATGAAATGAACTTTGTACGTGGGGTAAGCAGCTCTTTCAAGTGACTCAATATATTTCTGTTCTGATTACCTCTAAGACAAGCAAAACCAGCAACCAACACCTTAATAAGGAGTTTGACAAACTGAAGGGAATAGTTTTAAGCTTTGCCTCCAGGTTACAGTATTTCATAATGCTATAATTTGTTAGACGCCATACAACATTTTGATTTGGGGATTTGATTCATCCACTTAATCTTGGCTTAGAGATTGAATCATCAGTTTAATCTTTCTGCCTTGTTTTAAATTCCGTTTCTGAAGGCAGAGTCATGATGACACACATTTTCTAATTTGTTACTCACCTCCTCACAGTCTCTATTTCTATCATATCGAAATGGCTCAAATGACATCTTACACTTGGTGATGACTTGTATAGAAATTTGACAACTAATTAGAAACACTGGATATTTTAAGCACAAAATTAAAATAAGATATTTAAAATGAACTTGATATATCACACCTTAAATTTTGGATATGCTCTGTGAAGTGATAGTTCATTAAAGTACAATTTTGTCATTGAGTATTTTCTCTGGAAGCTATATGTATAATCTTGGAACCGGTATACTAAAGAAATACATGCATTAATTAAGTAATATTTGGGTGATTTTACAACTCTGAAGAGCCATGTGGTCAATATTGGAATGAGAAAACTACTAACCAGAATTTATTATTCAACAATACATGACTTTCAAGGCTGTGATTATAAATATTTATTTTGTTGAATTAATGAATGTTATTCATTTATTCACACATACAAATTCCATTACTATTTTTGCTATGATTTATTTATATTATTATGCTATATAACAATATTGACATGATAATAATATTTATTATTTGGGGCTGAATACACATTGGTGGCAATTTAGTACCTGTTACATTTCATAAACTTTATAACATTACCTATAACAGGTTGAATTTTAGCTATCTGAACCCTTACTCACCAAGCTTCTAAGTCATTTCCTATGATAAGACTAGTGCATACTAGGGCTCTTTAAGGAATCAAATTTCAAGGGGCTGTTGAGATGATGGATCAGTGGGTCAAGGCACTCATCACCACGCTTGATGATCTTAGATTCATTCCCAAAACCCAAACTGTGGAAGGTGGGAGCTAACACTCACAAATTATCCTCTGACTCCACATGCATCTTGTGCCATGCACACACACACACACACACACACACACACACACACACACACACACACACACACACAAAGTAACATTTTTTAAAAAGAGATTTAGTTTTGAGATCTAAAACACCCATCCAAGCCCTTTTCTCCCCATTATTGTGTGGATACATAAAAAAAATTGTGTGCATATTTATTGAATGTGCAATGTACAAAAGCATATTATCAAATAATAGAAATAAACCCCCAAAAGAAAAGAAAATACACTTGCTATTCAATTAGTTACTTTTCTGGTTGGCCTTTGCTGTACAAATCTTCATCAGCAGAAGCATTTGCTGGTCATTTTGGTCTCTCTGTCTGAAGGAGCCCTAAAATCCCAGAATGTTATAGATTCAGTAGAATCTTATAAACACAGCTGCTCCATCTCAAGGGAGACAACTGGAAGAGAAAATAGCAATCCATTCTCAGCAGGTTTATTGGAGTAGATGCTCTGCTCAGCAGGTTTGTGTAAACTAAGGGCACACTGGGCCAAGTCAGGACAGATTAGAAGACTGAACTGGCAGATTCCCTGCTCTGGGACAAATGAACAAATGTACCCTGTAGTAAGTGAATTGAGCTGGGCTGGAAGGGTAAATAGAGTGCCTAGATGCCTCTACTTAATGTAATATTCAAAAAGGATTTTAAAGTAACTAATTTACATAGATGGAACAATCACTGTGAATTGGCATGTGTTTACTTCTCTTATCAACAAGACTCTTCAGTTTTCACTCTAAACAGTAGTTTTTATATCAGTTCACCACTATTTAGAGATTTAAAAAGGCTGATATAACCCTCTTTGTTGTTTACCTAGTGGGTAGGGGAGAAAGAAATTGGGAGATAAGGTATATATCAAATGTATAATATGGTAAAGAGTCATTATACTTCTATTCCAGACACTATGTAGGATTCTCTTTTGGAAACAATACAGGAAAGAATCTTGAATTGCAAAGATATAATAAGCCTGTTGCAAGATCTAATCTTGAGAATTGTCTCCATTGATGATAGTCTGATTGTAAAGGAAATAATTTCACGGAAGTGTAGTCTGTGGAAGCCTTCCATGGAAAGGGTTTCATAGAAAAAGGTAACTTCTGCTCAACATAAAACACTGGGCTTACATTTCCTGGGAACACAAATTTCCTTAAAGCTTTTGAAGGTTTGCTTTCTGTATTTTGTTGGTACATGTGCTGGTCTTGATGTTTATTATTCTCCAGTTCCCTGGACAGTTTTTGTATATCGTCAACATATTGCTACAACCTGGCTTCTGATGTGTCATCACAATCTGGTGACCTTTAAGGAGAAATTTACGGTGGACATCAAAGCAGTCATAAAAACATAAAGACATCCCTCCACACAGAAAAGCAGTCACTTCACTATTGCTATGGGACATGTGGCCAGGGTTTACATATGCAGCACCTCCCTCTAGTTTGTTTGGAAAACAGTGCTGCCATTTGTAAGGGGAGGATTGCTTATATTCTCGCATCAACACCTCCTGGGCAAGCCAGTTTCCCTCTGCCTGGCCTTCCTGTTTGCTTGGATAGAAAATACTTTCTGCTTATCTTCATCTTATAATTGTCAGGAAGAAGTCTGTGACACACACGATGTGTTACTTATTTGGGGTGTTATCACACAGTAGTCTTTTTTGTGCTCTACCTAAGGACTAAAATTTTTGTAGCAACAAAGGACTAAGTTTCCAGGTAACAAAGACTAGTGAAATAAGAGATAAAATAAAAATTTTATCTTGATCTTAGAGATTTGGATTAGTTTCAATCATCCTATCCGTAAAGCAAAGCAATTCAAATATAGAGTTATAACTAAAATATTTCATATCCTTTGAGATGAACATTTTAATTAAAAATATTTGAATTCTACTTTTATTAGCTTATACATAAAATTGGGGATACGTTTATTCTGCTTATGTTATAATGATAAAATGAAAATAGCATTTTTAGATTTTTATTATTTTTACTCATATCTATTATTCAAACTAATAAAATCCAAGCCAAACTTACTAAGCCCAATGCCATATTTAGTGAAATACAATTTCTGCTCCCAACTGGCCTCACAGTCTGTGGCAGCAACTGAAATACCAGAGACCAAAGAAGGAACTCCCTAGGCTTGTTTATCACAGTGATGCTTTGATACTGTGGATTTTAAAAACTTTTCTTCAAGGAACTAATGAAAAGAGAGAGAGAGTGGTGATTATTTCGAATTAGGGATGACTGATGGTCTGAGGTTGAGTTGCTACCTTGTGCCATGTCCTCGTGATTTAAAGATGTGTTTGGATGTTGAGAAAGATTCCAGAGCTGATGTACCTGCAAAGGTCCAGCTGAACAGTCCTGAGGGCACTCTGACCCTGTGTGGGTGTCCTCTGTGGGAAGAGCAAGAAGGATACCTAAGTCATAAGACAAAACACAAATGCCTCTCCAAACGGTGGTGATCTTATGTCTGGCTGCCAAGTGCTGTAAGGGGGAGGTGAGAGTTCAGGCCCTAAAGGTGCCTGTGGTAAGCATGTATCAAAATTTTCTTTTCACAGCTTATGCAGATTGAGTATAAAATTAATCTCACTTGACAATTCAAGTGACTCGACTCTGATTCAGTTTGTAACAGTTCCAATCTGGCAGACATCAAGCACAGCTCTTCCTAGGTCTGGCTTTTCCATAATTGAACCTCTTTGTTAAGAACTGAGCAGATTCTAAACTTCACATTCATGTACTGGGTACTAAGAATCAACTGTTTCATTTTTTTATTAATTTAGATTTTATTCTTTTTTTTTTTTTTTGAGACAGGGTTTCATTGTACCTTTTGAGGTTGTCCTGGAACTTGCTCTGTAGATCAGGCTGTCCTGGAACTCAGAGAGATCCACCTGCCTCTGCCTCTTAAATGCTGGGATTAGAGGTGTGTGCCACCACTAGCCGGCCAGAATTTACTTTTTAAAATTATATGTATGTGTCTATCTGTGTAGGGATATGTGCATGTGAGTGCAGGTGCCCGAGGAAGCTGGAATCAGGAATCATACCCCCTGGACCTGGAATTTCACATGGTTGCAAACTATCTAAAGTGAGGGTACTGGGAAGAGCAACAAGCACTCTTACCCACTGAGCCATCTATGCCATCCAAGAATAAGACACACCCCCTTCTATTTATTTTACTTCTGGAAAGAGGCTAATTTATTAGAAATGATTTTTGCTCATTCATGCATTTTGGGTTCATTACTAAATAAAATGTTAAACTTATAAAGTGACATGAGACATCTTAAATTACTGAGAGAAAATCTAACAATGTAATAGAAGAAAGTGTTCCAAGTAGCTCATATGATAGAGAGAGAATCCTGGTTCCTTGGGCCACCCTGTTAGTGCCATGCATCTTTATTTCATTCCTGTAGATGTATTTATCTTCCAGATTTCTTTGTTGCATAAAAGGATTAGGTGAATATCACTTCCTGGTATGACTCTTTCCTTTACAGCCTTTTTAAGAAGAAAATTCATATTTATATATCTTTTTATGTGGAACGCATCCAGATTAAACACTAATGTATAAAAGTTTTCCAGATAACACTCAGAGTTCTATTGGATATCTTTACACTATTCTAGGATTTAGACAAAAAGAATAAAGAATATATCCAATTAAAACAAGAAAGGAACTCTTGAACCTAGCCATGCACACAAGAAAAATAAATTGTTTGAAGTGAGACATGAGGTAATTGTGATTCCTTCAGGAGAATTCCAATACTCATCTGTGCTAACATAGCTCCTGAGATGAAATTTTTCACTGACACCAGTACTTAGCTGATCACAAATGTCCACTTCTATGAACCAAGAGCTCTACGGAATGGCATTTTATGATTGTTATATCAAACATGTAAACTATATGAGGCATAGCTTACCATGTGAAATACCAGAAAATGTATTTCTTAAAAGTTCTATTAGAGATAGAGCAAAGGACTACCAGCCTACAATCCACACCTTCAGAGAAGCTAGGAAACAAGGAGGACCCTAAGAGAGGGACATACATGGCCCCCCGGAGAAAGGGGAAGGGACAAGATCACATAGGCAAATTGGGAGCATGGGGGAGGGGAGAGGGAGCTACAAAGAAGAAAGGTGGGAGAAGGACAAGAGGGAACAAGAAGATTGAGTCAGGGGAAGAATAGAGGAGAGCAAGAAAATAGATACCATCAGAGAGGGAGCCATTATAGGTTTATAGAGAAATCTAGCACTATGGAAATGGCCAGAGATCCACAAGCATGACCCCAACTAAGAATCTAAGCAATAGGGGAGAGGCTACCTTAAATACCCTTCCTCTATAATGAGATTGATGACTACCTTAAATGTCATCCTAGAGCCTTCATCCAGTAGCTGAAGCAGACACCCACAGCTAAACACTGAGCAGAACTCCTGGAAACCAGTTGTGGAGAGGGAGGAGTGATGAGCAAAGAGATCAAGACCAGGCTGGGGAAACTCACAGAAACAGCTGACCTGAACAAGTGTGAGCTCATGGACCCCAGACTGAGAGCTGGCAAACCAGCATAGGACTGAACCACGCCCCTAAATTTGGTGTCAGTTAGGAGGCCTGGATAGTCTATGGGGCCTCTGGTAGTAGATCAGTATTTATCCCTAGTTTTGAAGCCCATTCCCCATATAGAGATACTCTCTCAGCCTAGACACATGGGGGAGGGCCTAGGCCCTGATCCAAATGATGTGACAGACTTTGATGATCCCCCTTCGAAGGCTTATCCTCCCAGGGGAGCAGAGAGGGGATGGGATAGAGGTTTGTTGGGGACATGGGAGGATGGGAGAGAAAGGAAACTGGGATTGATAAGTCAAATAAGATTGTTCCTAATTTGAATAAATAAAATATTATTTATAAAGAAAAAAAATTTGTAGAATGTAGCTCCCCTTATCTATTTCCAAGACAACAGTGCTTGCCTGAGGCTGCCTTTTCAGTGAACACTACATAATTGTATTTTGTTTCCTGCAGTCTTGCCCCACAATAGCAGAGTAAATCTCCAGTTCTTTGTTCTGAACTCAGGCTCCTCATTTGCATCATAATACATGCATTTTGGGGCCATCGTCAAATAGACTTACAGTTCCCTAAACACAAGCATTTTGATACAATTAAAAAAATAACTGTCTTAGTTACAGTTACTATTGCTGTGGTGAAGCAGCATTACCAAAGCAAGCAGGAGAGGAAAGCCTTTATTTGGCTTACTCTTATACATCCTAGTCCTTCATTGAAGGAAGTCAGGACAGGAACTCAACCAGGGCAGGAGCCTGGAGACAGGAACTGATGCACAGGCCATGGAGGGGTGCTGCTTACTGACTTGTTCCCTGTAACTCGCTCAGCCTGCCTTTTTATAGAACCCAGGACCATCTGCCTAGTAGTGATCCCACCCACAATAGGCTGGGATATACCACACCAATCGCTAATTATGAAAATGACCTACATACATGCCTATAACCTGATCTTTTTGACCCTTTTTTTCTCAATGTAGCTTCCCCCCTCTCCAGTGATTCTAGCTTGTAGCAAGTTGACACAAAACCAGCCAGCACACTAACTCTGCTGGTTATAGTCACTAAAAGGATGGTAGCACATATGTGCAATATGGATACTTTGGACAAAATGATAACTCTTATCTCACTAAAGGTAAAATGGGTACAATGAGAGATTTCATCATGCTTCTTAAAACACCATGTAATTTAAAACAAGAATTATTTCTTATGGAATTCTGAATTGAATAGGTTCCAACTCTGGTTGATCGCCTGTAACTAAAACCTTGAAATTCAAAGCTACAGTCAATGGAGGGCTATTATATATCAATTCAAAATTTTTGCTTTAATGTAGCCTCAAATAAATGCAAAAAGATATATATATATATACATCTGATATATATATATATATATATATATATATATATATATATATATATATCAGAGCAACTCATTGCCTCCCAGGATATGAATACTGTTTTGATATAAAGCACGTTTCTCCAAAGGGGATTATTTAGTGTTTGGAGAGAGCCATTTCACTGACCTAATGCATATACTAGCATTAATAGCATTTTAGGACATGACCATAGTAGATGTATTATCAATTGTACTGATCACAGTCAGCATTTATTATGGTTCCTTCATGAATGACCAGGGGAAATTTTGCACTGCACATATAGAACATGGCTTCTTCTTCTGTACCTTAATAATCTGTATGCTATAGCATTTTTCATTCATTAGAATATCTCCACTTGGTTAAGGTATAATGTATTCCAAAATATGTGTTATTAAATTAACAAATTACATGAATAGTTTAATTCATCACTACTTTCTCTTTAAGTCATACTTGTATGAACAAGTGGAGCAGATCCACACGTAAATAGGCATCCTGGGGCTCTTAAGATATTAGGAGACAATTCTTTCCATGGCAAATGTTTCATGGCTTGACATTTTGCCCCTTGAGCTGTCTTCATTTTCCTGGATGATTAGAGGTTTTTAGCCTCACTAATTGGCTATCTGCACAAGGGACAATATGAATATAATTCTTTAACTTTATGTCAATTCATTGCTGCTGCTATGCAGTCAGTTGCAAATGCAGTTAATTGTTCCCATGATTGCTAAGATTAAGCATCGTATGTAGGAGAAAGAGGCTTGGGTTTTCCACACTACAAAAGATAAGCTCTGGGTGAATGTAGCAATCCTGGCATTCACTTTCCTAATCAATTACACATGCAAAGTCCTTTAGCAGTGCCAGAAATTGTCCATTATTTTTTGTAGGGTTTCTATAAATCACAAAGTGGACTCAGAGGATGTATCAATTAAATTTTCTTGGAAGCTGGTGGTGCAATGCTGGTGGTAGTAAATTTGACTTCAACTTAATGTGGATTCAAATCTCTCCCTTTCTTACAACTTTTTCAAATGTAATTATAGATTAGCTATAGGCAGAGTTATATTTGAGGTTCATTTGTAAACATAAGTATGTTATTCTTATCAATTTCTTGGTTGAAATAGCTGAAAAACCTTGACAGAATCTGCATGAGTACGTTTTATTCTTCAGGCAACAAAACTAGTAGGTAATTTTGGTAGGAAATAACCTCCCATCCTCTGTGTGCTGGTGTGGTGCTGATGTGGTGTGGTGTGGTGTGGTGTGGTGTGTGTGTGTGTGTGTGTGTGTGTGTGTGTGTGTGTGTGTGTGTTGTGTGTGTGTGTGTGTGTGTGTGTGTGTAGTCTAAGGGTTGATGTTAACAATTCCTCAATCGCTCACCACTTTATGTTTTTGAGGTATGGTTTCTCGCTGAAGCTAGAACTCGCCAAATCAGTTTTCCTAGCTAGCTGATAACCTACAGGAATCCGCTTGTCTCTGCCTCCCCATTCTTGGAATTATAGACTATTCCCACCATGCCTAAATTCATAAGAATGATAGAGACATCTAAACTCAGGTTCTCATACTTTCATTACCCTTTGAGCCATGTTCCCAGAATCATAGATCATCAGAAAGATTGTGCTTCCTAGGAACCAAGTTCTATTCAGAGAATGCCAACAGTAATAACTCTGCAAAAATGATTACTCTATAGCAATTTCAGTGCAAAGAACATCCGAGAAATATGATGGAGAATTATATTCTGTAGTAGAAGAGTGTGTATAGGTGGAGATAAGTAGGAGATTGTGGTCTTGGTCTAAAGGAAAAACCAATGACGAGCTTAGATATTTTGAAGAGCTTGCAGATTTCATAGCACGAATTTCTAACCTAAACAACTACTATGATTTTTAAACTCAGTACCTCACCACAGTATCACTGTGAATATTTAACAAATGCTTATTGTTTAGCACCATGAACCAGTGGTGTTTATATGGACTTTGGAAGTCCTAATACTCTGAAGTACTCCTATCATAGAGGACCTTATGTTCTTATGAAAATGAACGGATATATAACAATAAACATATAAATTAGCAAATTACTGTGTATCTCAGGCAATGACAAATCTCAGGCAATGACAAATTTCTAAGCTTTCTCACTGTACATACATGGAGAGAAACAGAGAGACAGAGAGAGAGAGAGAGAGAGAGAGAGAGAGAGAGAGAGAGAGAGAGGGGGGGGACATAAGTAGGATGATAGTGATCTGTATGGATAGAAGGTAGTCTACAGTATTAAAAATAGGCCATGAATTGAATTACTCATGAAGTTTAGTTACTTATTGCTTGGGTTTATGCTAAGGACTTCCTGTAAAAAGACTTTTCATAGTGTATTATGTGGCTGGAATCTGTTCCATCACTCTGTCTCTTGGATAGGGCAATCAGATGTTCACATTTCCTTTTTCTTGCTTTCCTTATGAGATATATCATGTGCTCTCTGTCTCCCTCCTTAGGATGCTTGATTACTTGTGCCTTGGCAACTTGCATTTGGTCTTAAAGGAGACATGTTGCATCATTTGTTGTCTTTCCTGGATCTCCAAGAAGCCCTTCTCAGGGTTCATTTTCATTTCTCTATGTTCAGATATCACCTCTTACTTCAAAAGAAGCTCCCCTAGGCCAGGTATTCCAGCTGATCTGCATTTTGTTCAACACAAATTCTATGAATACATTTTGGGAGTTGCTGTTTGTAGGTCCTCTCTCCTGCTGGTTGACTTTCAGTCATAGCCTCCTTACAGTTCTAACATTCATCTGATTTGACTTCTTTGTAACATTTAATACTGTGAAAAGTCTTTAAAGCCATAATGCTGTCTTACTTTATATCATTCTTACCTTCATGAGTATTTTAAAGGTTATGAGTGTTAAAGGCACATCATGAAGTTTAGACTAGCTTTGAATTGCTGTTTTCTTGCCTCTACCTCCCAAGTGATGGGATTACAGACATGCATTACCATACCTTGCTTTTAAATGTTCTTGCAAGTCCTTTTAAAGTCATCTTTTGTTCCTTCTATTTGACCTCAGTGTCCTTATGGGTCACACTGGATTTTCTGGGCAACATGACTATGACCCCCCATATCCATACTGAAATACCTTTCTAGAATTATCTCAAGTCCAAGTCTTTGTTGTATGCAGTGTTCTCATATTTATCCCTGTGCTCATGGCTGATGTGAACATAGGCAGACATACTGTCAACCTCACCATCTGGATACATTTCTTTACTCCTCCTCAGCAAATTATAAACAATTCTGTGCTTTAGAACTTAAAACCTAAAGCTTCCTCAGTTACCTTGGTTACCCAATGTCAATCTTTTTGTGAAATTATACTCATTTTCAATTTATATACTTTGAAACAAAATAAACAGGACCTTAAAAATCAATTTCATGTCAATATAAGAGCCTCTGATCATAAAATGAAGTTAAAATTTAAGCGAGGAAAATACATCTTAAGACTATCATTGCATATTTGAAACAAAAGATGTGATTTAGGTAGGAAAAATTTTTCCCCTTGTATGTGACTTCATGATATGAGAAGCTTTGAGGATAAATTTACCTTTACTGTTCAGTTGCTTCCACTATACTAATCTAGTCTCACATATAAATTATATCTTAAATTTCAGGAATATGTTTGTTGGAATTTTTTAAGATTTGGTGCCATAAACAACATCAATGCATAAAAACCTAGATGGGAAAATAATTGTGTAATTATTGGTGTTTATGTACAGAGAAAAACAGTGTAAATATATCTTTCTGTTGTATCTGTCAATTCACATTTGCATTTATTAAGAGGTCAAACACTGTTTGAAACATCAATGCTTACTATAGCCAAATAGTATGAAAGCCCCCATTCAAGTTGATTATTGTTTTCTAAACTGTGCTATAAAAATTCTTGTTGATAAAGAAAAACAACAACAACAAAAAAAACACACACCAGTCCCAAAGTCTACACATCTCAATGATCTCTTACACATTTAGAATAGCCATTCAGAAAAGAAGTCCTGGAGATTCCCATGAATTTTACACTTTTAGTAAATGAATGTAATTTAGGCATTTTTGAGCCAAAGACAAAATTAGAACTAGAAAAGCAATGAACTTTATTTCCTTTTCATAACTTATTCCCATTACCTAAGTCCTTCCTCATCTCCATATACTTTTCCTTTCTTGTTCCCATTTCTTCATGTTGTACTATGCCCACATCTACAGTAGTTAACATATATGCATATATATGTATATATATATGTTACATTCTGCTTGTAAAAGAGAATATGCAGATGATATAGCACCAGATTAGATGAGGAGTATTGGGAATTACAAGTTCACTTTATAATCTTCATTACAGGGGTGAGGGCATTGTTTTTCCCTATAAAGTGTCTGTCAAAGCTGGAGAACCTTACATTCTAAAGATCTTGGAAATTGAAGCAGGGTGAAGCCAAACATCCAGATTTGAGGAAGAATTTAGTAAGCATAACTGACACATATCCAGTCTGGACAAACATAACCAACTGGGAGTGTTGTTGAAAATTCATGGCTATCACTGTAGGGAAAGTTTGTATGTAGTGACATGCTCTGTGCATAGGTTTTCCTGTGATCTTCTAATGAGGTTCACTCAGACACCAACTGTGGAGTAACTGGAAGTCACATGCATACTGACACCATTTCTAGCTAACTGGTGCCACCTAATCTGACAAATGGCACCATGTATGTCCTCAGTGCCCTCTTCCCAGGACAAAGCTGATGATAAACAACAGTGGGGTATGGTTATTGTAGTCTGTTGAGTCCAGTTTCACATAACCCGAAAGCCACTTCCCAGGAATTGTTGGGAGAAGGGCAAAGATGCTAAGAGCAGTAAAGCAGTGATTTACAGAACAAGAGAATGCACACTCTACTGAGAAGGGTTTCCCACTTTACCAAGGGGGATTTTCCAAATGACAGATCAAATTGTCAAGGGAATTGACAATTTGTGTATCTTAATTTAACCATTATCAAAGGGTTTTAATTTATACTGTGAAGGAAGCCATTCTATAATCAAAATAAGTTTGAGTATGGATTTCAATGATTAGATAGCAATAGTGATTATATTTTAATAATTTTCTAAATAATTAAGGTATAGATTTTGTAGTTTCCGACGTAAATTAGAATGCATCTGTACAATGAATTAATTTTAAATGAGTTCAACATTGTTACTATTCTCTTATTCAGATGAATATGGTGACTGAGGCTGAGAGGCCAACCCCAAGGAAGTTATTACATAAAACAAATGGGAGATGTTTCTGGGCCTAAAACAAACCATTTGTCTCCCCTCTCCATGCCCAGTCTTTCCACCTCCCACAAGCTGCCCTACACAGTCTTTTAAATCTCAGCTTATTTGTTCCTCATGGTAGCACCAAGACAGATTATGAGCCTTGAATCCCAGTGGACAGAATGAAAGTTTCTAATGTCACTAAGATATTGATCACCTGAAAACTTGCTATATATAATGCATTCATAATGTGTGACTTAGTAACTTCTGCTTCCTCCGTATATATTTGTGTATACATAGTCTCCCTGTGTGTTAGAAACATTTTATTACTAAAAAATAAATATAAAAGAAGATATATCCCCGTGTGACCTTTAGTGTAGATGAAATTTGTGAAAATCTCATAGAATTTTGCTAATGTTGAATAATATGGATAGCTATCATTACTGTTGCAAGTGGAACAAATACCCAGGAGGCTGCTGGTGACACCTAGGACTTATAGGCTTCCCAGTATACAAAACCTTTGTAGTTTCTATGAATTACCCCACTTATTCTTTACAACATCCTATAATGATTGATATTTACTGTGACACAATTACACAAGATGAGAGAGAAAGACAGATGTGTCCGAGGGGGTCACCACCACACAGAACAAGGTAGAACCAGTGCTATGGAAAATGCTGTTATCTGGCAAATAACCGATAGTCCCCCACAGGTCTGTTCTGCCCATTTTTCATACAACTGGTAGTCTTGAAAACATAACAGAGAGTTTATCACTCCCCGGAAAACCATAATTCAAGGATTTTGCACTGGAATGAAAAGCCAAATTCAACAACACATCTTCCTCCTCACAGCCTTCCTGCTTATGAGGAAGGTCTCCTGGAAGAATGGCCATGGAGATCAAGCTTGAACTCTGACTAGGCAATAAGGATTGGTGGAGACTCTAGCTTATTTCCATGCAGTAGGTGCTAAACATTTCCCTTGCTGCACTTAAAAATAAAACTAGTATTTCCTGGTATTCTAATTTGTTCAAGAGAATCGAGATTTTTGCACATAAATGTTTGAAATTGATTCACATCATCATTATAAAAATAGTAGTGAAATGACTGAACCCAACACGTGTGATAGATGTTTGATGAGACCCCCAGGCTGCTGCCCGTGGCCTCCACCCTGTGCAGCTTGGCTCTGCTTGTTCTATGGCCACAGTTACACCTGGCCTTTCCCCTGTTCTCTGTATTCTAACCACAGTGTCTCTTTTCAGGCTCTAAAATGTCTGGAACCCAGGCCACTTTAGTTCCTGTTTGCTCTTTGTTTACTAAGATTAGATGTGGAGCCTTTGCAACTCTCAGCTCTCAGCTCAGCTTTCAGTTTTCCAGATTCTTCCTGATTCTTTCCAGATTCTTCTTGACTCCGCATGACTCCCACCTTTGCTTTTAGTCTCTCTAACACCTATTTGTTTGCAAATTGAGCTTTCGGGAACCCAGATCCTTAGAGATGAAAACCCCAATACAAGTTTCATGAGGGAGAAAGATACAGCTTTTTTCTTTTTCCTTTCCTTCTGTTATGAATACATTATTGTCCAGAAAAGATACACAGTTGACCTTGATACAGACTGCAGACAGGATGAGGATTTCAGTCTTCTGTTAAGCCAGGCATTAGAGAGACTGATGAAAATATGAAGCATTGCCAGTTTTTGTAAAATTTAACTCAGTTTTGTAAAACTTAATTTTTATGTAATATGCCTATTTTAAATCACGTAGACTCAGGTTTAATTTTTCTTATGCTTAAAAAAAAAATCAACAAGTGTAGTTGTTCAAATTTTCTCTTTACCACATTTCCAGTCTACAATCAGGCTTGAGAATGGAGTTTTTGGAAATTACATCATGGAAATATATCAGACCCTAAACATGTCACTTATTTACTCATTTCCCTGAAATGTAAGCATTATGAAGGAAGTGTTTGTGGGGTGCGCATTACCACCTTAGCACCCATGAGCACCCAGAAAAGCACCTGAAGAAGAAAGCCACTAAGAAGATATGTGACTGAGAGCATCAAGAGTTCTGGATGAGAACTTTAATGAGCAGCATAGCTTTGAGTTGGCTGGATAGGAAGCTTTGAAACAGAAACTGCAAACATGAAACTGAAATCAGCGAGTAAAACTTAAAGGTCTCCAAACAGGAAAGTTGCAGGATTGAAGTGATATATAAGAAATACGACTTTAAAGTGAAAGTTAGGTGACATCAAGTTTCCATTTCCACCCGCTTTCTGCTCTCTGTACCAGTCATTGCCCTGCTTCCCTGTGGACATTCTGAGCAGACAGACATTACTGAAATCCTTGTGCTTTTCTCCCCAACTATAAATGCATTATGTGCAAAGGAATGAGGTCACATCAATGTAAGTGGAACACTGACAGAAAACACAATTTAGCTCATTAGTTGAGCATGACAAATTTATAGCCCGAGAATCAGATTGACTTTTACAGGAGAACATAAATTCTAGGTGGACAAATCTTGTTCAGACATCCAATATTAAAGTCTGAGCTCACTGAGGCAAAATTACACATATCCTTCCAAGGCAAGCCTTAACTGTAAAGCCAGGAGGTGAGGTGCCCGGCCCCTGGGGTGAATTGCTCTGTGGAGGTCTTTCTCCTTCCCACCCAGGGGCAGGAGTGTCTAAACTCACTAGAAAGTTTAGAATGTCATTAGTAAACCATTCTTCAAAATGCCTTTCTGTGTTCAGCTTTTAAAATACAAATCCCATAATAGAGGGCATTAAGAATTTGGAATCTGGTGCCAAGAGACTGTATTTAACTGGCTCTATGATCTTGGGCAATGTCTTCAGGTCTTTGTGCTTCAGTTTTAGTGTTTGTAACACAGGGCTTCCTACTGAGCTGTGAAAAATAAATAACATGGACATCTAAGAACCAAGTGTGACCTTCAGTGTGAGTGGTTCCCCTCTTGACAGGGTGAGGAAGCAGAAAATGCTGCGTGTCATGGATTGCTAGTTTTACATCTCAATGGCTAAGGGACCCTTAATAACACAGTGGGTGTGACTGAACTTTGGTCTCTTTGTATAAAAATAAGAGCAGTGAAGAAATGTATGATAATTGTGCTTGGAAGGAGAAAATCCATTTTTCAAAGGGATTGCTTGCTTGAGGAAATAGGGGCTTTGGTTTTAGCCAGCTCCTAATCCTAAGGAAAAGGAACTACTACAGCCTAAGAGAGGATCCTTGTTCTTCATAGTCCTCCATGAAGCAGCGATAAAATGTCCTGGAAGAGAAAATAAATGATTTCCGTGAGTGGAATCAGACGAAAGCACGATTCAGCTGGACTTTGGACACATGGGGGTAATTCCAAACAGGACAGCAAAGAATGACTGAGTCTTTTGCATAAGCACCAGGAGCTTATGGTAAGAAGTGGCACAGAGGAGATGAACATTGGAGAAAATATCTGAACTTCTGACTATATATTACGGGTTTGGCTCTTATTCTGTAAGAGGAGGAAGATGCTGAAAACGTTTAAGTGTGAGAGGTTTTAATGTTTTGTCATATGAAAATATAAAGAAAGGCCTAGGAAAAAGAGAAAGTACCATCTGGGAAAGTAGGCAGGAACAATGTGGAGTGGGCTTTAAAGTCTGAGAGTGCCAAATTAGAGCCTGTATGATACAGGTTCTTCAGAGTTGGTGAAAAAAGCGGTTGCCTGTTAAAGAAGAGGCTAAGGTCTGAATTCCAGAAACTGGGGATTTGCTGTTAGCAAAAGCAAAGATTGTTTGGGAAGGAAAACAACACATATATTGATAAAATTACTTAATTTTATCCCATCCTAAATACTATTGAGGGGAAACCCTCAGTCAAGTAATACTGGATTGTACTGGGCTCTCTGGTTTACTCATCTATGAGCACCAATCAAGAATTATTTTCTCTTTAATCCTGATGGCTCTGGTGTGTGGATTCTGTGAAGGCTCAGAATGTTGCAAAGAAAACAAAGCTATATAGAAAACTACCTCAACTCCATGCTATTTCTTCTTCTGTGTGGTTTTCTGTGGCCATAAATCAGTCCTGAGACACAGCAAATGGGAGCTACTTACATGTAAGAGCTGGGCTGTGAGCTCCTAGGTATACATTATCAAGCTACCCTCCTAATGAGATTCTAACAGTCTCTGGTCTGATGTGCTTTTGTTAGCATTTGCTAGCTAATTACAGCTAATTGTGAACATTAAATTCATATGTGATTACTTGCAGCACTGCCAAATTAGTATGTGTATGAAAAGATGAAGAGTTGCACAAATTTGCTCATGCCTGTGAGTGAGCTCAGTGAGGATTTGGAACACTTGAGGCTTAATTTAAAAAAAAAAAATACACTTCTGAAAAATTGCCATTACCCTAATTATAATTGAAATCATAGTGATTTGTAATTTATTTCATTAAAATGTACAAGCTATGTTGTGTCCTTAAATATAAAATTAACTTGGTTCTTAGGAATAGTCAGTCATCTTTCCCGTTATCCCTGGTTTTAAAAGTACATTTTAATTACACCAAAGTTTCTGCTTTGATGAAAGAACTTGCTGTGAATTCTATAAGGGTGATTCCTGATTTGCAGATAAGTGACTTTCCAGAATGTCTTTGGCTGTTTGTTCCAGGACCTTTCATGTCACTGGTGTATTCACAGTAGCAGGCTCTGAGACCTCTCAGCTCTCAGCTGTGGATTCCTGGGGCTGCTACTTAGGGGATTTCCTCAGACACAGTGCCTCCCTTCCTCATGCTCCAAACAACAGGGTTGGTTGAAATCTTACGAATAGTATTTGCTTGCAGAGAGAGTATGTGGTCATCATCTGGTTATAAACAAGTGATTAATGAATATATTAATAAATCAAAATTCTAATTTGTGATATAAGAGAGGAAGCTAGCACAAGAAAGAATATGATTTGTTCTGCTGTTTCCAAGTCTGCCATTCCTTTTGGTCTTAAGGGGAGAGTGTGTAGCAGCTTCTAGTCTGGAAGTCCAAGTTGGTCAGACTGACACACAGATGTGTGCACCTTGGCCTACACAAGATAGAGCCAATGGTTTTGACTGTCAGTGCTCTCAAGTGGTAAGAATTTCATAGTGAAAAGTGAGTTGTATATTTTCCTTGGAAAATATAGCAACTAAGAAGTGATTGCTCCCCTTTGAGAAAGTATACGTCTGGAGCTCTACTACCTTCTCCTGGGCATCTCTGTGGTTTTCTCAACAGTAAGACTCCCCCTGTTTATCATGGAATGTACCACCCCCCTTGACTTGCTGGCCTGTGTCAATGAAACCACTCACATGATAAGGCATAGGTGAATGTTATAATGGGTACGGGTCAGCATCTATTTGGCAAATGCTGAAATTGAAGCAATAGCCATCAAGAACATGGCCGGGTAATTGTATAGTAAAGTTATGGCAAGTCTGGCCAATGATAGAGATTTGGGAGACTAGAAATAGGTGTCCCCCTCCAAAAAAAATTATTGACTGAAAAGACGAACAGAGGAGGAAACCAGTTGATAATTACATCGGAGATCTGGCAGGATAAATTGAAAACAAAAGCTTGGCAAAGAACCAACTAGAGAAATTAGAAATAGAAATGGTGGTATTTTCAAATACAAGGAAGAAAGTTTGTTGAAAGGCGCTTTTAAAAAAAGTGGAGAAATTCGAAACTGAAAAAGCAGGTTTTTGGAATCATCATGGTAGAGGTACTTAGATATATGATAGACAGAATAATATTTCCTGAAGTTGACCTCAATCTCTTCTCCAGAATTTGAACATGTCATGTTACATATCAAGGTGTGTATGTGGGGGTAAGGTTTGGGATGAAATTAAAATTGGCAATCAGGTCGATAAAATGGTGACATCCTGTGTTATCTGGCTGTGCCCAAATCAGAAAATTGTGGTGAGAAAACTTTGACCAGCTATTGCTGAGTTTGAAGACAGAGGAGGGCCTCTGTCACCTTTCCTGTTTCTGTGACAAACTGTGACCTGACAAGAGGAGAATAGAAAGGAAGGGTTTACCTGAGTTCATGTTTGAGAAATACAGCCGATCATGATGGCACAGGCATGGGAGGAAAGGGGCCAAGAGGTGTCTCAGTCACATCCAGGAGGCAGAGAAAGTGGGGCCAGAAACCAGAGTGGGGTAATAAGACCTAAGCACTAAAAAACCATTTCCTCCAGGTCTGGTTGGAGACTGATGATTTCTGGCCTTAGATAGACTTGTTCAGCGTCTGAAGCATATGGCACTAATGAGGAAAGGAGAGAAGTTGACAGATAATAGACTACCCCCTCTTTGAGTAATAGTCCAATTGTTACTATGACAAAACAAAATGGAAAAATATTAGTAGCCAAGTACTTGTGTTACAGATTCTGTTGTATTTTCTGTGTATTGCATATAAAGACTACATTAATATAATTGCCATGATTTCCTGGTATAGACACACTGTTCTACAGATGGAGACCACAGGTACCACAGGTCTATTGGTCCAAGGTCACACCAGGGCAGAGTAGAAAAGTAATCGGTGAGAGCTTTTAACATTGTGTCAATTATGATAATTTTGCTTCTTTTTGAGAAATTGCAAAGTTATAGAGCATTTAAAGAAAAGGTGCAAGAAATATGTTTGTGCTTACTTTGATTCAAAAGTTGTTCCTTAACTTAGAATGTTTTTGCAAATGACATCTGCTGGGAAAGAGACAAGTTTTCTCAAAAATGGCATCAGTCACACTCCAGATCAGGCTGCATGCCTGGGAATAGTTGGCTGACACAAAACAATACTCCATATTTTTTGGATACTTTTTGTCTTGGTTTTGTTTGATATTTTTTGTTCTGTTGAGGTTTTTCTGTTATGATTTCCCAAAGTTTTGATTTTATTTTGAGAAATAACATGAAATTAGAGGGGTGGGGTGATAGGGAGATGAGATTCTGTGAGGAGTTGGGGGAAGAAAAAGATTATGATCAAAATATATTGTATGAGAAAAGTTAAATAATAGAAATGTCAACATTAAAAAAAGAGAGTAAAGAGTGATTGGTTTTCATGACATTTTCATTGGAAAACAGACATGTAGGTCCATTTGCATGCACATAGTGATTTCTATCAATCATTTACTTATGATATACAGAGATATGATAAAATTGCTTTTCGAAGACCATTTCCCTTCCAGCATTCTCCATTATGACTATCTACTCCTTACATTCATAGAACACTTTAGACAGCAAAACAGACTACTGTCGAAGGTCCAAGAATCAGACATTATACACAGATGTGAGGGCAGAGTTAACATTGAAGCTATCACTGACTTTCACCCTGCAATGCTTTAAGAGATTTTCTTTAATGGGTGGGTCTTAGTAGGATCAAGAAATATATTGTATGTGTATTCCAATAAAATGTGTCTTCTGATTGTTATTAAAGACATGCTTTATTTAAAATATTTTATATAACATTAAACATATTCATATGAATCTCATAATACCATGTTAAATTTGTGTTTCATACATTAAAGAATGAATATGTTCCAAATACAAGATTGTCCCAATGAACACAACTTGTCCCCTTCTCTAAATTCTTCTCTCATATTTTCTGTTATCTGAAACCTACCCAAATTTCTAGCTTGACTAATTCCATTCTTTCTAGCATTTCAATTTCCCACACTTTGTCTGGGCTCAGGAATCAGCTCTGAAGAGCAAGGATTTGCTTCTGTGGAAAGTTCATACCTTTGTTCATTTTCCTTCCAGAAGGAGCTACTAAAACTGCAGTGTCCTCAAATAAATAGGCATATTCTATGTAATGAGAATGCCTCCCATTACTGATATGACTGATGATACCCAAAATGTTGAGGCTCATTTAAGAGTAGAGATGTGTGTCTGGAGAAGTGCCTCAACCATTAAAGACTAGGCTCACAACCAAAAATGTAAGAGCAGAGATGTGAAAGATTGAAGGTAAGATAATGTGATCTGGCCACTGATTAAAAGTCATGTCTATAAAAGTAAAGAAAGAGTTCCTTAGTAAGCACTTGGAGAATGAGAACTAAATAGTTCAGGAGGAGTCCAGAGTACTCTATCTATGTAAACCAATGGAGATGAAAGCAGTCTTGTGTGACTGGTGGATGCTGTCAAAGGATGTTTTAATGTTTCTTTCTGTCCTGCACTATGTCTTATCTTCCTCAATATATTTCTCTAATTATGTTAGCAGCATCACAGTAAACCCTGTATCATTTAACAAAGCTGTGAGTTCAATTTCATTAGGAAAAGAATATGTTGCTTAATCCCATGCAGTATTTTCAGAGCATCATACAGTAGTTGACAAATAATACATACCAGAATAGTCTTTGAAATAATGACTTCTTTGTCAATAATAGTTCCATTTTATAACTTTGTAGATCTGCTTTCTAAGGTAGTTCATTCTTTAAATTTATAATTGGTTAACATGTGGGGCTAGAGCAAAGTTTTGTCTTAAATTTGGCTTTTTATATGTTTAACTTGATATTTTGCCATACATACTTCTTGTAAAATATGATTCAGACATAAAATGAAATAATCTTTAAATTTTGGGATGTTGTAATGTGTGTTCAATTCATGATTTAGAACATTGAAACTCAATGAATGTAAGTATAGAAAATCATGATATTGAGTGGCAAGTTTAAGTAAAAACATACATTATTACATTCCACGGTATAGCTAACAAGGTTTCAAAACCCATTAATTGTGAAGCAATTAACTGTTGAAAGAATTTCACAGACAGAAAGATAAAATTATCCCTTTCAAAGGCAGACATTCTGATAATATAGAGATAATGGTTTAATAGAATTTTTAAATGAAGTTTTCAAAGCTTTACAAATTGTACTGAAAT
The DNA here is from genome assembly GCF_003668045.3 of Cricetulus griseus. Taxonomy (NCBI): domain Eukaryota; kingdom Metazoa; phylum Chordata; class Mammalia; order Rodentia; family Cricetidae; genus Cricetulus; species Cricetulus griseus. The sequence goes on along the minus strand of NW_023276806.1, from coordinate 176,468,976 downwards.
CTCTCCTTTAGGGCTGATGTCCAGAAAGAAAATGGTGAAGGGATGTTATTGTTTGTATGTTTTCATGTAATCCTCTAGTCAATGTGATAAGGACCTGGTGAATTAAGTGAAAATCTGTATTACATTCAGTATGCCTTTGATTAAAAGCCTCATGTAAAACTATATCAATGTGACTGATGCTACAACAAATATCTCTTAAAAGATGAAATAAGAAAATCCTGCTTCTGGGGTACCCTGAGAAGAAAGTAGTCACCAAGCCAATGGATCTCCCCAGTAGAATTTTAAAAACACACAACACCTGTCTTCATTCTATCTCATGAAAAGAACCAAGTAAGCAAACCAGTGTTGGCATGGGTGGCCTTGTCTTTGCTCATCCTGGGTTTTGGTTGAGCTCACTGGCCTTTTTGTTGCTGCCTCTGCAGAAGATTAATGAACATGAACCTTTGGCCTCTGGGGTTTGGGATCTGAAACATCTACTTGGATTTCTGCAAGTTAAACTTGAAGCCCTCCCCCCTCCCTCTTCCTTTCTCTCTGCTTGAGATTTTTTCAAAACCATCAGAGGGACACTGGGTAACACCTCAGTGGCTACTACAGCAGAGCTAATGATTCAGATTTCACCATGCTACACTGGTCTCTGTCAGGTTGTATCTGCTCTGGCCTGGTCATGGATGCATCTATTGTACAACCAGGACTTCAGGGGTGTTATCAAATATACAGTGCTGTTCTTCTCTGAAAAGCGGCTACAATAATGAAGGCGATATATTTGGGGGGAGGATTACAACCAAAATCAAGTAATCAGAAAGAGCCTTCAGGGAAGGATTCATAATTCTTGGTATCTGTGTTGGGGGTGGGGTTCTGGGATTTCATCCAGGACTTGGGAATGGCAGCCAAGTACCCCATTATTGAACTGTATCCCAAACTCTCATAATCCATTTTATAAAAACTTTCCTATAAATATCAATTTATTCAGTCAGACAATGACCATAGCTTCTGATGTAAACACTAATCAAGAGCTCATATGTCTTAGTAAATAACCCAATAGCAATTGGGTTAAAAACACTATAATTTATATTCAAAGATTATGTAAACAGAATCAATATATTTAATTGAAAATTAGGGGTACCCCATAAATAGAACATTGCGCTTCATACTTACGAGTGTTGTTTACCTAGTTTAAATATGGATTTTTGGCCCCATGGATGAAGTGTTCTTGAAACCCAATTATTAAAAAAATAATAATTTGTGTCTGGCAGACATACAAAGGACTCTTAAACCAAAACAGATGTGTGAGGTGTTGCAGATGTCCCCGTCACAGCCTCATGCAGGAACATTCTCTCAGCCACAGAGCAAATAATCAGCTCTCATCTCCAAATAAGGGGCTCAGCTCTTGCCTTGTGACAGACAGGAGCCTACCACAAGGCAGCCCAGTGAGAGCTAAGTGAAGGCTGTCAACACCATGCAGGCAGCAGGGGCTGTGTTTGAAAATATGAATGCTCACACCAACAGCCTCAGATCTTCATGTTTGATGTAACCCCTTTGGTTACTTACAGAAGAGAGTTCTTGAGGCTTGTGCTGTTACAAAGCTCTGACTGAGATGCTGAGCTTCTCTCTCACCTCAGACAGGTTCTCCTGAGCATCTGTGGGGTCATTTGATCCACAGGAAATATCCAGGATGTATTTGGAAATGACAGGATAGATGTGGTGTCCTCTGAAGAGAATCTGTTGAGTGTTTTCCTAAAACACTCCTAAACCCTGACACAGGTATAACCAAACTTAGTCACTGCAGGAAATGGTTGCTCCAATTGGAAACATTAAGGCCACCGGTGAATGTGTATTCCTGAATGTGTATGCTAAACACATGATAACTTATTATCATGTCTAATTTCAGAGGTAAAATCAACACATTTATTTTCACATACAAAATTTCTCCCTGGCTTTTATCCATTTCCTTTTTATTACTTATCTAAACATTAAAGTCTGGTGAATAAAAGACACCATTTTGTTGGAGTCATTGATCATATCTTCATATCTGGTTGTTGTTATGATTTCTTCCTCCACTTCGGCATAGATCACTACGTTTTGGGAGGTGGGGTTGATGAGCACTTTTTACTTAGGACTGAGTGTTCTATAGTCTCTGATTCTCTGCATAATGCCCAGTTGTGGGCATCAGTGTGTGTGTGTGTGTGTGTGTGTGTGTGTGTGTGTGTGTGTGTGTGTGTGTGTGAACTTTTTGTTTCATTTTGGCTTCTTTTGTCCCATTTGTTTTTTGCCTCGTTGGTATGATTTTGTTTCTGCGATTTTTTGAAAGAGAGAAAGTATAACATTGTGTGAATAGGGAAGTTCTGCATGGAGTTGGGGGTAAGGAAAATATCATCAAAATTAAAGTACGATGAATGCTTCTATCAAGAAGGAACTGGGAGCCAGGCATTGGTGGCGCATCCCTTTAATCCCAGCACTGGGTGGGCAGAGGCAGGCAGATCTCTGTGAGTTTGAAGCCAGCCTGATCTACAGAGCAAGTTCCAGGACAGGCTCAAAGCAATACAGGGAAACCCTGTCTCAAAGAAAAAAAGGAGAAGGAGGAGGAGTGTAGGGAGAAACCCTAGCCCCGTCCAATAGTCCTGGGACAGGTACCAGGTGGACCCGGGACTCGCCCATAAGGGCATGATGAAGGAAAGCCGGGGTGACGTAAGGGAGCTTCTTAAGGGGCTGCATGTGGGGACCCTGGTCCTTTTTTTTGTTCTGGTCTTGCTTGCTGGGTTCCTGTAACCTCGCTCTGGCCTGTGTTTTGCCCTGGTGTTTTCTTGAATAAAGAGACTTTAATCAGAGGAGGAGAAGGAGGAGGAGGAGGAGGAGGAGGAGGAGGAGGAGGAGGAGGAGGAGGAGGAGAAGGAGGAACTTGGGATGCAATTTTAAAATGATGAAGAGTGTCTCTGAACACATGGGGAGGGACATAGGCCCAGCACAGGAAGATTTGGTGGACTTGGTGGAGCCCCGGTTGGGGGCCCTACCCTGCCTGGGGAGTGGTGGGTGGATGGGGTGGGGGGTAGGTTGGAGGTGGGGGAGAAGGAATGGGGGTGAGGGGAGGGAGAGGGAGAGGGGAATTACATGTGAAACAAGCCTGTTCCCTAACTTGAATTAATAATAATAATAATAATAATAATAATAATAATAATAATAATAATAAAAATAATAAAAAGAGAGAAAAAATGATGAAGAGTGACCAAAGGTGAATTTAAAAACCTGAGTACTAAAACTTTTTTCATGTCTTGTGTGGGAGTGAATAATCAAATCTGAGCGGCCCAAATTCCATTGTCTTTAAGGCACCATCTTATTCTATCTGTCTAGAAATTTGTCTAAAACTATAGGGTGGAAAGACTTGTTTCTTCTCCAGAATAAGACTCTGAAAATAGGTAAAAGTGAGAGAGAGAGAGAGAGAGAGAGAGAGAGAGAGAGAGAGAGAGAGAGAGAGAGAGAGAACTGTAGGCAGGTAGAGCTGAAGTGCTTTTTCTCAGAAGATGACCATTGCAAGGACATTTTCCAGTGCATAACCTGAAGCTCCCCTGCTTTGATTATTCAGCTGAGTGAGGCTCTACTTTCTCATGTGCCTTTGTCTTTTGTTTTGGATCCATATACCTTCCTTTGAGGATGATGGTTTGTAAGCACTGATAGATTATGTCCATGATTATTTAATGTTTTCCTCATATATAAAAACTGGGGTTTCCTTCATTCAAAATTATATGTGTTTATGAATTTATGATCTAAAACCCCAATATTAAGCCATTTCATGAGAAATTCACTGTTTTCCTATACATTATTCAAAGAGATGTCTCAGTTTGGAATATGTCTACATGTATGTACACATACAATTTTTCACTATGGAGTTTTGTGTGTTATCATCATTCAAACCTGATGATAGCTCTGGAAATGAATGTCCCTATTCCATTCATCATGTAGACCAGTGTTTCTCCAATCCACTGGAGTCTGACCATCATCTAGAAAATGTACTTATAGCATACACTCTGAGCTCCACACAGAGGTACTGGTACTCTAAAGTTTGTAGAGGGTCTAGATATCTACCCATATAGATTCTTCTGGCAGCCCTCTTCATATGAAGTTATTTCAATCATACATCTCATCTTGCATAACAAATACGCAATATAGTATTTTTCTTCAATATTGCAGTGCTGTAAATGTGGTTTAATCCTTTAGATATTTTAAGCTAGAACCAAACTTTCCATATTATGATTCAGTTTAAAAACATTATGGACATTTTGAACTGAAAAAGATCCATCTATTTAATTGAAACTTATACATTGTGACCATAAGCTATGCTTACTTGTAATTTCAAATGTCATTTAATAAATATAAAGTAATGTAGCTAAGGTTCTATAATTCTTCAACAAGCTTTTGAGTTAGTGAAAACCTTGGTCCAGTTAATGAATTTTGAATTCTTTATTATTGTCTTCATGTTGGCTTCTATTTATAATCTAAACATCTTCAAATATTGATAAATGATCAAGAATTTAGACCTATACTCTCTAAATCTATTTTCTGGTAGATCTAAATGTTTATGATATTCTTAAAACCTCTTGAATAAAGATCTATACATATCAGACTGCGGCCACTAACCAAAGGTACCAATCCTGGAGTGGTGTGTGCCTTAGTGGTATGCCATTGACCTAATATGTACAAAGCCTTGGGTCCAGTCCCTAACACAAGACCAAAGTGAAGTCTTGGTGTGTAATGCCTGATGCAAATCCTTTTTTATATAAATCAGTTTAAATAGCCTGGACAAATTAGCAATGAGGCATGCAATTTAAACCTTAGATTGCAGATGAGGGTTTTTTGTTTGTTTGGTTGGTTGATTTTCCTTGTTTCTTCCCTTAAAAGAATTTTGTCTTTTCCCTTCTCTTTTACCTAAAAAATTTCTTTAGAAATTCTTTCTCAAAGGATTAATAACATATGACCCATAAGACTGTCCTGAAAATTCCAGTCCCTTATGTCATAATGTAGCGCCTGAGTAGCTTGAAACATTTTTTAAGACTTGCTGTTTTTGACAAAATTTGACCCTAAATTTTGGTAGAAATACACATATAGAATGAGGCAAAAGGAAATAAGGATATTTCAGTTACAGGAGCCATAGGCAGAAAGGTGGAAGGTGAGGTGCAGAGAACTCTTTTTAATACAGATTGGTGGTGAAATATGTGAGCTGAGAATTGTCTCAGAGACGGTGCCGGTGCCCCCCCCCCCTCGCTCAGTAGCATGTGGTGTCTCGACTGAAGTAAGAGGGAGGAAGAAAGGAGGAACACAAGGGTGGAGATGATGTTGCTTTTTGCATGCAACGCAATCCCACCAGCAGTGAATTTCATTCCACAATGTAAGGGAGGCAAATGGAATGACCATTTAGAATGAGAACTCCTTAAACTTCAGCCATGGCTGGTGATAAGGGGCAGAATTGCTCCTAGTTCCCACAGCTCTGGGGCCTGAGTCAGATAAAGGTTCAGATACACATTCTTGTGGGCAGCATAGTTAGGTGCAGAGAGTTTTGTCTGGGAACATAAACTCCAGCAAGATAGGAAGAGAAGTTTGTCATAGCATTTTTTTAGAGAAAAAAAATTACATTCACAATGCCCCTTTGTTTATTAATCCTTTAAACTCTAAGCCTGAGGTACAAAGACTAATTTCAGCATAACATGCTCTCCTGACCTGCTTTCCCCACTACCAGGGTTGCTCACCCTTTGCAAACCTGCTGCCAGGCTATCACCATTGCTTTGATTCTGTGCATGCTGGCAGTGCCAGCATTTCTACATTCAGTAATCCCCATTCCTCCAGGGTCATCATGTGGGTAGTTAATGATTGATTATTCTTCCTTGTCCTCTTCATTTGTGTGTGGGTGTATTTTCTTGTCTCAAAGTGAAAATGCCTCACCTTCTCTTCATAGAAGAAAATGGATGAAAACCAACAAGTGTTCTAAAATGCACCTTTCAAAACTCCAGTGTAGGATTCGGTGTTCTCTCAAAGTCATTATAATCCTGACATCTTTAGGAAATCACAACAGTGAGTATACCTTGAATACTTATGGTGAGCTTATTAAGTAGTAATAAAAATTATTTTTATGAAAAAAACAAATTTAATTAACTACACACGATGGAAATTTTCTTTTGCTAACTAATGGGAGTCTATAAAGCCTATAGTATCTGATTATGTGTAGCCCAGATATCCCTCTACATGTTTCCTCCTCTAAGAAGGAAGGAATAGATTAATAAAATCTTATCTTGTACATACATACATGATAATGAAATTGCTAAATATGTGTCAAGTCTAGTTAAAATTTAACATGACTGATTGGAGGGTTTTTTTTTTTTCAAATCCTTTATGTTGAAGTAAAATTTAACACAAGCCAAAAACAAAAAAACAAAAAACAAAAAACAAACAAACAAACAAACAGTAGTCTTGGTTCACTGTAGTGCTTTGCTGAGTCTCTCCCAGAAGATACACAGTGTTGCTGCTGCCTGGGTATGCATTGTGGTGACTCTGCTTGGGGTTTCTGCCTCTTAATGAGGAACAAGGATTGGGGTGACAGGTTCTTAGGAGCTCAGTTTGCCTCTCTCTGAATGTGGACACAATTTTGAAACTTCTGTGCTCTTGTCTTATTAACTTGTATCAGGATAAAAGTAACTCTTCCTTGAGACTAACAAGTCATCATAGCTTACCAAGAGCAGTCTGCCCCTAGTTACACTAATTGTTAAGAAGTAGTTACTGCTAACCCTATGCCCCACACATTTGAAAATGTTTCCTTTGTTGTCTTCTATTCATGATGTTGCACGTTAGTGTAAGGGTTGAATCAGATGATTCACAAACAAGAAATACAGAAGTATTGTTAATAAATATATGTTAATTACATGGCATATATATTATAATTCCAGTGAAAAGAAATAGAAGTGACAGGAAGTTCCAAAGTGGCATGCCCTTGAAGCAGATGTAATAGACAATGGGAAAATGTGGCTATCTGAGAGGTATTCAAATATCTACAGAATATCTGATAATCTCTCATATTTATCTGCATTCAAAGACTATCAGTGAGACCACATTCCAAAAATTTCAAAACATTACATAATAAAATACAAAAATAGAAAATGGTATTATTGTTAGAAAATATGCACCATGCTTGTCTTGATTTTTCAAGTAGATAATTTCGTGAGCATTATGTTATGTATCAGTCAATAATTACTAATTGGTTTTAATTATTGGACAATTTTCTTTAATCTATAGCAGTACAAAATAAATGTCCGGCCAGCCATGCAATGGATGCCCTCTGCCACTCAGCTGATAAGCATCCAATAACTTTACAATAGCAATACCAGTATACTTAAAACATGGGTGTATACAACAAAATTCACTGGAATTTGAGAGTACAATAAGTCGCAATGAGTTAGAAATATCCAGCCCAATGAACATTGTGTATAGCTCTTAGCCTAGCTTGACTTAAACATGTTCAGAAACACTCACACTGCAATTTGGAAAAATCGTATAGCTCAAACCCTAATTAAAAATAAAATACAGAGTTAGCCACTTCATGATTACATGACAGACCAGGAATTGCACTACTGAGCCACATATCCACAGCTGAGAAAAATATCAGAATTCAAAATACAAAGCACTGTTTCTACTGAGTGTTCAGCAAAAAGGGTCTGACCTACCAGATATCAGTAAACATCTCTGAATCCCACCTTGGTGCCCTTAGCCATAGCCAAGAATCAACCAGCTCAAGGAGCTGACATCTAAGAGGTTCATTTCTAGCTCAGTATATGTCTTGGAACTCAGCTACAACTCAAGGCTTCAGGCTTTCTTAGGGGAGATCTTATACCATTCTTGAACATCATCCCATGAATGTGTCTTAGGGGAATGGCTGCTTTCTAAAGCTTGGTTATAGGAAGTGATGGGAGCTTTCCCTTTTTCTGGGCACCATTAATCTACTTTTTTTTTGCTCAAGTTCATGTGAGGTTTGCTCCAATGGTCATTTCAGCCAAAGACAGACAAATGGGAACTCTTGAAAGCCTTTTTGATGTTTTAGTTCAGAGCATTTGTTTGGGCTGATAGAATGTTCCATAATAATGAAATGATGAGAATATATTTTTAATGAAAAAATCTATAAAAGTGCAGGCATGCTTGTTCAGAATTATTCTTGGTCATTTTCCAGTTATAATCAGACCATATGAATTAGAGCAAAATAATTTCTTCAAAGTACACTTGAGATTTTTTACAGTAATACATTATTTTTCACTGACAAGATATCAGTAACAAGTTTTCTCTCTAGTTTTCTCCCACAAATATATGTGTGAATAGAAAGTGGCACCAGCTACTGCACAGAAGGGCAACCAGTAACATGAATAAAGTCAGGGATTAAGCTGTCCTGTGTAACAGTGCTGTGAGAGCCAGTGCATGACAGGTGCTTGACTCCCTGGGAACTTCTTAGTCGAATCAGGGGCTTTGATGAAGGAGCTCCTCGCTTGCCAAAATAATGTGACTCAGTCTGTTACTGGCTGCATGAAGAAGAAATTCTCCATTGTGGCGGCACTGTCCATTTCGCTTACTTTAGCTGCTCCAGCAGTTCAATGTTAGAATGGTAAGCAGAGGCCTTGGGGCTTCATCAGAGGTTTGGAAAAGTAAGGCACACTAAACATCAGTGGACCGGCTTCACCTTTGTCTTATGTTTCTCTGTATGCCATATTTTCACCTATCTCAAGACCATGAAAATGATCTTCCCTATCATGCTTTAGATACTTTGCCATATACATTTTCACATTTCAGTCTTTATCATGTTTGTCTTCCGGAAACAAAATTCCAATTTGTATTTTTACCAACTCAGCATTTCTGCCCATGTCCTCATGTCTGTGTGTCCTCCATGTCTTGGAATAGCATCCGCCATTAAGATAATATATTTTATTATCCATGTCAGAGAGGTTGTGATCAACTATCACAGCTTCTACCCATTTAAAAATGAAATAATAAGCCTTTAAAACCAAGGAAAATATTTTTCAGCAATGGTCAATTTATATCTCTACTCAGCAAAAGATTCAAGTTTAATTAATTTTGGCAGTTACAAAAGTTGGAGATACAATTTCTGTGGTGTGAAATTCTAAGTGGAAAAATCTCATTATAACTGGTATACAATGAAGGTCAACTAAATAATCTTGGATTTATTCTCCTGAAGAACAATAAAAAAGATTAGTGTAGATAATTGAGCAGTTGTCCACTCCAGAAAGAACTAGGTAGACAAACTCAAGGCTAAATTTAGAAGCTAGCCACAAAATTATGCTTCAGATGACTTTCAAAAGCTGGATTACGAGCCAGTAATATCTCTTGTTTTAAGAAACATGTATTGCTGTAAAACATGACAAGAGAAGGTGTTTGAAGTGTGTTTGTGAGTGAACTTATCAACTCCAGCATAAAAGTTTGTTTTTAGTTTCAAGGGAGAACTTCCTGATTCAGAAAAAGACACCTCCTTGATCTGCATTCCACAACAAGAATTGTCAGCAGACCCACATTACATTGAGAAAGAAGTTAAAATATGCCATGGAAAATGGCAATCCTCTATGGAGTACATGGCTGCATAAATTATACAAAAGGAAAGAAACATTAAGTCAAGTATGAGATAAAGAGAAGGATGGCAAAAAGAAAGCCTATTTTGAGGAAAATGTTGGACTTCATTTTTTCTGTTCTAAAGATATTTCAGGGAAATAAAAATCTTAATACTTTGAAGAATAAAAATATCACTAACTCTAAAAACAGGGAACTGAGAATTTATTTTCATTTAATTAAAGGTGAAACTGAATTTTTCCACAGCCATGTTAAGGAAATGAATATTTGGCAGAGTGGAGCATAGTGCCTACCCACTAACATAACAGAGCTTTTTTTATTCAGTGTCTATAGAGGTATGAAGGAAATTAGTTATTGTAGAATAATCAACTTTTAAAACATTTGGTTTCTGCACAGCTACAGAGAACATAGTGGAGAAACTTATAAAATATTTCACATCTTGTATGTAGAAAATTTTAGTCAGGAATACATAATTTTGTCAAGTTCAAACTTAATGTTTCAATTATAGTAGTACAGTTAGCACAGTCCCTATCAAGTTGTGGAAGGCAAGTAGCTTGAATTACTATTATATTTGTCATTCTATAATTTAGTTATCTGGGTTAATTCTTACACTGAATGTCAAATCAAAGTATCTAGAAACACATATATTTATATTTAGCTTTATTTATATAATAGCCATCACTTAAAAATCATGTAGCTGTCTTAGAAACCAAAGTTAATTCCATTTATAGGAAAGACAATAGTATCAGAAACAAAGAGTACAATATCAGTAAAATTATACAGAGAACTCAACATTTTCATTGTCGTAAGTTTGAAAGAGAGCTTTAGAGTTCACAAAATCATAAAAAACCCTCAACAGTATAACTTCGATATTTACATTATTTTGTATTTTGTTATTTATGTCATGCCCTTCATTTAACTATAACTAAATTTGAGGCTTAGATGACATGACCAAAGGTTAAAAAGTTGCCTCTAACATTCAGGAAGGTATGGTACACCTGTGCTGCTCATGCCTTGTATAGGGTGTGGCCAGTAGTAAGCAGGTTAGAACATGGCTTCTCAAGATTTGATCAACCTTAGTCATTATACATGCATGAGATCCACTGGTTGTCACTGTCTTAGTGTCTCTTCTATTGGCTCTTCACACCTTTGTGTTGACTTCTCAGGTTGAGATTTTTTTTTTTGACTGATCACAGTGATGAATTGCTGTATACTGTATGTCCTAAATTATTGAAAGGTGAATTGAGGATTCTAAGTGAAGCTGTTCTTAAAACATTTGGAAACAGAAAGACAAACCCAAACCTTTATGCCAAGATAAGTGGTCCTCTATAATTGACAGAGTGCCACTGATGCCACCAGTCCATAGACAGTAAGTACAGACAAGGAGAATATATCTTCAAAATGGTAGTTTGTCAAAAACACCAACTCTAAAGTTAAGGAAATTTTGGCTTTTATTTGTATGGCTGAATTTTAAATTTTTTATTGACCTAAAAAGTTTACTTTTACTGAGAGCTACAGAATTGAAACAAAGACCCTTAAACACATACCCTTCACTACAGACTGTAGGGGAACCTGTAGCCAGCCCCTAAGCAGGTGTGGCTACAGGGGACATTTGAGAATATCTATACTGCTTTGACCTTAAATTTCATGCTGGTTAATGAAAACTGCTTAGTCAGACAGCACTGAGATTTGTGACCAATTGATCTTTCTCTTCTCTTTTCCTTCCCCATTCCCAAATAGGACAGAAAATTAAAGAGTTTATCACAGTCGGTTTAAGTAATTTTCTTTAAACAGATACAATCATCCAATCTCTTAAAGGATTTGAGACTTTCTATGGCAAGTGTAGTAATGTTTTAAACTGTACCCATAGCTATGAATGAATGAATCGATTTTCTGTAATATGACATTCTAGGACATTCAAGTCTTGTGTTCTAGTGCTACAAAGTCATCCTTTCCATTTTCTCTCCTCAACAGTATTTTGTTATTGGGTGATTTTGAGAATGTGTGACCTCTCTGAGAATTAACACTGATGCTTGAATATGAGGATAATGACAGCAGGTACACTGTTATGAACAATTTAGTGCAACTGTGACTGTTCGGCTTTAGTTTTGAGTTACTTTAGCCTAAGGGGGCAAGCAAGAGAGATGGATAATATCACTATCTCTACTTTAACAATATGCAAATTAGGCTCCAAAGAATGAAGTAACTGCTTGTTACACAAGTAAGTGCACCTTGATCTTAGGGCCCACATTGTAGACTATTCTATACCTTACAAGAGTATAATAAAGATATAGTTCATGTCGAGTCTTCCAAAGCAATAAAGGAAAACATTTTGTCCATTAATATTGTTGCTAATATTGTTTGCTAATATTTACAGGAAAATTTGTCAGGTGAACTTTGGAAGAGGGCTGAGAGTTTTAAGATTATAAAATATAGGGGCTGGAGAGATGGCTCAGCAGTTAAAATCACTCACTGTCCTTCCAGTGGACCAAGATTCAGTTCCCAGGACCTATATGACAGCCCACAACTTTCTGTGACTCCATTTGCAGAGGATCAAATACCCTCACAAGACATTCAGGCAGAAACACCAGTGCACATAAAATAAAAATTATTTAAAAAATAAACTATAAATGCTGGATTTTCAAAACAGTTTTGAAGCTCAAATCAGTGATTGTATCATGAACTTTTCAATGACTTTTCCATGCAGAGTTTTATGCACAACCCTGGGGAAAGAGCTTGGTAGTGCAGGAGTTTCCACTGTTCACAGGGCTTTTAACATTGCCCCATTTCGATGTCACAGGTTGCTGAGATTCTTGCCAGCCTCCTTAGGGAATGAGGAAAATTGGCAATTGTAAATTACCACTGATATGCACTAATTTTAGGAAGGAAAATAGCATGGTAATGACTCTTGGTTTAAACCATGCAGTGCCATTACCACAGCTCACAAATTGCTACTTCCAGTGAGTATTCTACTCATCACATACTGACACCAATTCTACCTCAAAGCACTTATGTAAAATCAATTTGAGTCTAAGTCCAGAAATGATTGAAGATAGCAAACTATGACTGTGATAGAGAGCAAATATCAGAGTAGTTCCTTTATATGAGAGATAGAGGAGGTCTCAGGAGTAGATAGTCCTGAGTTCTGAATCTCATAAAGAAAGCAATGTTGGGAGGGGATGACGTGGAAAAGAATCTTGGAAGGGACGTTGGTACTCAAGCTACTTGATAAGGTCAATAAACAGCTCTGAAAAGATTCATTCTGAAAGTAAGTCTTTGTGGGGGAAAAAAAGCTGTTTTTAGCCCTCAGAAATTTTTGTAGTTTTATAAGCAACTTGCTTATCTCATGTGCATTGAAATCTAAAAACCAAAGTTACACTCAGGCCAGTGAACAAGGGAATAGTTTCCCAAGATTTCTTGTGCTTTCTAAGACCAAGTTAATAGGATTATTGCATAAGTTAGAAAAGACACTGCTTGTTAAACATTACTAGAAAATATAGGTATTTTGTGTGAGTAGTTGTCTGATAAAAATTTGGTCATATGAGAGGTAGATCAACATAGGACACATTGTGTAAAATCAAGGGAAATTGTTTTATTTTTCTCATGTATTTTTATGTTGGAATTAAGAATTATTTTGGGTGGGGCGTTGGTGGTGCACCTCTTTAATCCCAGCACTCGGGAGGCAGAGACAGGCCGATCTCTGTGAGTTCAAGGCCAGCCTGGTCTCCAGAGTGAATGCCAGGATAGGCTCCAAAGCTACACAGAGAAGCCCTGTCTCGAGAAACAAACAAACAAACAACAAGAATTATTTTGTGAAAATTTTGATGTGTTATAATTATTTGTATGGCTAGACTGTACCTTAATAAAAATAAGGCATCATTACATCAGTTTTTCTTTAGCAAGATGAATGCTAAAACAACTCTAGATAAGTAGTTTAAAGCCCAAACTGTACAGGAATCATTTATTTAAAACTGAAACTCACATCTTGATGTGAATTCCTCCAGCTATGATCCACAACTATGATTCTGTGGCCCCTTACACTTATCTCATCACTCAATTAGTTCCATGGTTCCAGAAGACACACATTATCTTCATCTTTCAGGTAGGGATGTTTAAGCACCCACAGTTTAAATAACTTGCCTAAAGCCACATAGCTAGCCAAATGTAGAGCCAAGATCTGTGGATAGATCTATCTTCAAAAGCCAGACATTGTTCCAGGAAAATATATTAGATTAGAAACAAAATCCATTTATCTTTATATTTTTGAATAAGTTGATTTTAAACTTGGATTGTCTAAAACTTAATTTTCCATGATGTTTTTGAAAGGCCGTCCTTGTTATTTTCCCATTAATTTTTTTTTTCTGAAATAGCAAAGCTTGCAGTATATGTTAAATCAGGGAAGGACAATGTGTTTGTCTCTGATGAAAATAAATCAGAGGAAAATACCTTACTGGAAACCTATCTGCCTGTTCCTCTCATTGTACAGCAAGGTGGCTTCCTCAGCTTAATCCCATTAAATCACCTGAAGGGTTCCCCACAAAGCCCTTCACCTCATCTCAGCCATGTAAAACCACTACTTTGATTAATAAAGTACACTTTTATTAAAGTATTAATACTTTAATAAAGTATTAGTAAAGTATAGTGATTCATGGATTAAAATCACTATAAGTAAATGGAATAAGACATCTCCACACATTAAATGTATGAACCTACTTCATTAATATTTGGATTAAACATAAACTTTCTGGTACTTGCCATATCCTCTTTTGCGTGTCCTTTATTTCTACCACTTTTCAGTATGTTTTATTCCCACTTGTATGTTGAAAATTAAAAGACAGTTATGGCTAATGTTTATACCATGAAGGCAGCAGCATTTTGTAAAATAAACGTTGAGTCCGATTTTCTGCTTTTCTCCTTCACGCACATACAAAAATGATAAATATTATGTTTCCCCAGCAAAAACAAAGAAGTGTAACAGTGATGTCCTCTTGTGAGACCCTGAGTGATACCATCTCAAATGTCAACCAGTGAAGGAAAAATCAAATTGTTTCCCAGCATAGCATGAAGAGAAGGGACAGCTCTTCACAGCTCCTCTTGCTGTAAAGGGCTGTGGTTTGGGGGGTACATATGTGATACTGAGTCTTAGAACACAGGAAATATAGGTTGATTCTTTGTTATCCTCTTGAAAGGAATCAAAAGACAGTCTCTTGACTACGAAGCACCCTCCCAACGATGAGCAGAGAACATTCCTGCAGTCACTGATCTTATGTTTTAGACTGTGTCTACAGAGACAAAAGACAGCAGTAGAACTGGGCCATGCGTTGAAGACTGACCAATGTGTTTCAAGTGAAATGAACTTATTCTCTGCAGCTCTCCAAACTTGGGTCTTGTTTTGAAGCCAAGTGCAATAACTTGGTTAAACAATGAGTCACATTGAACCAAATAATATTTGGATAAAATAGATGTCACTTTAGGGAAAATATCTCCACATATCTTTGTTCAGAAAGTCTGGCTCCTTTAAATTTGAGATGGTGCAATATGCAGTTTATTATATTTTTCCGGTACTCAAGCTAAAAATGGGCCTTAAAAGGCATCAAATGAAAAAGTATTTAAGTATTTGCAGTGGTCAGGGGAGCCCGGTTTTTAAGTCCTAAGTAATCTAACTTACTAAAAACTGGGTGGTCCTCTATCATTCTGAAGGAATTAGAGATAGACAACTTTTGGCAGTGCGTAGCTTCTTTCCAGTTAGTAATTTGCATTTCCTTCTTCATGTAGTTCAGTCGTTTGTTCGGTGGCATACAAGCAGAGCCTGCTTGAGATTATATGTTCACTATAGTGATTTTATAAAGAAAGCTCAAACATCCTGACTGAGTACAGATCTATGAGCTTGCAGAATATTGGAAGACCTCTAAGTTACCCCTCCTTTGAGTTGAACAAATCATTAAGAAACTTCTTAATAGGTAAAAATCTCCAGGTATTTTTTATTCATATTTATTTCTTTACAGATATACAATCACCTCAGCATACACATACTCTCATTCTTCTCTATATTCCTTTTTGGCCCCCAATGGAAACTATTTTTTTATTTTTAAATTAGAAACAAGATTGTTTTACATGTCAATCCCAGTTCCCTCTCACTCTCCTCCCCTCCTTCCCTGCTCCCCAATGGCCCCCTGTCCCAACCCCTTTCTGCTCCCCAGGGAGGGTGATGCCATCCTTGGGGAATCTTCAAAGTCTGTCATATCATTTGGAGCAGGACCTAGACCCTCCCTTGTGTGTCTAGGCTGAGAGAGGATCTTTCTATGTGGAGTGGGCCCCAAAGTCCATTTGTGTATTAGGAATACTGATCCACTGCCAGAGGCCCCATAGATTGCCCAGACCTCCAAACGAACATCCTTGTTCAGGGGGTCTGGAACAGTCCTATGCTGGTTTCCCACCTATCAGTCTGGGGTCCATGAGCAGCTCTTTGTTCAGGTCAGCTGTTTCTGTGCGTTTCTCCAGCCTGGTCTTGACCCCTTTGCTCATCACGCCTCCTTCCTTGCAACTGGACTACAGAGTTCAGCTTAGTGTTTAGCTGTTGGTGTCTGCTTCTGCTTCCATCAGCTACTGGATGAAGGTTCTAGAATGGCATATAAGGTAGTCATCAATCTCATTATCAGAGAAGGGCTTTTAAGGTAGCCTCTCGACTATTGCTTAGATTGTTAGTTGGGGTCAAACTTGTAGATTTCTGGACATTTCCCTAGTGCCAGAATTCTCTTTAAGCCTATAATGGCTCCCTCTATTATGGTATCTATTTTCTTAATATTGCATCAAAAATAATCTCTCCCAACCTCTTTGTTTGCTATCACTGCCTTACTAAAACCTCATACATATTGTCTCTTACATTTTCTCTCAATTGTTGTTGATGTTGTTAATTGATTTGGGAACAATCCAGCAAGGTGGGTTTGACATTTACGACTCTGTATCTTTACAGGCTATTTGTGACAGTCAAGAAACTTGTAGATTTTCTTCTGCATATTGATGGATCCATTCTTCTGACTAGAACACCCAATCCAAATTGTCTTTCTCAAACCCAATCCGTCCTTTGACCCTTCCTCATGTAGTCCCAATTTCTCCACAAGCAATTTGTGCTCTCTCAGAAACACTTTTCACTTTCTTGACTCATATTTGTTGTCAGGTCATGGCTTGCCAGACACTCCTTGGTCTGTAATAAAAGATAGCTATCCTTGCCTTTAAATGTCTTGTCTTTAACTTCCTTTTACACATTTAACACTGAGGGCCTTAGTACTGACAGTGGCTCAGCAATATTTGCTGAATGAAGAAAGTCAAGTATTTCTGTTTAATCAGGAAGTCTTGGTCAGAAGTATTCCTGAGTCATCTTTTTCACAGTGTAGATCACCTCAAAACTGTCTTCTTTGTGGATACCAAGACATTATTTTTATTAGCTAATTTGTTCTAATCCAGTGACTCAAATACCATCAACCTGTTGAAAGGTGAAACAAATGTGCTTCAAATAACAACTTATTGAATAGCGAGCCAAATGCATTATATGTAAATAAGGCTTTGTGCAGAGACCTGTGGCAAGAACTATGAAAGACTTCGATAAAAGTAAACTAGACAGACATCACCCCTTTGTGAGACCTCTTACTTTTACTACCATGACATCTTCTCCCTAGAAGTTCCCACTCAAAAATTACCATGTGTACAAGGAGGTCCAACTTAAGCAATGGAAAACAACAAATAAGGGAAATTTTGTAATAGACAAAAGATAACTGTTGCTATAAGATATTTGCAGGTGTTAAAATGGAACATGAGAGGGGATAGTCATGTTTCTTGTGTAGATATTTGTTCACCAGAAAACCCAGGTCCAGTGCTCATCCCTGCCTAATGCACACACACTGTCATTAAGTTTATGCCACCATTCAATAACTTTTAATATTTATACTTTACACTATTTCTTTTGTGATCTTACTAATAATTGTTAATGGATTCCTTTAAAAATAATGAGTAAATGTGTTACAAATCTTTAAGATTGTATATAAGCAAGTATCATAAAAGCACATTATGTTTAATAGAGGTCTACTCATTAAAGCAATTTCTAATTGTAATTATACAACCTTCCTTTTGTCTTTCTTATCATGCTTCTACTTTACTGGCCATTCTGCCACCACTGTTGCTACAAACCCTGCTCTGCTGCACCTTTCCCATAGGTGTGGCAAACACTAGAAGGCAGGTGTCAAGGGGAGATGCTTACTCAGTCACCAGTTTGTTTCTGTGTTTATGTCTTGAATGGGTACTCTGAAACTGGTGTCTTCTGACTGAGAAGCATGATGAGTGCTGATGGGTCAGGATACCCATGCTGCCCTCCTGCAGTTTAGGAATCGGTTCTGATTTGAGCCTCCTTTTCAGAAGTTACTTCAACTAGTTCTGAGTCCCTGGATGCATGTTGAGAACTGAATCTCCTTTACCTCAAATAAACCTACTTGACTATTGACTCCCCAATGAGGAAACTAAAAATTGTACCTAATATCTTCCAAACCTGCTAAGTGAGCTTAGAAATTGAAGCCAGAAGTTGAGATTCCTTATTGATTTGAAGCACATAGCAGAAATACCGTATGATTTGGGTAGGAAAATAAAGACTTGTTCTTTGATGTAGCCTCATTTGTTCTGAAAAAAATAACACAGTTTTGATTATATATGTATATATATATGATATAAATATATATTTCTAAGAAAAGGTATTAGAAATATTTCTCATTCTTAGACATTCATAGAAGAATAAAAAGTACACTAGACTTACAGATATTACATTGTGATATAAATAAACATTTTTAATGGATGATACTTGCAATCAGTATAGAACGAATTGCTTTCATAGTTATTTTATTGCTGCAGGGAACACAAGAGCTCATTCTGGTTACTAAATGTCTTAGTTACTTGTATTACTTTTAATACAACAGAGCAAACTGAAGGAGAAAGAAATGGTTTGACATATATTTTAAATGGAAATATACCATTAATGCTGGAAAGGCGTGGGAGCAGGAGCAGGAGCAGGAGGCTTCTAGTGGCAATTCACCCACAGCTGGAAGGCAGATTGATGGATGTTCCTGTTGAACTTGCTTTCTCTATTTAATTTAGTGGAGAAATAGAGCCCCTGGTAAGGCACTGCCTTAGTAAGTGCAAACCATCCCCATTAGCTCAATTAACCTAATCTAGATAATCCCCCATGGACATTCCCAGAGGCTGACCTACTCAGAGAGGCTTGGCTACTACGTGATTCTAGATTGTGGCAAGCTGACATTAAAACACCTTAAATTGATTAGCAGGGAAAAAATGATGGGAATGAACAAAGACTTTTGCCTCATATTCAGAATCTTATATTCAGAAGACAAAGTATAATTTAAGAGTTGGTTCTGTGTCATCCTCTAACTTCCAAACATGGCATTCTGAGCTCTTGCAAATGTTCTGCAGGAGAGAAAGCCCAAAAGGAAAATAAGGAAGTTTCAGCAACTCAAGACAAGTCCTGATCAAAAGCTCAAGTCAGCTTTTTTTCCTCCCTTCGAGACAGTGTGTTTTTATGTCAAGTCAGCCTTAGTAACCCTGCCCTACTTAAATTATCTTCAAATTCTTATTTGAGATACACATTTAGTTAGAAAATTGCAAGAAGAATCTTGCAATCAAGAAGAGTAGCATATCACATGGCCTTGAACCACAAAGGAGCAAGGCAGGTTTGAATTGATGAAAAGAAAATAAAAAAAATCAATGGTCATAAAGCCAAGAATACAAAAAAAAGTGACTGGGGTTTGCAGTGGAGTCTAGCTTGCTCACACCAGGCCTTGAAGGCCAGGTTAAAATCTTGGACTTTGTTCCAGATGTAATAGATTACCATTTGTGGCAATTTTGAAGTGGGAGCCTTCAGGCACAGTGAGCATAGAACTGGCCATTTAGATGTAAGTGTTTTGAGAATCAAAGGGGCATTATTGGTAATTAAGCTAGGAAAACAGGCACAGACTGGGTCTGTCTGTGGCAGACTGGAGTAACACTCTTTCTTCATAAAGGCTCCTGTATGTTTGTGAATCTCCTCTCTTATTCCATGCCTGGGAAATCCATTTTGCGTCACAGTTGCCTTTTCCTGGCCAGGCTCTCTGAACAGAGCTGTGTCCCTTGGTTCTTTTCTCACCCATGTGTCACTTTAGTGCCTCTGCTCTAATTTTATTCATCCATCAAGAAATATAGATGAGAGAACCATTTATCTTCTGCAAGAACCATGACTATCATACTGTCTGCATCAGGCTTCTGGGCCTGGCATAGGGTAAGGAGAACCCATCACTAAGTTATGACAGATTTGGGTACAGTTGCCTGCAGTCTGGTCTCTCCCATTTCCAAAGTAGCAAAGAAAGTTCAAGCCACTGAGTCATTTCTCTTGCTTCTTTAGATTCTGCACAAAGCTCTGTGTAGGGCAAGAAAGTGTCAGTACTCCAAGTATGTCATGTCTTCATGCCTAGGAAAGTAGGGGCTATCTGGTTCTGCTCAGAGATTAAGAACTATCCTTGCTTTGCAAATATTCCACTCCTGACCTTTCGACCTTTCTTGGGATGACCCATGAAATTCATTAAATGCTAATGGCTTTGCAGAAGCCCTAGAATCACGTCAGGGCTGAATACTGAACAGTGAGTAGGAATCGAGTGAGGTGAGTGTTTCAGGCTTGGTCTTTGCTCTACTGATGAGCTCACAGTCGGCTTGCTGCTCTTTGGGGCTGTTAATTTTGAGCAAATGTGGTTTTAACAACCTGCCTGCTGTTCTCTGTTTACACTAGGAATTAAGAACTATAATTTTGCTGGGCTGTCCTTTCAGCTCCTTATCTACTGGTTTTTCCTAAAGGGAGAGGTAAAATTCAGTTTCTAGCCCAGTTTCAAAACACAGCCTCCAGGAGGGCGTGAATCATGAAGCCCTCTCTACTTAAAAATCTTTCTAAGATAAGACATCCGGGAGAGGATATTATCCTGTCAGAGCCTCTATCTCTAAGGTCAAAACCACCCAAGGCATTGGAATTTACCCTGTGCTTTCTGCCTAAGGCTCAGGAAAGGTGTCTCCCCAGACTGTTTTTGCAGGCTAGCTCCATAAAATCACAGGGCAAAGTAGAGGTGTGAAATTGTCACAAGAGCTTATCTTCTCACCTGCATCAGCTATTTGCATGAAGCATAAAGCCTACAGTGCTAACCAGGCCATAAATATGTGCTGAATAAATAAACCGATTGCACAGCCTGAGCTTTAAATGTAATTAGTGAATAACCATCGTAACTGCTTTTAACCAAGAGAGTGCTAGGAATTGAATTTCAGTGCAGTAATTCTTCACCTAATCAGGAACTTTAGAAAAGACAAAGACAGTGTAATATTCTGAGCAAATGACTCCCTTATTAGGACGCAAGACTAATGGTTATCATTCATAAAAGAAACCCATGCATTCTACCACAGTTACAGAATATATCAATGAAATTTTTAGTGAAGGAGATTCTTAACAATACTTGTAACACCCCATCTACTCTCAATTATTAAGATGCTGCTCAAAATTAGTTTTCATGTGGTTAGGAATATTACATTACTGGCAGATATAATACAGTATATACATATACATATTCTCAGTGCTGTAATGATATGCTAACTACTGCTGACTGATGAGTTTATCTTGCCAGGGGACCTGTTCTCCCAGTTTTATTTAAATTATCTTGGTTCACAATGGTTTCTATTATGCAGAAATGTCCTGAGCATGCAAATATTAGGTAAGAATATTATTCTGGAAAATTTACCTGAAAAAAACTTGGCGTAAAGGCATGATATTTATTTTCCATCATGAACATCTACTATGATGTGGCTATCAGGGCAGAAATATGTATTTTTCTAATGCTCTTTCCCAGTAGATTTTTCCCAGGAACTTGGAGACCTGTGTTGCCCTTTGTGTAGCCACTTTTCTAAGGATACATACTGTAGCCTCAGCTAATTTAATTCTCAGTCATTTCAGCATGGCCTGAGAAACAATACCATACCCTTGATGATGTAAAAAAAATAATAAAAAAAATAAAAAAGATGCTGTCATTACTGGCATTTAAAGGAAATGCAAGTCAACCTCCTTCTTTGCTGTGTTTAGAGGCAGTTCTTACTAACAATAGTGACTTATTCCCTTCAATTAATTCAAATCATTAGATCATTCATTTCCTATAAGCATACAAAGCCACTGGACTAGACCCACTCAAATAGAATATACAATGAAGGGGAAGATAGAGTCTTGGGTTGTTCTTTTGATGACTAAAATTCTCATTGCTTTGAACTCTCACTCCTTTCTCCCCCACAGCTCCAAAGCTCAATTATCACCACTCATAGTAATTTAAGTAGCATTTTTAACAAAATACCCCAGGCTTCTATCAAGGAAGTGGCAGTTGTGAAGTAAATCTTCCTGGTTAACAGCTGTCAGCTGTCAATGGGCTACAGATAATTAAATTTGAAGATGCTTTATGGCCAGAAAAGATAGATAAAACCCTTGGACCAGAAAGGCCTTTAAGTTATGTGGTTACTGCCCTCTCTGGCACTGAGTCTAATTCATGACTTTGGTTGTTTTCTGTTGAAACAGGTAGAGGAAAATTCAATTGCATCCAGTGTTCTTATTTTCTAGCTAAGACTACATTTATGGCTTTATTTTAATGTGCATTGGGGAACAAAATGGTGCAAGAAAGTCAGGAGGGAGGGCAGATGGGAAGGAAAAAGGAGAGATGGAGAGGTGTTTGAGAACCCATCTACACCATGTTCTACATAAACTATGTGAGGCAGGGTGAGAAGATGACAACTGGGGGCTGTAAATACAAAGGATAGCACAATTAGTAAGAAAGTCTCAAGTCAAGGTTTCTAAAAACTTGAAGATCTTTCGGTGGTGAGGTAGCCCTGCAACTATGCCATTCCATAGTTTTCCTATAATTAGTCCAATTTTAATGTTACTATTACTAATCTTACAGGAATTTTAACATTTACTCACTCATTTTTAATATGTTCATATATTAATTCATTTGGTTTCCATGGAAACATTCATTAGAAGCTATTATTACAATATATGTATATGTATATATAGTATACACTTACACATATACACACATTCCTATATAAGTATGCATATATATATATATATTGATATTGATATATAGAAGAAATAGAGGCTTTCATTTGTATTTGTATGGGGGAAGTTGAAAGGAGATATAAGAGGAGGCAGAGGGAAGAAAGGAGAAAGTGATGTAAATATACTCAATTAAAATGTAAAATAAATAAATAAATAAATAAATAAATAAATAAATAAAAGAAGGTATCCTAGCAAGTCATGGAACATCAGCCAGGAAGCTACACATCTCCATGGTCTCTGTTCCTGATTTGTCTTCTCTTGATGATGGACCATCACATGGAAGTGTAGGAAATAATCATCTTCTACACACACACACACACACACACCATAAAAACAAAATATTACTCATTTACTGAAAAATTAATGGAGACACATTAAGGTTTGTTTATTTGTAAACAGAGCTGAGTATGTTATTTTTGTCATTATATATTATTGGCTAACTCAAACTGGACTCAAACTGAACAAATCTGTGTGTGCTTTCTTTCACATGAAGTGTGTCCAGCATTCACAGATGGGATTCTTGACTTCCTCTAAGAATCTTTATAACTTTTTAATTTGCTGTAAGCCAAACTGTGGCCATTAACAACTGTTCTAGAAATAGGACTTTGGTTCTAAGCTTCTAAATTTAGAATCATTATGTCATCAAATCAGAAAGCATCCACTTTCAACACCTATCACTATTTAAGGTCATTGTCACAAGATCAATGGAACATAGGGCTGTCTGCTTAGAGGTCTTAAGTTTTGGATAGGAGGTTTCTACCTGCAGAGAAGGGTGCATACATTGTGATTGCTGACCTTTTTAAAAAAGTTGCCCTGGTGTCTTCCTGGCTCAAAGTTCAGCCTGTAGGCAGATACTCAACTTAAAAGAAGAGTAATGAGCATGAGGCACTGAGCACTAAGCACTGAGCACTGAGAGGTTACAACTCTGAGGATTTCAATATCTGAATCCATGTTTTCCTTTTGCCATATTCATGGACACACTATCATTCAAATGGTGTTGCCTCCTGAAGGAGAAATAGGATAATGTTTTCAAGTGACTTGTAGCAAAGCATATTAAGGCACTGGAAATTACATTGAGGAAATATATGAGTTATTTGGAGATGATCTAGGATGGTGAATGTAATGATTCTGAGAATAAAACATTGACAAGAAGTAAGACAGTCTCCATGCCATTGATTTCTCTTTCAAGTGTCTGATGACTTTCATTGATAAATTTGAGATTCCTGCAAATGTGAATAATCTTTGAATCATATAGCACCGGCATGAACTTTAACTTGCTGATTTATCTCAGCAGAGAGCCCATAAATAAAAATATATGCTAACATTATTTTCAAATTGATTAATTTTTAAATCTCATTTCTCAGTAGTTCATATATGAATATTTCATCGGTATCACTTCTTTTCCTCCTCCTTCACCCACAACTACTCCCATTCCCTCTACTTCCAAATTTATGGCCTCATCATCTTTAAGTTTTATTTTTAATATAAATATATATAAGCACATGCACACAGATATGCATATATACTCGCATAGATATGCATAACCTGTAGTGTCCATTTGATGTTGCTTGTATGTCTATGCCCAGGGAAGACAGCTTTTCATTGTACAAGCTATGTGGGAGCTTGTCCCTAGAGAAGACTGAGCCTTCCTTTCTTGGCAGCCATTCACAGCCAGTAGCTGTTCATTTAGAGGCAGAACTTTATGTAGTTTCCTCAGTTCATGTTGTAAAGACAGTAAGTGTTGTTATGCACTCCTGTCCAGGCAACTGTATTGTTGCCAGCCCGTGGATAAATTTTCCCTTGTCTATATCGTACTGTCTGGCAACAGGCATCCTGATCCTTCGGGTATTATAATCTTTCCTCCTCCTCTTCTATAATGTTCTCTTTGCCTTAGGCGTAGAAGTTGAACCTCTGGTGTATTGATTAGGGTTGAACACCTGTTCTTTGCATTCTGTGGTAGTCTTTATCTGTTGCAAAAAGTTTATTTGAAAAGGAGAGAGAACTACAGTATTTACAATACAGTTAGAAATTACATTAGTTTAGGGAAATGGCATTAGTAGGTTCTCCTCTAGAATCTGCAGCTTCTCAAGTGGCAAGTAGGTGGCAACGTTTACAGTACTAGGGGTTAGTTCCATTTTATTTAGTGGGCCTTAATTCTAGTTTCACATTTTAGCTGTTGGCTATACTAAAGATATAAGTAGCACTTGAGAACATTACTATCATAGAAGAAAGGTTTATGTGTATTCTTTCTTTTTTCATTAACCTTTCAGTAAAATCATAGAATTTTAGAACCACTTTGCTTACCATTTCTTGTTCACTATTTCAGAGCTTCGAGAAACCAAGACCTCTGAATATTTCAGCCTGTCCCACCACCAGTTAGACTACAGGATATTACTGATGGATGAAGATCAAGACCGGATATATGTGGGGAGCAAAGATCACATCCTTTCCTTGAATATCAACAATATCAGTCAAGAACCTTTGAGTGTAAGTTTGTCATTTTAGTGAGGGAAGTATTGACATTATAGGTATTGAAAAGAATTTAAATACATTGAAGATATTATGTATTGGTTCAGAAAATACTAGACACATGGACACACACACACACACACACACACACACACACACACACACACACACACACTGGAGTTACTTTTTTACGTCACAGTTGAAAAATATACTTAGTCCAATTCCTCCATTTGGTTTCAAAAGTTTTGAAAATCGATTTGAACTCTGAAAAATGAATGAAAAAAACCCCACTCCTTCAATACTCATCTAATCAAAAGAAAAAGGGGTGTATTGGGGGAAATGTACCATGAAAATCCTGGTTAGAAAAGGAAGAAGAACCATATCTTCTACGTGTACTCCACAGAGTGTGAGGCTATTAGCTGCATGGATATTTGAATAAGCATAACTACATTTATCATTCTTTACAATAAGGAAGCAAAACTAAGCATCAATGGAGTAAAGGAGTAAAACTGTGCTGATGATAAATTTATTAGAAACAGTACACTTTGCATTTTTTGTATTAAAGGCTGATGACTCAAAATGTATTGTCCTCTGCCAGCTGTGATTTAGATGGCTTCACAGTGTTTCAGAGACTGGTTTCATTTCATGTGTTACATTGTTGCAATACATGGAGGCTCACTTTGAGTAAACCTGCCAGTCTGGCTGTGTTGTTTACCAAAGGTAAAATATTCAGCTAAGATAGATGCATAAATATAATTCATAATGATATAAACTGGTGGTAAAAGTAGACATCCAAAGGGACTGTAATGGGACTGGAATGCAATGCAAAATATGCATTGTATTTTGCATATGTGTATTTATAATGACTTATTTAAATATACAATTATAAATTTGCACATGTTATGGAACAGGTTTTGTTAAAGAAAACACTGATTTTATGAGCAAACAGCAAATTATATAACAACATAATAGCCCAATAGCTGGAATTCAGAAGGTAAAAGGGGAATTTTGGAAAACAAGGACAGTAACACCTTGAAGAGATCAGGAGGTTAAAAGCAAATGAAGGATGTTGGGTTGCTGTGTGCCTGAATGAGAATGTACAAACTTTATGTTTCTTCCTGAGCAGGTTTTCTGGCCAGCATCAACAATCAAAGTTGAAGAGTGCAAAATGGCTGGCAAGGATCCTACAGTAAGTAGTTGAAGAGTACACACACACCACATACAAACATACACTATTCATATATACACAGAACCCTACTTACACACATCACGTACATACAAATGCACCTACCCTAACACATTCATATTATATCCACATACACAATCATACACACATAAATACACATAACATACATCACCCACACTACATACCACATACACATAAACATCACACATCACACCCCCCCCCACACACACACATCCACCAACTACTTAGTCTTCACTTGTATGTAGCTTGAGAGCTGACTGGATTAGTGGCATTGGAGCTCTTTGGCTGGACAGATATTGAAAATGTGAATGTAATGGGACTGGAATTCTCAGACCATCTGTTACTTTAGAATTCCTACTGGTTAAACTTTGCTGCCTTGCTTTTATTATTTAATGCAGACACTTTTCATGATTGATTTTACCAATAAACCTTGTTCCGAGTGGCTACAACCTGCAGAATTCTCAGCAGGCTGCTGCAGTAACGATAATGTGAGAGTCTAGAGTAACTCCCAGATATCCTGGGAACTATTCCTGAGTTTCTTGGTGGAAAAATAGCCATGAGCCTACCCATTCCAGATAAAAAAGTCAACAGTGATGAATGGTACATTTGTTAATTCAAACATCACAAACAAAAATAATAAATAAAAATAAAAATAAAAAACATCACAAACTATAATCAAAACAGATATACATATAGTGCAACACTTGTGCAAATTAGAGTCCCTTAAATGGGTCAAGCAAAGAACCTACATTGATTTCCAGATGAACACAAATATATATATATATATATATATATATATATATATATCGATGAATGTAATAGAAACACAGTTATTGTGTATAAAATCTAATATATTTACACATATCCATCGAAGTTTGAAGAGATCATATGTGTTTGTGTTCAGAAAAGTTTGACTGACCACATTGCAGTAGATAAAAGAAGAGCAAAGAGTATTAATGTCCATATGGAGCCTTGAAAGTAAGTGTTCTAGAGGAATATGGGGAAAAGTTAGTCATGGGGGAGACTAATCCATAAAGAAAGGAAATTTTTCAGTATGACTGACTCTCAAGACACTCTCAGATATAAACTTCCATAAAGACTGGAGAAAGTCATGCCAATAGAAGTCTCTAGAATAGCAGTTGTCTGCTTTGAGGGATAAACAACCCTTCACAAGGGTCACCTAAGGTCACTGGAAAACAAAGATATTTACATCACAATTCATAACAGCAACAAAATTATATTCATGAGGTAGTATTGAAAATCATTTTATGGTTGGGGTCACTACAGCATGAGGAACTGTATTAATGGGTCACAACATTCGGAAGGTTGACAACCACTTCTGTAAAGGGGAAGATTTCTGCATAGCATTCCACAAGTGTTCTTGGAAACCATTACCAGGAGTGACTCAGTTGTGAGTCTTACAGATTCAATTTTATATTTCATCACATCAACAGAACTTAAAAAAGGGAGAAGAAACGTGAAACATCATTACAATCTAAAGGAAATCTGCAGGGTGGACATCCAGAAAAAAATTGTACATTTTGATGGCCTTCCAGGGGAAAAACATTATGGGGTGCAGTGCTATGGAGTATGATGTTTTCCTTAGGCTATTCTTTCAATAACTGGGCATGAGCTGAACAATTCTCCTTCATTCCCTAATGAAGACATTTTCCACTGATGCATGTCTGACGGTGGTGTTGTGCTTCACCACACTAATACCCCATGGCGATGTTACTGAGTTTTCTGATGCTTTGTTCAGGAAGTTATAGATTTCTAATTCACAGCAATTGCTAGAGAAAGAGTATGTCCATTGTAGATACATTGGCATATTCACTTTCCAAAGAGTGACCCCAATTCTTCTGAAGTGTCTAGCAACTTCAATTGAGCCCTTTCTCCTTTTGGTGAAATAAAAACCCCATTGTTATTTGCATGTGATAATTAAAATATATTTGATAAAACTTCAGCACATGCTTACATTTCCCCGTAATTTTACTATTCTGCAATATCAAGCATGGGTATTGCTAATTCTTCTTTATGGCCAATAGCTGCACTCTTGAGAAGTCATCTATAAAGAGATCTCTTCCATGTATTTTTATGAATTAATACGATAGGTTTTGCTTTTCCAGATAGAATGTTGAGTTCTGGGAAATAATAATCTATGAAATTCTTACAACTACCTGCTTATCTGTTTAGGGGGAGAGTACCTAACAAATGTGTCTCATGTCCTACATATGCAACCCTTACAGAGACCTCCTGTTAATCTGACTTCAGGAGAAAAGGCCAGTGGAACACACCAATGAGAATTGAATGTTCTTTCAATTTGAATGTTCAATATTTGAATGTTCTTTAGATAATACGTTTTATTGTGCTTTTCATTAGCACCAAGTATTTGCAAATGTCTTCACACTGTTGATGTAGTTGCCATCCTACTGTATATACTATATTTCATAGCATTTCACGTTTTAAGACCCATGAGTTGACGATTTTTTATTGGCCCTTTGAGAGTTTCACAAGTTTTGATTGTATGCATCCTTTTCTCATAGTTATTCCTCAGTTCGCCCCTATTGACTTTTTTAAAAGTTGTATAAACCAGTGTCTGTGAAGAGCATAGATATTAATGAGGTCAAGGCAGTATATGTAAGAGGCTTTGCAATGCACAAGAACGGATGAGATATATATGTAACGATTATGAGAAAAAGCACTCAAATATAATGGAACAAACCAGGCTCTGTTCTAAGTGTTCCATCCTAATCTTGAAAGCTGCAGAGTTATGCCAGCTAGAAATTGAAAACAGCCATGATCTAAAGATTAAGAAATGGAGTGAGTAAGGAGAATGAGAAATGTGTTCCGAGTTTTACAGCTGTGAGTGGGATGGCCTTTGTCTGGTGGAGGACATCGGCCCCACATCCTGACCTTCACAGCGAAATTGCATATCTTCCCAGGAAAGAACAGTGGGGCTAGGGAGACACAAGGCAAAGGACAACAATGGAGCTGGGTATTTTTGCAAAGTGTGCTTTTATAAGTTTGGCAGAAACCATATTAGCTAGATCTGTCAACGTTAGCCCATGTTTTATATCAACCACAGGAAGATTCACTTTAGGTAAACCCTCTTTTATTTCCCCATCCTTTTGGTTTATCCTGCATCTGTTCATCAACTCCAATTACTCTGCAGCTTTGGCTTTTGAAATGTCTTCTGATCCTTTCTACTTATGATACAATGGCTACTTCTCTGGGAACTCCTCTCCCAGCAGTCTTGGGTTGGTGCTCCTCCTGTGTGTGTTGCTGAAACACCTTACCACTTACCACATCAGTCCTTAATTGTATGTCTCTCTGCACTAATTGGAAACACTGTGTGGCAAATGTCATTATCCACTATGCCCAGATCAGTATCTAGAAACTTCATCAAATTCAAACTAGTTCTGAGTTAATAGCGAGGAAAGCAATTAAACAAGGGAATCAGTTCAAAGAGTTTATTAGGAGCAATGTGACATGGTAGATGATGAGTTTGCTAAGGCTGTTAGATTAACAGTGTCTATAGCAAATATGTGGATTTCAGAATAATATCTCCTTGTTCCTTTTCTTTTAAATGTATTTAACATCTCTTAAGTGAAACAGAAAGAAGCAGTAAAAATCTAGTCAGCACAAAGACACCAGAATTTGTATTTCAGAAATTTCATTTGTAGAAATCGACAGCAATTTATAAATACACATATTTTTTAAGGAGGGGATAGGAATGTACCTAGACCGTCAGTTCATGCCTAGAATGGAAGCCATTCTTTGTGTCCAGATCCAACACCATGTGAGCCCAGCATGATAACACACATCCTTAACACCTGCTCTTGGATCAGAGGCACAAAATTATCAAGAAGAGCTAGCTGAAGGGCTGCCAGTAATATAGGAGACACTTTTCCAAGACAAGGGGCAGGAGAGTTGAATCCAGCAGCATTTTAAATGTTATACCAGATAAAAATAATATTCTACAATAAACAGTTTTACTGAGAGCAAATTATTATGGTGGTAATACAGCATTTTTCTACTCAATTAAAGAGGACACAAGCTATTTTATTCTAGTCCTTTAACTGATCAAAGTTAACTCTATAAAGTAATGGCATAGCTTTATTTAATCATACAATTTGAAGACTGTGGGCACAGTGCTTGAACTGGTTCAAGATGGCCTTCTCATCAGTCAAGGATGGAAATGACACTTTTCATTACCTGGCAAGAACCAGTATAAAGATATCTAGTGTTCTGATCTAGCTCTAAAGTACCCTTTGCAAGCTTCTGTTTAGAGGGCTCACTCTTCATTTTGTGGCACTATTTTGAAAGTTATGATGCCTTTAGGCAGTGGGTCCATGTGACATAATAGGTCACCAGAGGCTTGCCTTCGAAAATTGTACCCGTCTTTGGTTCTAGACTTCTCTGTCTTATTCTTTGTCTTTGCTGTGTAAACACTTGCTACAAGCTCCCACAACCACAGAGTCACTCTGCCATGCATTCTACACCATGATGGACTGATATCTCCACATACATACATACATACATACATACATACATACATACATACATACATACATCCCACAATGTTTTGGAGTCTCTTGGACAACCTGTCCATCAACTCATGCAGATAGGGGAATGCTCTTGAAATCACAACCACAGCCAAAGAACACACCAAATAATTATTAAATACCAAATGGTCATCCTGAAAACAGACACATACCATAAACACACACACATTCACAACAACAATTTTAAGAAGTTCATGAATTTGAAAGAGTGAAGGCAGAGTTATATATAAAGGATTGGAGTGACAAAGGAGAAGAAGGAAATTATGAAATCAGAATCTCAAAAAATTAAAAAGGCATCTTTGGTAGTTATTTCTACTAATGTCCCCAATACAAAATCTTTTACATATTAATATTATGAGCAGGATTAGTACTAACCTGGGAAGTACAGATGGACTGCCCAAATCAAACTGTTGCTACTGCTTTGTTAACATGTTGCTCAAAAGAAATGTTACTATGGCCATCTTACTAGTGAGAAATTTGAATCATAGAAAAACCTATATAACTGACTTGATAACATGTAGAAAACGCTGAAGGCAGGGTTTGAATCCAGGTCACTTGTGTCTCTGAACTTGTTCCTATTTGTGTCCCTCCTGCCTATGTGAAGGCAATGGCATGATGACAGACCAATCCAATTGCTTCCTGTTTCATGACACAGGATTCTGTATTACACTCACCACTCTAGAACATGCACTGCAAAAAAATCCACTAACTCATGTACTTGTTTTCTTTTTACTTTACTTTTTATATTTAATTATGTGTATGTGTGTGTGTCAATGTATGGTTATGTTCATGTGAGCATAACTCCCTGCAGAGATCAAAAGATGATGTTCCAGACATTGGATTTGGAGCTATACATGGTTGTGAGCCACTCAGTGTAGGTTTAGTGAACAAAATCCAAATCTTCTGGAAAAGCCATGGTGCTGTTTCATCAACCACCTGCATTTGTTTGTTGACTAGGAAGTTTTCATTGGGAAAATTCATTCTTTATGTATCTTTACTGTCAAGATTATTCTGCAAATCCCAGATGAAATTATATGTCTGCTAAAGCTTTACACTGAGTTCATGTATGAATGTATTCATGTATGTATTAGTATATAGCACTATGATGGCTTCATGGATCCTAAAACAGCTTGATATATATGTTCCTCTCCTTTCTTTGAAAGGAGAAAGTTGTCTGGACAATGAAGTGTTGCTAACTCTAGATATAGTGCCTTAACAAACATTTACTGAAGGGAATTTACACAACAGTTTAGCTCAGACATGATAAGGTCAGAAACTGATGCTCTGCAATGGAAAAGCAGAGCTCAAAATATGGGTTGGCAGTGACTAACTCAAGTGTTCAGCATCACTTTCTGTATTCTGTGGAAAAAGAGGCAGAAGATGAACTCAGTGGGACAGTTAGGAATTTGTAGTGATAGTAAAAACCCCCTACAGAAAATCTGGGCAGTCGTAGTGGACCAAATTTCAGTCTGTGGTTAAGAACTCTATTTAATCTCTGTTAGAGATCAACTTCCTTATAACTACACTGAAATTCAGCTAGTTAATTGAAACCTTGCTATGAGAGTTAAGACAATCTAGGTACATGGAGGGAGAGGCCTAAAAACATTACTAACATACAAATACTGTTTGTATAAGTATCAATTGCTGAAGAGAAAAGTGTGGATTCTTAATGCATAGGTATATGATAACATACAGGAAAGTATGGATTAATATTATACATGTGTTTGGAAATCTTCTTATAGTAGCTGCCTAAGTAAATGTAGACAAATTAAAAACAAAAGAGCCTCTAAGGTTTATTTTTCTGAAGGGGACTAAGTTTCAAAAGGACAAAAATTAATAAATTCATGTAAGTCCTTAAAAAACATATACTGTATATGCAGCACATATCAGTTATAAAGAAAAACAATAAGCATTGGTCTCTTTGCTCACGAGTATTAACATAGATACATGCATACCACTCTCAATTTTTTCAGTTTCTGTGGAATATTATGTTATCATGTCTAGCTATATAATAAATCTGCTGGTACATCTAAACACAGGTATCAAGATACAGCACTGTATTTTTAACAAAGATTATTACTGTCTTAATGTTAAAATAAAGTGCATAGTCTGGACTTTAAGGTTTAATTTCTTTGACATTAGAATTAAAGATTATTGATAATACATAGTACAATATGTGCTTAAAATTCCCATCACAAAAGGAAATATATACTTGTCAAGTATAAAAATGAATATCAAACAAAAATGATGCAATATATAAAATATTATAAATTTCTAAGTCAGGTTTAGCTTCTGTTTTTTGCACTTTGCTTTGTTATACTTTGTAATAACTTAAATAGTAGATACACAACATACCCAGAAACCATGAAAAAGAGACTTGTATTATAGACTATCCAGGGAGACATTGTATTAAATTTGATATATTTTACAGTCTTTATTAAACAAATTACATCTCAAATGATAAAATTACGTTCAATAAAATTCTTTGAGAGAAAATGACTTTGTAAGGGGACATCATTCTGTCTCAGGCTTGATTAACTTATAATCAACGAAAGTAATGAGTACATCGGTGTTGGAGTTTGGGATGATTAATTTGGCCACAGGGAACTTACAGATTCCTGCAAGGTCACAGTTAATTTAGAAGTATAGCAATGACACCCTTGGCTATTTAGTTTAACTGGAGCCAGTTGAAAAACAGGTTTGAGAAAAATGAAGAACACATTTGCTGGGGACTTTGCGTATAGAGAACGATTCCACCTTCTTCACTGAAGCAGCAGCTATTGAGATGTTCTGAGGTGACTTTCATTTCTCAGTTGGATAGGGTAGCTGTGGTTACTATGGTGAGTTAATGATAATATGGAATGTGAATGAGCACAACTTGATTTCAAATTGCTTTGTAGTTTGTAGTGTGTGTGTGTGTGTGTGTGTGTGTGTGTGTGTGTGTGTGTGTGTGTGTTATATTTTAAGGAAAACTAGAGCAGACAAGTAATGGTATGTCTTTATTAGTTTTTTTTACATTTATTTGTTTATTTGCTTTTGTTGTGTGTATGTATCTGTGTGAGCAAGTGCAAACAGAAGTGGAGGTCTGAAAATAAGAGGTGTTTTCTTCTTTAACACCATAGGATCTGGGCATGAAACTGATCTTCAGGCTTGGTGGCAAGCAACCTTATATATTGATCCACCTTTCTGGGTGCCCTCTGTATGCCTGCATTTCTGAACTGGATCACATAAAAGATTAAGCTTGTAAAACAAACTCTAAACTTTAGAGCATGAAAATTTATACGGGATTGACTTGGAACATAGTTGAACAGTAAAAGAACTTACAACAAAATTGGCAAGTATAAGGACCAGAGTTCAAATCCAGAGAAACCACCTGAATGTTATGCTGCACCTAGCTTAAACCCTGGTCTGGCCACCTGTCTTTCTGGTGCTCAGAGGGTGGACACAACCTCCCAGATGATCCAGCCAGCTTATGCAAATCAGTGAATTTTGGCATCTATGGAGAAGTTCTGCCTTTGTGAATAACAAGAAGAGTGATGGAGGGAGAAACACTGAAATCAATAACAAAGTCTCAGTATGCAAGCACACGTGTGTGATCATGCACAAACACAACCACAAGCCTACACATACATGTGAAAAATAAACAAAACATCAAAAAAGCATATGAAGCACTTCAATAAGAGAGGAAATCATTTTAACTGATACGTAAGGTAGGCTGCTTGTTACCAAGACAAATGAATGAGATAAACCAAGTTATTTTAGTATTGTATCTTCAAAGATGTCTCTTTACAATAGCATTGAAAAGATAGAAAGAAAATGTGCAGGTAAGCATGTCTAAATCAGATGTATAGAAGTGTCAAGAACATTTCATACAAAATCTTAGAATTACGAGACATTAAATCGTAACAGCAGTGTTTGTTCTATTAACCTCTGTGAGAATAGGAGGTTTTGTCTGTTCTTTCTCTTCACTAAAAATGCCCTGAGTTCTGAAATCACCTGGCTTACAATGGGCAAATCTCAGTTGAGGCACTCTTTCTGTAATAGGGTTGTAATTATTGCTGAGTAGCCAAATCTCAACATTTTGATTTCTTATTTCCGTAAGTTAAATAAGTGTTTCCGGATGGCATTTACAAGTTTGTACACAGTTTCTCCAAGACATGGACAAGAGCAAATGTCCCCATATCATCACCTGCCACACCACATCCCAGGTTAACAGAGTGACTGTAGGTTTAATAGGCCATGGCCTCATTAACTGTTGCTTTCTTTTGGCCAGCACGGCTGTGGGAATTTCGTCCGTGTTATTCAGACCTTCAACCGCACTCACCTGTATGTCTGTGGAAGCGGAGCTTTCAGCCCCGTGTGCACTTACCTAAACAGGGGGCGGAGATCCGAGGTAAGCCTGACTGTTTCACTTTGTCCATTTGGATGTTAGCATCTGAAATCTGATGGTATTTCAGAGTTAAAAATTAGGGAATTTAATGACAGTAAAATATTTTTGTGTTCTTGCAAACATATGACTATATTTCATTTTGACTCTGTCTGCCAAGACACGCTAAGGTGAATTCTTTGGCTTTCAAATTAAGCATATGTTTACTTGTTTCTAAGCATAGGAATTGTAAAATGAAGGATAACTCTAAATTTATAATTGTATTAAATATAAAGTGCTAAAGTACTCATTTTCATAAGTATGTATTTATTCTTATGTATACTTTAATTTTAGTATAACCTATGGATATATACTTTAAGATGTGTTTAAAGCAGGGTATGAAATGTTTTGTTGAAAAGTAGCTTTAAAAATTGACAAACCATGCTTTCACTTAAAACTAATATTACCCTGTGCTAGTTCATTCTGACCTTATTCTTTTAGTGTTTAAAATGTTATGAGTAGTTATGTTATGGTATTTGCTAAATATTAGTCATATAGTCAGCTAATAAACAGTCAAATATAAGGCTGGCTGGGTTTGAACTGTGATATCAAAGGCTGCCCTTTTATCCCAGCTGCTAACACTAGGGCTGTGCAGAAAATCTAAAGAGTATTCATTCTTTCAATCATCTGCATTATTTCACCTAAAATGGTTATTTTAGAAACTAAATTATTTGAAGCTACATGTAGTTCATTATTAACTTAAATTTAGAAAATCCAAATCTTAGGTCATGTCTTATTTGGCTTCTAAAGCTCAGAATTATGGGGAAAAACACACCAATATTGCTATTAATATTCTTTACAAAGTTATTTTTCTTGAGTAAAAATTAATATACTTTATTGCTAATGTAGTTGGACAAAGATTCCTCTGCACTCTATTTTATTGAATTGCATTTAGGCATGTAATTTATACAAACATATATAGTTAGATGAATCAAATATCATTAAAGATGAACTAAATATCATTGGACCTCAGATTTTTTTCAGATTTTTTTTTTCTAAATGAGGCTCAACATGCTACTGATATGTTATTATTCTTAAAGGGAAAGTTAGGCTTTTTGGGAGAATGCCATTGGGTGCACTGAAATGAGCATTAGGGAAACATGCCTGTGATCAACTGATTAGATAAACTAATGCTTTAGGCATTTGAAATCTGCCAGGCACTACCCTGAAGTCCATACAACTACTGTGTGGGTCAACAATAGCATGGCAGTTTTCAGAACACTGATTTCAAATGAAATTGTTTTCTCGTTTAAGAGTTACCCACTATTCTCTTCAAACATTAA
Organism: Cricetulus griseus; assembly: GCF_003668045.3. Classification (NCBI taxonomy): domain Eukaryota; kingdom Metazoa; phylum Chordata; class Mammalia; order Rodentia; family Cricetidae; genus Cricetulus; species Cricetulus griseus. The sequence goes on along the minus strand of NW_023276806.1, from coordinate 176,432,264 downwards.
TTAGAAAGTCTGACTAAAGTAATCCCCTTTGGAAAACAAGCATGAAATAATTATAAACCCTTTGGGGAACTGGAACCACACTAGTCTTGCTTAAAAAGATGCATTTCCCAGGCATAAGGCATTCCCATTATTTCAGTCTTCTAATAACATGTAGAAATCTTAGTAAGCAATTCAAGGAGGAAGGCATGACGATTTTTAAATTTTACCTTTGTCTTGATAATCAATCTATGTCAAAGAATTTAAGCTTTACATTATTTTAGACATCCTCAGCATGCAAAACACAGTGTAAATGTTCCCATTCTCCTTAGTCTGAAACAAAGGACACCCTAGCATGAAAGGAATGTGCAATGCAAATGTTTGGTTTTGCAAGAATCTTCTACTTTTATCACTAAATTTGCACTTTTAAGGACTAGAGCATAGGATTTACTGCTAAACTCTTTTGACAATATTAAGTCATAGCCTTTTCCTACATTTAAAACCAATTTAAATGTGAGCCAGTTGGGTTGGCATAGGTTTTAATGCTTTATTTTGAGACATCAGTTTCAACCACCTACCTTCACAGAAATTCATTGGTTCTTGGAGCCTATTTCATGAGCATATTTCATGTCTGAGTGCCATGCACCTCCTGAAACCTGACCACTCTTCCATTACTGCGTGAGTCTGGGTGAATGCCCTCCCAGATCGATGCTAGTCATCTGAAAAACAAACCTTCCTGTGACATCAAAATCCAACCTCTTCTCTTCTGTATTCCATCTTATACCTGCTAACTTCTGTTTCTGGTAAAGAACTGAGTAGCATCAGGGCATCAAGAAAGCATAGACCACAGGAATGGAGAATCCATCAGGAAAAGGCGCTTAAGTAATGTTACTGTAAACTCTAGAAAAGTTAGCAGGCCCATCTGTGATTAGTTACATCAGCTGTTTATATATCATCTTTCCCCACAACTCCAGGATGTGTAAACCTTGATCCACCACTCATCATCAGATGCCTTTACCTTGATTGGTCCTCATTCTCATAGAGGACTCTGAATATTCACATGATTCCTGTGCTTCTCAAAGCAAATCCCCTATCAAATTACTCCATTCTAGCAGCCTTTTGTAGCTTTTCTCTTCTTTCAAAAGAGAAAAAAAAAACTTTTTGTTGTCAATAAATTATCTGACTCAGAGCCACCCATCACATCTGTTTCCTCTGGTCCATCATTCGCCTGCATTCACTTTCATTTCAATTCCAAGAGAATTTATTTCTTTCCATTAAAGTTGCCTCAGTTCTCTAAGTTTTTAAGTTACTCTGTAAACAAGCTATTCAGATGGGTAGCTTTTCCTAACAAATTTCAATCACATTTTCCATGACTTTATTAAATATTGTAAACACAACTCTTATTTCACACAATAACTCAAACTGATGAATGACTACATTGATGCTCAATTGCTGTTTTGTCACTGTGACTCCACACATAACATAATGTCAGCAACTTTACACCTTCAGCATTGTTCTTTCTGCTCAAGTGTGCTTTGGCTAGTCAGGTCCTCTGTGTTTCTATGTGACTTTTAAGTTAATTTTTCCCTAATTCAACAAAATGCATCATTGGAATTTTGATTTTGTTGAACTTGAGAATCACTATCAGATAAAGCCATTGAAACAATGCTATTTCTGCTAGTCCATAAGCATAGGAGGTCTTTTAATTTTCGAGTGTCATTGTCAAGTTGTCTCCTCAATATCCTAGATTTCAATGTAGAGGTCGTTTCCCTCCAGGGCTAAGCTTATCACCTAGGTATGCTTTAAACTTCTGCAAATGGGATATTTCCCCTAATTTATTTACCAGTAAGTTTGCTATCTTTACATAGAAAAATACTAGTGAATAAATGATGAAATTGAAGTCCTACTCACTGCTCATAGAAATGAAAACTTGCATGGCCACTTAGGGATGTCACCATGGGGGTTTCTCAAAAGACTAAAAGTAGAGCAATCTATGACCCAACTATTTCACTTCCCGAGGACTGTATTTTGGTTTCTTTTCTGTTGTTGTGAAAAAATACTCTACCAAAAGCAACTTTTATGGAGAAAGGGTTTTGTTAGGTTTTAGTTCTATATTATAGTTCATTGTGATAGAAAAGTCACAACAGCAGTACCTTGAATCAGCTAGTCACATTAAGTTTGGAATCAAAGGAAGAGAGACAAATGACTGCATGCTTCATCTCAGGTGCAGATCATAGAGTTTAAATGTTATATGTGTGTCAGGGGGAGATGGGCCTTGAATATGAAAACATTATGAGAGGGGAAAGAGACATGATGACAATGGAATATCTGAATCAAGAAAGCAGGAGAGGAAGTGAGTGCCCCATGGCTGAGGGGCACAGAGACAGGTGAATAAAGTCAGAAGAGGGTTAATCAAGTATATATGGAAATGCTATCATAAAACTCACTCAAAAGTTACTAGATTGAAACTATTGAATCTAATGTTGTAAAGTAAAAAGAAGAAAGGCAGAAAGGAAGAAAGAAGATTCATGAGATCTGGGAGAGAGTAGGATTGAGTCCTTAGAAAATTGGTTGAAGCATCATATTTCTGCTTGAAATAGATTATTAATATTTCACCACATGTTTCCCAGTGTTGACTATAACTAGACTGTAATTAAGATCACGTGGAGAAGAGGAGGCTGAGTAATGGAGGAGTGGACCATTGGAGAACACCTGGTACCTATTTCATCAACTTCCCCTGTGCCAACACTGGCTTATCAAGGGAAATTTGTTCCTGGCTCTAGGAACGCAACCAAGATTATTAAATTTTCTTGTTTTCTTTTGTCTTTATAATTATTTTCTTTGGAAAGCAGATGTACTAGGTGTCAGGAGGCTGAATTTGGATTCTGTTTTGAACTCCACTTAGCTATGGTTGCCTTGGTGATACACTCCACTACATCAGACTACTTCTACTTTTTTTATCTATCAAAAACAGACTACTTCTACTTTTTTTATCAAGTAAACAAAACTTCGGAATGCATCTTTTCGCTATTGAGTCACAGCCATTTCTCACCAATCTCTAAACTCTGATCGTCACCAGACAAATTCTGTTATATTGTAATTGTTTTCACCATAACCATTGAGATCACAGGTCAGATAATTTTGAGCTAGTACCCAGACCTTTCAATGTTAAAATATATTTACAATATTTTCCCCTTCTTCTCCCCCCTGATACTGCTCGCATGTGCACCTCTACCACAACCTCTCAATTTTCTGGACCCCTCTTTTTAAACCATTGTTTTCCCACATACATATAAATGAATAAACACATAAATACAATTTGCCCAGCCCTTTCCGTGTTGCTTGTGTGTGTTTCTAGGGCTTCCTATTTGGTATTAGGTAAGCAATCAAAGCATTTCTTCCTAGGGGAAAACAAATTCTCCTTTTCTCAGGAGCTGTTAATCATTTGTTGCTCTTCATTTGAGGGTGAGGCCCTATGAAATTTCTCCTACGTATATTGGGATGACAACTCTCATTGGAAATTTTCATATATTGTTTAGGCAGTCATGTTGGAGATATTTGATGAGTAGAGCTTGTCTATCATAACAAGGAGGCGCGATAACATAACAGACCTCCCAGCTTTCTGTCTCTTATAATCTTTCTGCTCCTGCTCCCTTTTCCATACTATTTATTCAGGAGTTATATTGTAAGTGTATCAGTTGAGGCTGGGAAGCCCATGATCCATTATTCTCTGCATTTTTGTGACTAGTTGTGACTTTCTGTAATCATCTCCTTCTACTGGAAACAGTTTCTTCTTTGATGAGTGGTGAATGCTACTCTTGTTCATGGGTATAAGGATAAGTACTTAGAACACAGGCAGCAATTATACTGGTTTAGGAAAGAGGTGGAAATGGACTCTCCTCTAAAATCTATGATGACACTGACTTTGTGAGGTTGTTTAGGTGTAATGCTGGGCATGATTTCCCTCCAGTTAAGATGGCTAACATTGAGTCCAATTAGACAACTGTTGGTTACTTCAAAGACATAACTGCCTCTATTTGACCTTTAAGGATATCTTGCCATTTTTATAGTTCAGGGGAATTACAGCTGTGTAGGGCTAATAATTGCTTTTCTCTCTTAGAAGTTTGAGTGTCACTTTCTGGTACCATGAAATCAAGTTCTCAGGGAGAAGGTTTTTGGGTCAGTTAAGCATGCTGTATCTTCAACAATAAAGACTTACTTCCAACTTCTGAGAGACAACCAGGAGCAATATCAAGAGTCTGTTGTTTGGGGAATCTCTTGGACCCTTCTGAACCATGACTCAAAAGAATATTTCTAATGCCAGTTACTGGGGTTTTCCTTAAGTAGTCTGTGACTCCTTTGGTAGTATTATCACCCCAAAAGGAGTAAATTTATTTAATCTCTCTGTCTCCCTCGCTTCCTCTCTCTCTCTCTCTCTCTCTCTCTCTCTCTCTCTCTCTCTCTCTATATATATATATATATATATATATATATATATATATATTTGTGTGTGCGTATGTATGTATATATAGTTTTAATAAAAGCAGCCTATTTTCTTGAGTCAAGCATGTTATTATATGTATTCCTTCCCAAATCTTCCTAAAGCAGATATATAATCAGTCATTTCTGGAACAGAGTTCTGGTCATTTTATTTCTACATTAAAAATATTATGAGACTATATTTATTCAGGATAGTTTTCAAAAACTTTAAAATGATAATTACAGTTCTCCATCATGTGATGTAATCCATAAAAGTGTTCATTTTTTTTGCCCTTGTGATGTAGTAATAGTTTCTAGTAAGAGACTGTATGAAAAATGTCAGTACCTCTATTTATAAAATCACTCCATAAGTACTGCTCTCCGAGCACCAGTTCAGCACAACTGAATTTACTGCCTCATAATCTCCAGTCATTCCTATTTCATCTCTCTGCATACAGTTTCTATTAAGCATTGAGCAGAATCTTACATAACCAATGTTTGTATTTTGTTCTCTTTAGCTTTCATTTTATTATTAGAATATAAATTACTCAATGTCCAAGATTTCTGTAAACTTGCTTATTTTTTTCTGTAGTTTTACTTACAATATCATCAGGGTTTCACTAATCTTCAAGTATTCAGCAGATGACCATATTTTTTAAACAGATAATCAAACAGGTGATATTTTAATGTATGTTATTTTAAATCTTGTACAGTGTATTATACAAAAATCAAGTATTAACATAGAATTTTAGCTTTTAAAAGTCTCCTTTTGGAAGCATTGTAACCATTGTGTACATTATTCCACTGGGTTACTTTTCTTCTTTTGGCTAGCATTCCACAACCACATCTAATTATATACATAATGATTTTAGATTTCCAAGTGACTTTTGATGATGTTGATTTAATGAGAACTCAAGATGGAATCAGTTCTTAGTGCTCTCAAATGGAATAGGAGTTAGCCCTTCTAATGTTAAAGCATAATTTACAGATGGATTCTTCCTACAGGACAACTGAGTCTTAATATACATATTGGAGATGCAGGAGTAGAATGTGTTTATGAAGATATCTTTTTATTAAGTAACAAGCATTACAAATAAATTAGGTATAATTATATTTCGTTGTACTTATTATGCTGTATCATTATCACCTGATACCTTTTTCTGCTGCAAAGGACCAAGTTTTCATGATTGACTCTAAGTGTGAATCTGGAAAAGGAAGATGCTCCTTCAACCCCAATGTGAACACTGTATCTGTTATGATCAGTAAGTAGAAAGTGAAGAGGGAGGGTGGTCTAAAGAGCAAAGAACCCACACAGCTTATAAATTACTTACTGTAATAAAAAATTCAAAGATGTCCATGAGATCAAGAATCTATGTAAGTATTACTTACTTTCCTTTCCAAAGGGTTGTAACCCTAAAATTACCTCTCATAGTTTGTGTGGGTCACTGTGTTGTGTTTGCCATTTCTATTTGGTCATTGAATAATACAGATGTATGAGATACTTTTAACCATTTAATGCCAAGAAACACTATGAATTAGAAGGCAGTATTTTCAAACACAGTTGCATCATCTAACCTAATGGAAAATCCAGTGGTCATTTGCTATTTAGGGAACTTAATGTTGGACTACAAAGAAATAAGATGTTATCTTATACAGAACTTCTCACAGAATTCCTGAAGTTCTCTGAGTGAGTGGTAATATAATTAGAAAGCACAACATTTTTTGAGTAAAGTTAAAAGTCACAAGTTTATATTTGCATAAAACTCTACAAAGAAATCCTGAAAACTCTCTTAAAATTCTTCCCAAAGTGTTATCATTTAAGAATTTATTACCCATACAAAGTGAAACAAGAGTTTTCCTATCTGCTATTAGAAGCACTGAGAATAATGGGGCAAGAAATGAAATCAGTTTGATATATAGGCTTTTGTAAGGTTTAAGGTATAATTGGTTGTGCATTGTTCAATATAATTAATAAGCTCTAAGCCAACCTGAGTATCTTACTCATCCCTCATCCTGTAAGTAAATATAATTGAAAGCTGTGCTTATCAATGACATTGAGCAGTAGTGATTTATAATCCATGCTCTTATGAGTAATGAGCTTTAATCACATGGGGGAATAATTATGTGTTATATTGATTTAATAGCCAAATCTATGTATGCATGTACACAAAAGATATTTAAACAAATGTTTAAACAGCTGGATTGTTTAAAATGTCTCCTTCTTATTGTTATTACCCTCGAAAATGTTGCCATGGGTTTTGTGTCCTTCCTGGGAAGGAGAAATTAATAACAAGATGCCTGTCATATCAGCTCCTTAACTGGTAGGGACCTAGTTCAAAATCTGATGAGCTCATTTTAGAAGTATTTCATTTTGCACTCTTCCCTGTACAAAAGGAATTACTATAAATGTACACACAGTTAGTGAGAACAGATACAAACAAACAGGTTAAATAACTAAACAGTCCACTTATGGCAAATTGGACAACTTGTTAATTTTTGACATGGTTTCTTTCTTATTAATTTACATTTTACAACAGAGTATTGCTGAAAAAGCTGGCTGTGTTATGTTATTAGGAACCTTTTAGCTCTAAAGATCAAAATGTAGAATTTGAATGATTAATTTGCTCTTCAATAATATTTTTACAATATTATTGTAGTTTCTATGTAATCAAGTAATAAAAATAATAAAATTATTATGTCCACCATATCAAGCAAGATGTTTAATATGTGATGAGTGCTGTTAGGATTGTAGCTCGTTTCCTATGATTTAGAAATGAAAATATTAAGATTCTGTGTTTTGAATGACATCACCCTTAAACCATGCTTGTTACTTGCTTGCTAAAATTAGAACAAGTAGTTCTTGGAGTTTGTTTTATAACTAAAGAGTCATCACAATAAGAGCATATTAAAATGAGTCCTTCAAAAATTAGGTGGGCAACAGAAACTAATTCACAACTACAAACCACTTCTAGTAATTAGGATAGTATAATTTGTTAAACCTACTTGAACTTAATAGAAGTTCAAAGGCATTAGAATATCTCTGACAATTGCTCCTTTTTTGTAGATGAGGAACTCTTCTCAGGAATGTACATAGATTTTATGGGAACAGATGCTGCTATTTTTCGAAGTTTAACTAAGAGGAATGCAGTCCGAACCGATCAGCACAATTCAAAATGGCTAAGTGGTAAGAAAACATTTACTGCCATTTTCTTCATTGATATCTTGATTTAACTGACATTTAATTCTATACTGATAATAGGAAAAGTAGTTAAAAGCTAAGGTATCAGGCTTTCACATGTGTAGTTATAATTCTATACTTTATGTGCTAAGTATATCAGTGATACCTGTCATGCATTGCTCCACTTGTTAAATGTATAATATATTCCAGTTAATTATGATGTTAGCCCTTGTAATCACTTTTATATTTTTATAATTCTAAATTGAAGAATTCTACTAAATTCATGACCTAACAATATAATGAATGGATCATATGCAGAAATGTTTTGTGTTTGCTTACATTAATAATCTGAAATTATTGAATATTACATACTACTTTTTCAAAAATTGACTAATGTTTAATGTATGATGTTATGATGACTTTATGATAATCCTTGTTTAGTTGATTCAAATTCTCTAGGTCATAAGGAATTCATACCCTGAAAGGAGACTAATTTGATTTTACTGTATGATTCCCATCAGTTTCTGTCATGTAGAGAGGTGGGAAGCCATTGATCGCTTGCCACAGGAAACGGGCAAGCACACTGTCAACTGCCTGTTTAGTTAATGATGTAGTTTAGTATGAATCATCACAATTAAGCATTTTATTTCATTGATAGCTCAGCATATGAAAGCATTGACTGTCTTTTGCCTCTTTCTATTATTCCACCAGCACATCTGGAAATAGAATATTCTAAGTTGTTTTCTTCCTGAAATAAGGAAACCTCTATGTCTACACTGACTACATTTTTTCCTTGAGACATATTCTCTTCATTTCTCCTGCTGTACTTTAAGGGAAAACAGACATATTTTTTTGATACTGCATCAACAGTTTCTTCTCCTATCTCGTCTTCCTCCTCTTCTTTCCCTGTCTTCCTATTTCTCCTCTCTTTCCTACTCCTTTCCCCCTTCTCTTCCTTCTTTCCCATTTTCTTATTCTGTTTCAATAAATTAAGATTTTATATACTTGAATGCAAACACCACAATTAAAAGCCAACATAAAAATAAAATAAGCCTTAAATTCCATGGAAAATAACTGCTAAAATAATATTCAATTTCTTTGAAACTCCATTGTGTACAAAGAAACATTACTATATTCTTTAAATGTTCTTCTGACAGAGACAAAGTTTGGCCTGTCACACTAGAGCTATAATTTGTTGAGTTTGGTACTCTCCATGAGGTATGTTGATATACAATCGCTGCTTTTTGAAATTTGGTCTAAACAGTGAATTATCCTCTGCTGGGAAAGGAATGCATGTGTCATCTCTTTCAAAGTTGGTAGGTAGCTTTTTATCATGAGAACATAGTTTCCATATTTCTTTTGCAGAACCTATGTTTGTGGATGCACATGTGATCCCAGATGGCACTGATCCAAATGATGCTAAGGTGTATTTCTTCTTCAAAGAAAAACTGACTGACAACAATAGGAGCACAAAACAGATTCATTCCATGATTGCAAGAATATGTCCTGTAAGAACATTGAAATTTCTATTTAAAGAAATACTTCAAGATATATAATGCATTTTCAATATTTCATTGGTTTTATCATTTATTATTACCAATTAATAAGACACAGAGAGAATATTTTTAGCACAGCATGCATTTCACAGTTTATGTGAGACAATCACTCTGCATTTCATGGAAATATTTTGGTTGCTGTTTTAAACATAGAACTAGTTTTGGCTAATTCTGCAATTCCATTTGCTGTGTTGCGTTCAAACGAGAAATTGTAAATTACCAAAGAAAACAAAATAATTCTTGTAATAAAATACATCTGAATCTCAGTAAAACATTGTTATGGTGAAGATGCTGTAATATTGGAAAATTAAGATTTTTTTTTTACGGTTCTAATTTTAAAGAACAAAATGTCAGTGTATTAACATTACATATAAAACCGCTGAATAAAATTTATCATGCACTCTTCTGTAGGCTCTTTATAGACTCTTGTTGATATACTTGTGATAATTTTCTTTGTCAGACATATTCATTGAAGTATCCAGTGTCTATTTATCTTTAAATATTTCAATATTCTGTTGTCTGGGACTCAGCTGTTTCTCAATAATTTGAGTCAATATAGCAAAGCTAGCAGAATAAAAGGCTGATGGACACAACGGAAGACACAAGTCACCAATAAACAGTAGAACAAAATGCCATGTCCTGTGAATTGGGAAAAATGTATATAATAAGCCATCCACTCAGAAATACTAAGTATTAAGTGAAGTTTCTGAGGAGATGGAGATAAAATAGAACTATTTGGAGCCTTCTGATGTGGGATATACCCACTCTCCTGAACATAGTAAACTCTGGAAACTATAACTGTATGCAGTAAATTTCATTTACATTTAAGAGAACAATTTTTTTTCAGCAAGAGGTAAACAGTTATTTATTCACCATATATAAATATTTATGTCATATATTACAAAACTTGAGTCATATACTTATATTTCCATTTTATAGTCTGTTTCTCATTGATATTGCATTACGAAAGATCAATCATAAAATACTATAGATCCTAGCGTTTTTTGATTGGTGATAATCCCTTCTAATCTTTAGGTAACAATAAGTGAAAAATCAAAGTTCTAGTTAAATTTTTAATACACAATTGTTTCTCCATTCATCTGAATTTTACTTACAAAATTGTTTCAGAATGACACTGGCGGACAACGTAGTCTTGTAAACAAGTGGACCACATTCTTAAAGGCAAGGCTTGTGTGCTCCGTCACAGATGAAGATGGCCCTGAGACACACTTTGATGAATTAGGTGCGTGGATATGAGAGTGAGCATTGTTTGTGAAGGACTTACGAGCATTGTGTTCCTTTGCAAAGTCTCAGAGAGACTCAGCATTGCAATTTTAAATCATGAATTGCAAGGAAAATGAGAGTTGAATTATTTTTGAATTACTATTAATGTATCAACAGGAAAAGATTTTTGAGGAGACACAGAAACAAGCAACAATAAATATGTGTGGCATTCCTACTATGAACACCATGGTCACACTTTGTCTTATCTGCAGACTTAGTGAATTAAGGTTTTCAGAGTTCTAGTCTATACTATACTCCCTTTGGGGCTTTCCACTTAGTGTTTATACACCACCATCATTTCCACAGAGATGCGGTCTTCATGAATGCCCTCAGTGCCAGACTAACATTTGATTTTCATTACAACTGCTTATCTTCACATTATACCAAATTAGAGCGATTGTCCATTAATACCTTTCTGAGAACTAATTTTCATAGCTGAAATTGTTGTCTTAGGGTAATCCAAAATAGCAATTAGAATTTTGGAAACTTTAAAAGAGTGTGCTTTTCCTTTTTGTAGAGGACGTGTTCCTGCTAGAAACTGACAATCCAAGGACAACCCTAGTGTATGGCATCTTCACCACATCCAGGTAAATATTAAATAGCTACAGTTCTTCTGTTAAACAATGAATTCTCTCATTTTATTCACTTCTGCAAATTACTAAAATATATTTGGTCTCCATGAATGTTTCCACATAGCTCCCAAAGCATTTTAAACAATCACATGTTGCTCTCCAAGAGAAACAAAGGTATGAATTATAGAAGCAAAATGCTTCAATATTTTGTTTAAATAACAAAATAAATGATTTTGATAAGATCAGAATTGAAGGTTTTGGTGGTGATGAATATGCTTCTTTCCTGCATTTTGACACATACAAGTCATAAAAGTGTATGTATTTAATTATTTAAATTTGTATAACAAATATGCATTATTAAAACTTAAAAACATGTTTAGATTTGCACTGAAATAACTTTCACTTCTTTAGTCATCAAAAGTGATGACTATGAGAAGCTAATAAAAACTTTAAATCATGTTTAGATTTGCACTGAAATAACTTTCACTTCTTTAGTCATCTAAAGTGATGACTATGAGAAGCTAACAAAAACTGGACCATTCAGTCCTGTTTTTCTGTAATATGACAATATTTTCACATTTCAAAATATGTTTAATATTTTCTAGTTTTTCTTGGAGTCCCACAGAAGCTTTATTGTGTTTTGAAGCACATATACTTCAAGTCTTCTGTGCACATTTCTGTTTATTAATATTGTATAAGGTGTTACTGTGTATTCAGCCTTGTACTCCAGCCAAATCTATTGGACCAAAAGGAAGGTTGTATTGGTTTCTTTTCATTTCTTAGAAAACTGCAAATTGGTGATTGCAAACATTCTTTTCTAAGTGAATATTAAATGTGGTATAAAAGCCTGGGAAGATACCTCAGTGAGAAAGAGATCTTGTTGTCCATACATGAGGCCCTGTGTTAGATCCCTGACACCTATGCAAATGCCGTGTGATGGATGGCATTGCATATAGCTCCAGTGTTGTTTGGGGTGGAGAGAGGTTGGTCCTAGGAAGCTTGCTGGCTGTTTAGTTTCACGAAAATGGCAGGCAACAGTTACATGGTAAGACCCTGTTAAGGGAATAAGGACAGTAGTGACAGAAGATGACACCTGTTGTCTTCCTTTGATTTTTGCATGCACAAGTCCAGGTGCACATGCCTGCATACAATAGCATACAATATGTATACACATGCACATACTCATACAAAGCCCACAAAAAGGAAAAAGAAAAAAGGAAGTGTAGTGCAATTGCAAATTGCTATGAACTTTTCAAAATCAAAGAATTGGCGGGAATATTGGTTACCAGTCTTTTAGGTTTAATGCTACAAGAACTCTAGACAGATGTCCTTGACTGTGCTTAACTACTATTCTAGCAAATGAGTAGTCTCACTTTAGTTCATAAAATATTGAACAGCAAAATACCTGTTCAATAACAAAATTTTCAATAAAATACTGACTTTAATAAAACACTTTTTAGTTTATATTTGTCAAAGATTAGCTTAGTCATTAAACATTAGCAGATATCACTTATAACTACTATTGTTAATTGTTAATAATACAACTTTATTTCTATGCAAAATGTTTCTACTAAGCTTCCAGTTTGGAGTCCACATTAAGTAAAGGAACATGATTTCAATTTTTCTGACCTAGTGGTAGTGGAAGTCATTCTTACTAAGGATTTAAACCAATTTATGACTAAATATAACTTAGTGAAAGGTTTTTGGATCTTTTGTGGGGGCATAAATGTGCTCACATGCATCAATTGGCATCCATGTCAATTCATGTGTGTGTGGGTACCCATGAAACTATGGTGTGTGTATAAAGGCTGGAAAGAAACCTTGGGTGCTCTTCCTCAGGAGTTGTCATCCAACTTGCTTTTTGAGATAGACTTTCAGAGGCCTGCAGCTCACTGAGTAGGCCTGCAGGCTAGGTGGTGAGACCAGTCTTGCCTCCCTCTCCCCCTGATGGGGCTCTTACTTCATTTCTCTAATTTTGTTTTTTGTTGTTTTCTGTGTGGATACTGGGGACTGAACTTAGGTCCTCATATTGCAAGGCAGGAATTTTCCAATTGAGCTCTCTCCCCATCACGGAATAATTTTTCATGGTGTGATTAAAGTTGAAAATACACAAATAATGACAAGGTAGACTCCTCCAACTGCTAACGAGAATATCATGGAAGAACTCTGAAGTCATGATAATACTACTATAAAAGATATGATGCTCATATATTAATGGGAGTTATTTCAGAAATCATAACTCTCTTCACAGTTGTTTAGAATAAAATTAGTGTTTTGTTTGTTTTTTCCTTTATTGAAAATAGATTTTTTTTCTCACATAATATATCTTGATTGTGCTTCCTATCCTTCTACTCCTCCCAATTCCTCCTCTTCTCCTATCCCATCTGGATCTATATCTTTTCCCTCTTTTATTGGAAAACAAACAGGCTGCTAATAGATAACAATAAAATATAAAACAATAAGGATAAAATAAAAACTAACACATCAGAATTGGACAAAACAAACAGACTGAGGAAAAGAGCCCAAGAGAAGGAATGTGAAACAGCAGCCCCTTCTTTTGCATACCTAGGAATCCCATAGAAACATTAAACTGAAAGCCATAATGTATGCCTGTAGGGTGAAAAGATATATATATATATATATATATATATATATATATATATATATAATATATATATTGTTTCTAGAAGGGAGAAACCTCTGACACAACATTGTGAGACTAGGAACTTCCAAAGATGCCCTTGAGATTGTTTTCCATTGGCCACCTGCTGATAGACATGGAGCACACCCTTGGGAGTAGTTTGTTTTCCCAGTGAGATTCCCCTAGAGGAAAGTAAATATTCATTGGCAAGTGGTTATCAGTTGGAGATTACATCTAAACTAGGGATGGGAGTGTTTGTTTATCTCTTTCAGCTCTTGGTCCCTAGCTGGTGTAGACCTGTGCCTCAGTCTCTGTGACTTCATATGCCCTCTGATAATGTTAATTAGAGGGCCTTGTTCTTGGCATTCTTCATCCTTCTGGCTCTTACATGCTTTCTGCCTCCCCTCTCACCTTCCACAGGCTTCCCTGAGCACTTTAAGGAGTGATTTAATGGAGACATCCCAATTATGACAGCGTGTTACAGGGTCTTTAATTATGCATATTGTCTGGCTGTGAGTCCCCTGTATTGGCTCCCATCTGCTGCAGGAGAAACCTTCTCTGATGATGGCTGAGCATGGGAATGATCTGCTTCCCAAGCTGGAGTGCTCAAATTCTCACTGGCACACATAAAATACATCTTAAGAAAAAATAACAACTGATTCCTTGTTTTCATTTTCAGCTCTGTTTTTAAAGGGTCTGCAGTGTGTGTGTATCATTTATCTGATATACAGACTGTATTCAATGGGCCTTTTGCCCACAAAGAAGGGCCCAATCACCAGCTGGTATCCTATCAAGGCAGAATTCCATATCCTCGACCTGGAACTGTAAGTATCTATGAACTTTACTTTTGTCTTACCTAAGCAAATATTATATTCACATGTATTAAATATAACTATGTTCCTCTGGTTATAATTTTTTAGCTTCCTGGTTCTAGCATAATCCTTACCTGACTTGAGATTTGCTATGTCTTGTATGTTATAGAAAGTGTGATTTTTTTAAATTAATTTTTATTTAAATTAAAACAATCTTATTTTACATACTATTCCCAGTTCTCTCTACCTCCTCTCCTCTCATTCCCCTCACCTTCTCCCCTCCAAACCCCAATCCACTTATCAGGGAGGATGAGGCCTCCCATGGAGGATCATTAAGCAGATATTCACAGCTAAGCACTGAGCAGAACTCCTGGAATCCAGTTGTAGAGATGGAGGAGGGATGAGCAACGGGTTCAAGGGAAACCCAAAGAAACAGCTGACCTGAGCAAGTGGGAGCTCAAGGACCTCAGACTGACAGCTGAGGAACCAGCATGAGACTGAACCAGGTCCCCTGAAAGTGGTCTGGGCAGTCTATGGGGCCTCTAGCAGTGGAACCAGTATTTAGCCCTAGTGCATGAATGGGCTTTGGGAGCCCATTACCTATGGAGGGATACTTTCTCAGCTTAGATACATGGGGGAGGCCCTAGGTCCTGCCCTAAATGATATGAAAGTGCGTTTTTAATGACTGCTATAATTACTAAGAAAATCTCATTAAAATTCCAAAACAACTTATTTAAATATGGTAGAGAATTTTTTTCTCCAATTGTGAAACTCTCACATTGAAAAGTTCAGAGGAAGACTAAGTAAGTTAACACTAGTGCTAGCCTTCAGGCTCCCCCCCACCACCTATTCTGTTCACAAAGTAGACCAAGCTGGTCTTGAACTCACAAAGATCCACCTGCCTTTGACTCCCAAGATCTGGGACTAAAGACGTGTACCCAACATGCCCATCCTGCTACCTGTTATTTTTTTAAAATAATACTTCTTTTTTATGTTTTTATGTTAAGAAAGTTCATAGTATAAAATGATACTCACATGAATATTAACTTAGGGATAATTCATGTTAACTTTTTTTTTTCTTATATGTCTGGTTGGATAATCAGAAGTTAGCTGAAAAATTAAAGGGGAAATTTTTTTAAATCCTTGACCCAAATGAAAATGAAAGCATAACTTTCCAGAACCTTTGGAGTATGGCTAAGTGAGTACTAAAAGGAAAATTTATGACTGTGAAGGTTTACATTAAAAAGTTAAAGTGACCTGGAGAGATAGCTTGTCTGTCAAGATCAATTCTTGCTCTAGCAGAGAATCCAGGTTCAAATTGCAGCATGCCATATGTTGGTTCACAATCATCTATAACTCCAGTTCTAGTCTATCAATGCCCTCTTCTCAGCTTTGTGGGGACCAAGTATGCACATGATGCACAGACATGCATACATACAGGTAAAACACTCACATGTAAAATAAAACTGATACACCTCATTTTTTAAATGGGCTGGAAGTAAGTCTCAGCAGTTAATAGCATTTGTTGCTCTTGCAGAGGAGCCAGGCTTGATTTTTCAGTACTCAAATGGAGGTTCACAGCCATCCATGCCTCCATTTCCAGGGGTTCCAGTGCTCTTTTCTGGCCTTTGCAGGGACTAGGTACACACATGATGCACATGCATACATGCAGGCAAAACACTGACAGATTGAATAAAATGAATTAATGTAATAAAATATCAAAATACTTCAAATCACCTACCATATGCTTAAAAGTCTTAGAAAAGTAAGACAACGGCAAGGTCAGAAAGAGTAGGCAGCAAGGTAAGGAAGGTTCTGACCTTCCCATTGTTTTGTATTGTTTTCCAAGACAGGGCTTCTCTGTGCAGTCCTGGCTGTCCAAGAACTCACTCTGTAGACCAGGTTGGCATTGAACCCAGAGATCCACCTGTCTCTGCCTCACCCATGCTAGGATTAAAGGCATGGGCCACCACAACCCAGCATCATGGCAGATAACAATGAATTGTACATATAAAGAACAATACGTCCAATAATCAAGCCTAATACAGCCAATGGATACATGAGATTGACTGATCCCTAGCTGAGCTGACAAAGGGAAAAGGAAGACTCAAAATAATAAGACTAGAGAACACTCAGATGAAATACACATCCTTATTAGAAGATACTGTCATATCCCAGAAATCTTGGTACATCTAGAGGAACTTGAGAAATTATTAAATACACATGACCTGCCAGAGTAAAATGAAGAAAACACAAACAGCTTAAACAAGCCATAACACAAGGAGAATGAATCAGCAATAAAAATAAAAATAAAAAAATCTCCCTAAGAAGAGAAGAAACAGATGTGTTTACTGCTCCATTCTACCAAACTTTAATGAAGGGGCTGACAAGAGCACTGATCAAGCTGTTCATGAAAATAAAATAAAAGAAGAAGGAACACTACCAAAATAACTCCACTAAAGCAGTGTTCTCTTGAAGCTAAGGCCAGATTAAAAAAAAAACACAACAAAATGTAACAAAACTGTGGGTTGCTCCCTCTGATGAATACAGATACAAATATTCTTTTTTTCTTTTTCTTTATTCTTCTCTCATATAATACATCCTGATCACAGCATCCCCTCCTTTTACTCCTCCCAGTTCCCCCAACCTTCTCTCTCCCCCAGATTAATTGCTTGTTCCCCTTCAGAAGAGAGAAGGTCTCCAAGGATATCAACTGAACTTGACAAAGCAAGATGCAATGAGACTAGGCACAAACCTTCATATCAAGCTGGAGGAGGCAAACCAGTAGAAGGAAAAGGGTCCCAAGAGCAGGCAGAAGAGTCAGAGACAGTCCTGACTCCCACTGTTAGGAGTCTCACAAAGACACCAAGCTAAACAGCCACAGCATGTTTTCAGAAGACCTAGCTCATACTGCTGCAGGCTCCTTGATTGCCACTTAAGACTCTCTAAGCCACGTTGAGCCCCTGCCTAGTTGATTCTGTGGGCAGTGGTCTTCACCTCTCTGACTTCTACAATTCTTCTTCCCTCTCTTCCTGGTGGATATAAATATTCTTAATAAAATTCTTAAAAATCATATTTAAGAAATGAATCTCACAAAAGATTTCTAATGTTGGTTTACTTCATTTTTATGTCAACAGAGGGCATTTTTATATATCCCAGTTCTTTATTTTCTAAAGGATCTAAGGTGATCCACTGTCAAGTTTTATTTTTATTTAGAAACAATCTTATTTTACATATCAATCCCAGTTCCCTCTCCCTCCCATTTTCCCATGCCCTCACAGACACCCAATTCCCACCGCCCATCCACTCCCCAAGGAGGGTGAGACCTTCCAAGGGGGATTATTAAAGTCTGTCATATCATTTAGGGAGCCCCCCCCCACAGTATCTAGGCTTAGAGAGTATCACTCCATGGGAGATGGGCTCCCAAAGTCCATTTGTGCACTAGAAATAAATACTGGTTCCACTGCTAGAGGTCCAATAGAATGCCCAGGACTCCTATCTGACACCCACATTCAGAAGGCTTGGTGCAGTCGAATGCTGGTTCTCCAGTTTTATGCATGGGGTCCATGTGCTCCAACTTGGTCAGGTCATCTGTTTCTGTGGGTTTCTCCAGTATGGTCTTGACCCCTTTGCTCATTCCTCCTCCCTCTCTACAACTGGATTCTAGGAGTTAAGCTCAGTGCTTAGCGGTTGATGTCTGCTTCTGCTTCCATCAGCTATTGGGTGATGGCTCTAGGATGGCATTTGAGGTAATAATCTCATTATAGGGGAAGGGCATTTAAGGTAGCCTCTCTCCTATTGCTTAGATTCTTAGTTGGGGTTATCCTTGTAGATCTCTGGACATTTCCCTACTTCCAGATTTCTCTTTAAACCTATAATGGCTCCCTATATTAAGGTATATATACCTGCATCTCTTTTATTGCTCTCAATTCTTCCCCCTCCTCTTCTCCCCTTCTCTTCCTCCTACTGCTCCCCAATACTCCCAATTTGCTCAGGAGCTCTTGTCACTTTCCTCTTCTAAGGGGGACCGTGTATGTCTCTTTTAGGGTCATCTTTATTTCCTAGCTTCTCTGGAGGTATGGATTGTAGGCCGGTAATCCTTTGCTCAATGTCTAGTATCAAAATATGTGTGTGTTCATACCATGCTTGTCTTTCTGTGAAGTTTTTTTAATCATCCATTAAGTATAAAGGGACTCTCTATCTCCTGAAAATTAAAAAAATACTTGAGTTTGATTCTCTGGATAAGAAACTCAAAGACTGAACATTGATTTGTTTTTATATAGAAGAAATAACATTTAGTTACTTTTGAAAATCATGAGATTTGCTATTGATCCCTAAAAACACTGTTGTTAAAATGTTACAATTAATCATGTCTAACAACTATCTTGACAATCGAATTCACAAGTCCCTTTAAAATGGTGCCTCCTTAATGCTCACAATAACATGGGTGGAGCACTGACTAATTGCTTTTACTACCAAGGAAAACAATCAACAGACACAGTCATCTCAGGGTACTTCAAGTCTGACAGTAGATAGGGAGCAAAGATGACCTAGAATGAGAGAAGGGAAGGGAAAGGCTAAGATATTACGTATAAGAAGTCTCTCTTTATTTCATTCAAATAATTTCATGAATTTCCAGAAGCCTAACTACTAGCTGATTCAAAGGTAGATTATGTTTTTTAAGATGATGAGAAGTTGACCTAATTAAGCCTATACTTTAACATACGACAGTAACAGGTGTTGTGATTTGATGTATTTTTTCCAGTAAGTTAGCAGGCAGTACAGGAGCAACTAACTGGTTTGTAAACTCTGAATAAATCCACCCCTCTGTCCTGGAGCTTATAATTGCGTTATTAAATTGAGGTCTGAATCTCAGGAAGAATGTTCCAAGGATAACTTACTGCTGCCCCTGTTATTTGTACCTTTTCTTAATCAAAGATATCCCAGCAGTAACTTGAAATTAGCCGTGCTGGGGATATTTATGCAGCTGAAATCAGCCTCACATCACCTCTGGCTCTTCACTCTCATGACACCTTGGAAGCCACCTTGACATGACAAGGCTTTGAGTATCACTTAGTGAAGCACTATGTCAAAAAGCAATAATTGTGTACACGGTAGGAAGAGACCAACACTTTTCCACAAATAAACCAATTCTAAATTAGAAAATTCTGCTAACAGTCCCATTTTTTAAATCTCTTACTAGTAAGCATTTTCCTGTGTCCTAAAACAGTGTGGAATAAGCCTGGGATTAGTGACACACATCTGGAACAGACTCCAAGCAAAAAGGGAGTAGTCAATACTTAAGACATTTTTCTATAATGTGGTTTCTTACATCTGGTATTGAGACCACAACAGCTCTGTTAAATCCAGAAATTGTCAGATGAGTGATCCTTGGGGAATCAATGGGGCAGGGTGGAGGAATGACCCCGAAACTCCTCCTAGAGAAGTATGTTTCCCCAAAGATCTGGTCACTCCACCCTGAGCTCTGAAAAACAGCATGAAGTCAGCTTTCTAACTCAGTTGACAGTTGCTGCCTGAGCCCAGCACTTCCTGCTTCTGTAGCCAGAAGATCTTTGGCCAAGTGAACTCAACAGTCCTTTTCCTCTAGGTCAAGAATGCTGTGTCTGTCTCTGAAGTCTTCCCAATGAGGGATCAACTGTGATTGTCATTCTTTATTTCTCCACACAGTAGTCTGGTTGCTGGGTCAACCTCATAAATATATAACTGTGTTTTTAAAATAAATGTCACTGGCAGAAATCCTATACCCTCATCCTCAAGTTCCCCGTAGGTGCTTCCTTCAAAGCAGGGTGTGTAGCTATGCTAGCAAACAGCCCAACCAGCAAGCACATGTAAGTGCTGGGATGGCTGCCAAGTGTGTCATAATGTTTTCCCATAAGTATCTCAGTTTGTGGAAGAAACAAGACACCTTTGGTATGTTGCAAAGGGTATGCCAGATTACATTTGTCTCTGTGGCTGAGCTAATGGATTAACTTTCTTTCGTGTTGCAGTGAGGGTGAGGCTTCTGTAGACTTTTTGTATAGCCTGCACACCCTGATGAAACAGAACCTAATAAAGCAGTCAGTTTTAACTCCCATTTCGAAGTGTATCAGAACCACAACCCCCAGTATCCCAAGGAAGACAGTTCCCTAAAAGAGCATAGCCTCCATTTCTCTTCTGCACTGATCCTAGCAGTCATATGTACTCACTATTCTAATTTGTTTTCTTTTTGAGATTATGGTTTAATTACATTTCTCCCTTCCCTTTACTCACTCCAAAGCCCCCCATATATCACTCTCTACTATACTTCAAATCCATGGCCTCTTATTTCACTAATTGTTGTTTCATGAATATATATTATATATATATATATATATATTCATATATATATATACACACACACATATATATATATATATATTCCTAGATATTCCCTGTTCTGGCCTATAACGTTACTTTTGTATTTATTTCAGTGGTGTGTGTGTGTGTGTGTGTGTGTGTGTGTGTGTGTACGTTAAGATCCCATAGAAGCAGCTATCTGGTCATGTCTAGGGGACACCAGCTAGTAACAAGTGTCCTCATTCTTTTACTCTTACAAAACTCTACCCCTTCTTATTTGGGGTACTCCAATCCTTAGGTGTAGGACTTATACTGTGTACATACTGACTGGGCTTGGGCACACCATAGTCACCTATTTGCCTTTTGACCAATTGTGATTCTCCATAATAGTCTCCATCTGTTGCAAAAAGAAGCTTCATTGATGAGGTGTGAAAGAACACTTTTCTGTAGGTATAAAGATACATACTTACAATGCAGTTAGAAATTCTATTGCTCTAGGAAAGTACCACAGTAGGAGGTTCACTGTTAGGCACTTGACTGCTGATCCTATGACACAAAGCAGCAGAATGATTCATAATCAGAATTACTTCCTTTCTAAATTTGAAAATGATGTCATTGAGGACTCATTTCTAAGTTAGAAGTACATTGTGCATAGACAGCAAAAGTGTGAAGAGGAGTTATTAAGGGTAGAAATGTAAAGATCCCTAGTTTGGGGCTGGCAAGATGGCTTAGCAGATAAAGGAACTTGCTATTCAAGCCATATGACCTGAATTCCATTACTGGAACATATGTAATATTAGAAACAGAGAACTGACTCTACAAAGCTGTGGTTAACACACACATACACACACACACACACACACACACACACACATACGCACGCACGCACGCACGCACGCACACATACATGCACATATACGCACATATCACCACCATCATCAACAACAATGATAATTATAATAATAATGTAAAGATAATACTGATTTGTGTTACCTATATAATCAGCATGATTTTGAACAATGTTAACAAAGCTTTCATTAAGATTTTCTTTAAGGAAAAGTTCTAAATAGGGCTCTAATAATTTAATAAGGTCATCACTTGTATGAATATAACAATGTTTAGTGAAAAAAGAATCCATGAGTTTGAAAGAGAGCAAGAAGAGATACATGGGAGAGTTCAGAAGCAGGAAAGGTGGAGGAGTGAACTATGTAATTATATTATAATATCAACATATAAAAGAAATACTTTTTAAAAGTAATCACACATCGAACTACTGAACTGACTAGAAATTCTACAAATTGCCTAGTAATGTATGTTAACTGTGCACTTCTTTAGAACCTAGCAATAAAAATGCTTACAAATACTTTAAGGAGGTGGATCAACATAGCAAGCTGTAATTAGTGGTGTCTTCGGAGAGTCTGGAGCTACTGAAATTGTCCTTGCATTGTTCTTTCCATATTTTCATTCAGTGGGCAGCATACTGCCTTTTTCCACTTTGTGTGAAAAATGAGGGCTGAAAAGATCCATAACCCATACTTTGAAGAAGTATGGAACACAACTGTCAGCTTTGAACAACCTCAAATTAAATTCTTTGTCCCCATTTGGTCTTCATTTTAGGGTTTTTATAAACAGGAACATTTAAATATAATGTTTTTCTTATAGTAAAAACATGTTTTCAGGTCATGGAAATATGACAGGCTGTCTTTTATTATTTATTTCATCAGTCATTTAATTGTTCCTGTTGCATTTCTCCCAAAAGAGAATATGCATATTTTTGTTGGTGGGGTGTGTATGTATCTTTGTCTGTGTCTGTGTATTCTGTAAAAAGTTCTTGGCTAAATGGGTTTTGGTTTAAAACTTACATTCATGATGATAATGGGGTGGCATTTGGATTCTGTTGAAACGTTTGTGCAAATGTTTGCCTGTCCATGTTGATCCAATGGCAATGATGTCATTGGCTAGATATATCAAGGATTCAACCCAGAGAATGACACATCTTTCTTGGTTTCCAGTATTGCTTCTCTTTCTTAACAAAATTGCCAGTAAAGACTTGACAGGTTTCACAAACAGTTTCCATTTCTTTCTTCTGTTAAAATTTGACAGTGTTCACCTTATGGTCTTGAGGTGGTTATCAAGGTTCACTGTCAGCTTTGAGTGATGCATAACTTTCTAGTGGGTCACAATCTTTACAACATACATCAGTGACCAAGATGCTAAGAATGGCCATTTCGCTTTGTGTTTTATACAGAACGTCCTGAAAGACTCTAAATAAAAAGCAAAGCACAGGAATTTTCTTTTAAGAAAAATATGGAAGTCATTTTTGCTTCTGAAAGTAATGTTATGAAATATTTAAAAAACTTAGACACACACTCTTTGTACATACTTACATATTGTATTGGACTACTTGGCTCACAGAACTTAACACCCAGGTGCTATTTGTGAGTGCGTTTGAGCTCCAAGCTTCTAGTTTCCTTTTACCTGAACTTTGGTCCTGGGTACTAGAGTAGCCTTCTTCCTCTGAAGTTCTATTAGTCCTCCTTCCACTGTGTAAGCTTCCTAGTTGTTATTTTCCCAATATCATCGATGCTTCCTATCTGACCTGAAAACTCTAATCATTCCTCTTCTGGACAGAAGGGTATCTCCCATTTCTTCTGGTCCTTATACCAAAAGTCCAGGCCAGATCATCTAATGAAGGATATAACCACTCTCTCAACTACATTCATCACAACCAACTAGTGCCAGTTTTGTTATATGACAGAATAATAGGTATATTAGGTAGAACCAATCCCACTAACACAGCTTATGATCTAGACAACAAGCATTCAATAAAGATGAAAGCAATCAATATGTGAAGTACCATTCAAAAACAGCTGTGAAGGCAAACACAGCTTTGTAGACAGAGCACAGGTGGAGAGAGAGCTGGTTTCATGTATGTGACCACACTGGAGAAAGTAACTTTTGAGCTGAAAAGTGAATGAGGAAACAGAGAAAGCCAGGGCCTGGACTGGAGGAAGTCAGATGGGCAACTGCATATGTCAAGACCTAAAGACTAATTAAATCTAATTAAATTCATCACATATATTAACTTTTTGCAGATAGTGATCTCTCTATCTATAAGGTCATACATTCCTTTTCTTCTGGTAGATCTGCAATGTATTAAAAACAAGTTGACAATAAGTGTTTTGCAAATGACTATAATTAAGACAAAGGGACCATTTTATTAATTTCTTTTCTTTTTTCCAGTGTCCAGGGGGGGCATTTACACCCAACATGAGAACCACCAAGGACTTCCCAGATGATGTTGTCACTTTTATCAGGAACCATCCTCTCATGTACAATTCCATCTACCCAATCCACAGAAGGCCTCTGATTGTCCGCATAGGCACTGACTACAAGTACACAAAGATAGCTGTGGACCGTGTGAATGCTGCTGACGGACGATACCATGTCCTATTCCTGGGGACAGGTAGGTGATGGAGCTCATGTTGTACTACAAAGGAATGTTAAGTAATTTAGGTATAAAGGAAAGACCAAAATATTGAGACTATAAGGACACCAATGTTTCCTTTTGTTTAGGCTTTAGTGTGGGTTTAATCTCCCCGTGCCTCATTTTCCACAACTGTAAATGGAGTTAATAAAATAAGTTACTTATGTGGTTGTGTGAAACAACTGAAGTTCATATTGAAAGCATCCCAAATAGTTCCTCATCCATATTAAAGTGAAAAATAAAAATATTCAGCTAAATTAGAGCTGGAAGTTTTAACTATGAGCAGTGTTCTTCTGAAGTGAAGCTGAATCAGTGACTTATTAATCAATACTTGGAGTCATATACACAGTGATAATGATAGATAAGATATTCTTTGTAACATTGGAAAGTGGACTTACATAAGGATAGCTATTTGGAAAATATTACAGTTACTATATTAATAGAGCCAACAATTCCTAAATTTTCTATTTCTTTTTCTAGAAATTCAATGAAAATAGTCTTATTTACAAAGACTTGCTTTATTGGGGTTGATGAGTTATGAGTGTTTTATAGCATTGGCTCTCACAGTGTGATCCTCTGACCAGAAAGATCAATTTCGCCTAGACCTTGTTAGAAATACATTTGTAGGCCCTCCTCCAAGAATTCCATATACAAAACCCAGCCATCTGTGCTTTTGCAAGCCCTTCTGGTGCTTCTAATGCACACTAAGTTTACAAATCACTAGAAGGGAGAAAGGAGGCTTCTCTGGCTGAGTAGACAGGATTACAAATTCCCCTCCTTGACTCCATTTGCACAGTGTCTGCTAGGTTCCTCCAAGCAGCAGAATTCCACAACTTACTGACTTGTAGGCACAGATAGAGATCTCACCAGTTGTCCTTCTAGAATGGTAAAACAACTACATGAAGTATGCAATGTGTCTTCTAATTACAGAAACAGATATAAAACAGACCTGTGAAAGACATCGTGAAATGTGGCGGGTGTGGAATATGTCCTCTGAGTTGAAGGAGTTGCACTAATATTTCAATGAGCTTCAAAATGTGATTACTTTTTTCTTGGCTAACTAAAACTTCCAGCCTGCTCTTCTCATGAAATTCTTATTGTATCCCTTCTTATAGCTAAAAGCCTGGATCTGGAGCTTTCATTCACACATGATTTTTGTTTGAAATCCTAGAGACAGAATATTCTAGAATGTATTCTTTGGCATCCCTGGAAGAGTCTGGTTTTCCCTGCTCCCACATTACTTGCCTGACTTGTGAGGCATAAAATCCTTCCTTCGCTGATCTAATCATTTCTTATCTCTCAACTGCCTGCCATTTCCAGGACCTTTGTTGTCAATTATAATCTTAATATCTAGATTCTCTCATTTCATCCTCTACCAAATTTGACTTGGAAAGTTTCTTCCCTCATACAGAACATGCGTGAGTATTAACCCTTCTGCCAATTCTATTTCCCTGCAGATTTCACCAGGGTCTTGGATGTTCTCATCCTATAACCACTAAAATACCCTCTGCTCATATATCATATGGCATTTTAGAATCTCTTTGTGTGTTGGTTCAGCCCTGTGGCATGGCATGTAGTTCTTGTCCTCATTCTTCTTGTATGTTGGGTATCTGCAGGGTTTTTCATGTCCTCCTATTCCTGTACATTCTTTGACCATCTTGTTTTATTCACTTTATTTATATATCATGTGCAAACAAATTTAAAAAGCGTGTTATTAATCCTTGGAAACTCAATAGTTGAATTAGAATTTCAAACACTCCATGTATACTCTTCCAAGACCTTCTAACTAATACTTAGTGCACTTGCCCCATAGTGGATTCACTGTGGCACATTGTTCCCATGCTTTGATCTCTTTGTAGCTTATAATTTCTCTTTAGGCACATCACAGGGTTTTGCCAGCCCAATAAATATTTGTCAGGCAGAACTTAAAAGCAAACATGAGAATGTACACTGTTACACAGGCAATATAATTGATCCACTCATGCCCCCACAAGACAATCTTTGTTTGCATATACGTTTGTTTTCATAGATAGATGATTCTTAAATTACTACAAAGAGTTGTATTTATGCCAACAGAATACTCAAGATAGAGTTTGCATTGAAAAAAAAAAAACCTGTATTTCTTGAAAGAAAGTCGCAGTTTAAAGTCACTATTTTCTCAATGTCTCATGTTAGATAATTAATTGTTTCTGTTTGCTTCTTTTGAAGCCTGTTTAGAAGGTGGATGTAGAAGTCACCATAGGGTTCCTTTCTTTTAAAACATCTACATAATATATGTAGATGTCATTGGTGGAATTTTCAAGTCTTTTGAAAATGTTCACCAATGTTTATTTAAATGGAAGACAGCAGAAACATATTTCTTGAAAGGTGCTTCAGCTTTTCTTCCCACATAGGTTCTGGCACCTTGACATGGTATTTTTTAAATGTGTATTTAAACACTTGTGTCCTTTCAAAAAGTTGTCTTTAGGTATAAGCTTTTAATTGTAGTGGAAGCTTCACTAATGACTGCTTGCAAAGCCTCCTGAGTGTCTGGGAAATTCTGTACAAGAGGTAGAGTGCTTGTTGTGGCAAAGCCTCTCCCCAAGGCATCTTTCTGGAAAGATGGTCACTGACTTAAGCATAGATCCTTGTCCATATTGTCCCAACATTCATGGAAATGGAATGACTAGGACACTGATATAAAATGGAATTTATTTGGAAAGAATACTTCACATAAGTAAATCATTATCAGAAAACCATTTAACCTTTTCTGAAATGGTTTTGAGAGAATCATTCACCACTGTCCTATGCATAACTAATTCTATATGTAAGTGGGAGAATATCATGTTTTTTAGATGTTGTCAAATTTCTAAGTACAGGAGAGAATTTCCATTGTCATGGATGAATAATGATGCATCAATTATGGTGACAATAAAGAAAGCTTATATCATAGCTTCACTTCTTATCTGCTATCTTGATACCTTCAGGGGAATTCAAAAAAAGCACCAGTTGTCAAGAAAGTTTCCATAGAGAAAACTGATGTGACAGGTCATTGGAATTCAATTAGGATATTATGTCGTTATAGAAGCATATACAGTGTGAGTATTATGAATGAAAATGTAGCTCATAGAACCCCAAATTTGGCTATGTGGGTTCAAAGCCAGATATTATCATTTATAGAATTTAATTGAGTCTCAGATGCTGATGATCTAACCTTCCAACTTCATTACTGGACAGCCAAGTAAATTATCAGGCTGAAGAGGTAGGTCATTAGTTAAAGGCTAAAGCTCACAGCCCAAATGACCAAAACTAAGATAAAGGTTTCCTTTATATGCTATGAAGTCCCAAGCAAAATAAGTAAGTGAAAGGTAGAGAGAAGAGAGAAACAAGGGCAGGATGGGCAGACAAGAAGGGGAGTCACAGAGAGAGCTTCAGCCAGCAAAGCCTATATAAATTCTTTGGTCTTTTACAGAAAAAGATTACTTTTGCTTGTTTGGGTTGATAAATATAGGATTTTCATGAAGTTTTTCAGGTAGTTTATAAAGGCTGTATAGGTATTGATGTTTCCCCAATAAAAATTTCTTTTATATATTACATGCTGTTTTGTTTAAATTTAAACTGAGTCTACTTAATTATTTTTATATCATTCCTGACACTACCCTTAAAAGCCTCATTGTGTGTGTGTGTGTGTGTGTGTGTGTGTGTGTGTGTGTGTGTGTGTGTGTAACATCAACTATTTGTTTTAATCATTAATACTCCGTTTTTTCTTATTCTTTAAGAAGGTTGTAACATGTGGGCAAAGGCTGTCATGGGATTCATATTTCTCTTTTAACCTGACCACCTACCACTTATACTGAGGCCATTGGTGCAGAGCAGACTCTAATACAGACTCAAGAGATTTTAGCCTGTTTTCCATTTGCTTCTGCAGTTATGAACATATTTTAGTGTCTGAGTAAGGTTCAGACACATTCTGTCAAGTTTACAGTTTTAGCACTGCACATGAATCAGAATGATGTGATTTTTTGGTGAAAGGGTAAGCGTTCTTGTGAATGGGTGTTAAAGATTTAGGATGATTTAACAGCACTGTGGTTTTTTGAGGTGGAATCAGTGTGAGTGGTCCTTCACCACAACCCTTATATGCCATATACCATTTCACACTTCTTATTAGCTTCCATTTAACTGGATGAGTACTGAGTCAGAAAGTTGGCTCCAGGAAGTCTTCCCAGTATGCAGAATTCTGAAGTATGTGCCACATGTGTGAGCAGAGCCTGAAAATGCCTGTCTGGCAACACTGGAGAATAACTGCTTTCTTCATAACTAGAGGTGTTGGCATTTGCTGCTCTTGAAATGGCATTCTGAAGGAGATGCTGTGCCAGGAACTCTGAGTTTTTAAAGAACTCTCTAAAATGCTCATGTAAAGGTTAATTGTTGGAGAAACGTGTTTGATTTGGGAAAAGACCATCATCTTTTGAGCGCTACTCATGAAAATCCTCTAAGGATTATGTACACATTTCTCCCTCATTTAGGGGTGAAGAACAAATCTCTTGAAAATCAGTGGACAGACTTTGGAAACTCTGACAGTTTATCATCAGTTCAGCAGAGATTTTCACAGCAGTCAGTTATGGTGGGACACAGTAGAACCATGGCTGAAATGATAGGAGAAAAATGATAATTCATTTTGCCATGGATACTTTATCATGTAAAGAGCAGCAAAGGAGAAAGCGGTGAAGAGAAATAAGAAAAGGAGAGGATAGTCTCAGACTTATCTTTTGTACAAAGACAAATGTTCTCACATGAACTGTGAGAACTGTGTAAGATGAGGAGCTGATTCAATGGGTATAGTCCTTGCTATGGAAACCTGGCAACTTGTTAGTGAATCTGCAGAACACACTGGGTTTCAGCAGAGGCAGTAGCATATGCATTTGTCATCCCAGCACCTCCATGGGGGGCAGGATATGGAAACAGGGCACTCCTTGGAAGCCTGTAGACCAGTGAGCCCAGCATACCAGCAGTGAACAAGAGAGAATGTCAAAATGAAGGTGGTTTCCTTTATTGAACCACCTCCACATAGGAACCAAGGCATACTTGGCAGCACTCATTCATACACATGCAGGCCAACTTATAAGCACAGACACTCATAACACACACACACACACACACACACACACACACACACACACACACACACACACACACAATCTATTTAGACTATGCCATGGAATGATAATTTACTAAAATCAAAATATATTTTAAATCTCTGAAAATAATTATTTCAACAACTGTGACCAGTCTTATTTTAACTTTTTATGCTGTGTTTGTTTGGCCTCCCTCGGAAGCCTGCTCTTTTTCAGAAGGAAAGTAGGAAGAATGGATCTGGGGGAGAGGGTGGAGGATGGGAGGAGGAGGGACTGGGAGAAATGGAGGAAAGGTAAACTGAGGTCAGGATAAAATACACAAGAGAAGAATAAAAAACAACCAACAAACAGACAAAAAGAATGTAGATAGGTTCCATAGGTCTGGAGAGACAGCTCAGCTATAAAAGCTAGTCTCATAACCAAAATATCAAGAAGGTAAAACTCATGGGTTCCGGAAACTTGGTCTGCTATATTTATTATTGAAAACCCAGTTGCTGGACTAATACGTCATCCAGACTAGCTGTTCTATAGGGATTTTTTTTTGGGTGAATGAGAGAATAGGTTTTGTGTATTATACAACATTGGTTCAGATGTAATTCTAGATCATGTAAAGTTGTTTCTCTATTGACTATAACAAATTAAGAATGAAAATGCCTGCTATTTTCACATTCTAATTTATCTTCAAATTCCTACTTTATTTAGCATAGTCTATTTACACTTTTCTTTTATTGAAGCTAATTTCATTTTCTCATTTGACTTTGAACAACATGTTTTATCTACACATGCCAAACTGATGTTGCTGATGACTTGACTGGGCACTTGGCATTCCTTTGTGTGAACAGTATCACATACTTAACCTTATCTAAACATTGTCACCAAGTCCTACATGTGAGCCACATACACCTAACAAGGTGACAGAGAAGACAAAAGACAATCTTTTCAATGAGTGCACTAGATTTTTGAGTATAGATTTACTGTTCTAAAATTTAACCTGTGAATTTGAAACAGTCTTGTGTGTTATATTCCATTTTGACATGGAGGTACAAACTTTGTGACAGGGATGGATGCAAAAAGAAGTGGAGCTTCACCCAAGTTTTTGGAATATCCCTACATTTACAGATTGTCTATGTTTTTAGAATTGAGATTATACCTGTATCCAAAGTGTGTGACACATTTATCAGAACACATAGGAAACCTTGATAGGTTTCTCCTTGTTTAATTGACATGGATTCTGTACAATGGGTTGACACATTGAAGGGATTCTTGACAGCAAGTGTTTAGTCTCTCAGCGGGAAATGGAGTAAGGTTGGCTCATTTTCCAGTGAATCACTGACATTTTTCTCCCTTGTTTTTGTTTAGTTCTGTTCCCATAGGAGTATAAGGATGCTTCTGAGCCTTCAGATGTTGATTAATGAAGTCTTGTCTGATTGTGGGGTGTAAATCACCATGCTAGGTTTTAATTTTTGCAGTGCTGCCAGCTTCCTAGGGACAGCCCTTGTAGCCCTTGTCCTAGCAGAAAAATGCACTGGACCTGCTGTGACTCCCCACAGGCCTATAGCTGTCTGTGGTGGTTGTGTGGAAGCCAGCTCTGAAAAAAATGATTGCACAGGAGAAAAGCTTAAATTTTAGAAAATTAGAGGAGTTGTTTTATTTAGAATGTGAAATGCAATAGAGATTATAATAGAAAAGTTTAAATGCAGAACTTCTCAGCTAAGTATGTGGGATTAAAATCATGTTCTTCACACGTATCCTTCGTTTACTGTTCTACTGATGTAGTAGCAGGATACTGAGGATCCAAATATCTTTCTCTGAGTTCCTGCAACTGGAGATATGGCACTTAATTTGAAAACAGCTCTCCCAGGTGTATTTAATGTTTCTGACCTTGAGAAAAGGGCATTTTTCTGAACTGTGTAGATGTGTTCAACACAAACATGTGACTATTAAAAAAAGGAAAAGAAAAGAAAAAGATTGTTTGTCCTTGCTATAGTCAGAAAAATGAGAGACAGTGGAAGCAATGTCAGAATGTCACCTGATGTCCCTGGAGATGGAAAAAGCAATCCTATATGGAGGAAGATAAGACGTCTCTAAAAATTTTAAAACACAGAAAACCAGTTTTCCCTTGAACATACAGATTGTGATGCTGAAAATACTGGTTTGGCATACTGAGACCCATCTTGAATTTCTAGTCCCACAATGCTGAGGAGCAATGTGTGTTATTCAAAAACTCTAATTTGCCGATAATTGTTTATGTAACCATTTGAAATGAATTCATTCAGCTTTTGAATTATAGCTTAATTGATTAAATATAAAGAACTTAAAAATAAGTGTTAGTTAAATTTTCTGTGCTTAAACTCTGAAAGGAAAGTCAGCACTCAATAATGCATAAAGGTAATATCTCAGACTAAGCTTCTTTGTCATTTGCTCAGGTGCAGTGAAGTGAGAAACCACAACAGTGCCTAGCAATCACTATGCTTTACGGTGTGCAGGACACTTTCTCAATCTGTTAAGACTGGCATCATATAATACAGTAACAACCATGACACTGTATTCCTATCAGCTCTCATTTTGCTATTACCTACAAGCAAGTCACATGCTCCTAAAACCATGTGCCTTATAGGAAGTTAACAGAATTTGCTAGACACATTTATATTCATTCTAAAGAATTTTGTGTTTTGTTTTAATGCTTATTCCAAATGCATGTATACATATATGTGCTGTCATGACATGGCATGCATGTGGAGGTCAGAGGAGAGATTTGGGGCTTGTTTTTCTCTTTCACCACGTGGGTATCAACTCAGGTGGGCAGTTGCCATTGCCCACTGAGCCATCTCATCTGCACTATAATATCAATGAAGAAGGTACATTAAAATGGCCAGAAAAAAAGATAGCTTTTGTTTACCAAAGGCAGGAAATGATACTCATATAAAATAGGAGTTGGAAGTTGAAGATTCAAAAGGATTACTTAGATTAAGAATTATACAGAGGAAGAGATGAGATGATAAAAAATTTGTTGTCATGATTAATATTATTGACTATATGATTTATATTATTAGCATGAATATATGTAATTCGATTTTTATATATTAGCATGAAGATGGTAAAATATGCCTTTTTTTGACCTATTATGCATCCATGGCTGTTTTTCACAAAAATGCAAACATAAAATTGAATTTCCAATATAATATAAACTTAATATTATTATTTAGTAAATAATATAAATTTCAATGTTTATTCAAGTAACACAGACCCAACCAATGAAGTTCTCACTCCCCTTTCTAAGTATATGAACTAAGAATTTGATGAACTGAATGGCTTACTTAGGGCTGCATTGCCCCAGTGGAAGCAGCATTGAAATAAAGTCAAAGTCTGTGTCCCAGTGGACGGAGGCTTTGGTGGACTCTCCTGATAAGTCAAAGAGAGTGTCACTCCAGATGTACTTCAGCAAGAGTGCTGTGCTAGAGATAGAGAGAGGAGCCTCATCAGCCAAGTGTGTGTTAGATGAATCCCTGACAGTGCTGAGGCCAATCCAGGGAATTATAACGATAAACATTTGACTCTGAGAGTTCCTTGAATGAGTAAGAAAATTAAGAAGTATTCACTAATAAGAGTGAAGAACGATAGTGAAAATAAGTGCAGAATAAAAGGAATCGGCCTTATGGTGACCTTGAGAAAGACAGGGCAGGCAGGAAGAAGCAGTGGAGGAGATCCTTATATTTGAATGTCCTTGTTACATCCTGCTTCCCACATTATGCGATCTTCCTGTACACTAGCAGCAGAAGGAAGGCAAAGTTAATGGTGGGTCTGGATGTGACCACAGGCGAATGAGCTTCCTTAACTGAAAATCCAGAAACAAGGATGTCCCAAGCCATTTTGTTCAAATGATTTGAACTTCAAAGCAAAAGCAGAAGAGCTCACTCATCACGTGATGAAAATGGTGCTGGAAAACGGGGTTCTTTCGTGATCATACAATTCATTCATTTCAGAAGACAGTTCTTTCCCTGAGTGATTAGGATTATATAGAAAGGGTGAGCACAGCTGTGTTTGAAATTTGTCCTTACATCCTGAATAGGAGCAGCAGAACCTTACACGGCATGCCTGCCTTCTCTGTGGAAAGTATATTTGCTTGACATTTGAAGCTGGTTTTCTTTTCTTTTCTTCTTCTAATGTGTACATAGGTATGTAAAGTGTATGTGTGTCTTTGTGTGCACCAGATATAGATGTCAGGTATTTTCCTCTATCACACTTCCCTCATATGATTTGAGACAGTCTCTCACTTAACTCAAAGGTCACTATATGGCTAGACTGGTGAGCCTGTGAGCTTTGAGGATCCGTCTGTCCCATCTCACCCCCAAGCTAGAGTTACAGATGCTTTCTTCAGGCAAAAGAAGAGGGGAAAGCAAGGCCAGATACCCAAAAGGATTGCCAAGAGAGGAGAAGAGAACAAAGAAAAGAAATAGAAGGGAAGAATAGGAAGAAAAAAGAAAAAAGAGAAATCAACTTTAGTGACAAATCCTAGCTGGAGAGGCTGATGGCATTTCGGAGAGAAAGAAGCACAGCACCACGGGTTTATAAGAAGTTTGGTGATGGAGCCCGGGAAGAAGTGGCCAAGGGAAGGAAACTCAGTTATACACAGTCCCTCTGTAGTTTACAGGGAGCTTGACACACCTTGTCTCCTTTGATCTTGAACAGCCTGTAAAGTATGTAGGGAAAACTCAATGTGCATATTTTATAGACAAAGGGAAATTTACAGGCCACAATTTTGGGTTGCATGCGTAAGGACATGATCTGCCAAGCAGCAGTTCTGGATGTGCAAGCAGCTATGCCCCCACCAAATGCTTACTGCAAATAGCTGTTACAGGACATAGCTGTGCTCATCTAGGGGGTGCAGTTGTGGGAAGCAGCCCCTCTGACAACTGCTGCTGGGGAAACACAACTGTGGTGTCCTTAATTAGCAGGGCACCTTAAGCTACTCTTCTGGGGATTTACAGACTGTTTACTTTAAAACATGACATGATATCCCTGTACAGTTTTACTGGAATCAATCTCTTAATTTTTTGTTTATTTTGTTTAAGTTGCAAATGTTTGTTGTAAAAACAACAAGTTTATAAAAGAAGAAAAATAAATTGTAGTTTACCATACCTTATTTCAAACCAAATTACTAACATTTAGGCATCTCAATCTGGCTTTTTTTTTTTTTTTTTTTTTCTTGCCAGTTAAAGAATTAAAACCCTGGGACTTTGTCAGGACAAGTATCAGACATAGCAGACAGAATCAGCTGGTAAAGAATTGCTTTTGTGAGTGCTGTGGAACACACACACACACACACACACACACACACACACACACACACACACACACACACAGTGGGAGGGGGGCAGACAGACACTGACAAAGGCACAGAGAGATCAAAATAGAATAGAGACAGAGAGCATCAGGAAAGCACAGACACAAAGAAAATCAGAAAGACATGAAGCAACAGCAAGGCTCCCAGAGAGAAAGATCCTTTCAAGCACATGGCTTGAGGAGGTCTCCAGAATCTTTCTTAGGTATATTTTTAGCTGTTCTTTTTAGGAGGGATATGGAGTGGTCTGCACCATCCCCTTAGCACTGGCTATGTTCCTGATTAACTACAGTTCTATGTTGTTCGTCTTCAACACTGGTATCCCTGGTGAAAGAGCCCTATCTTGTTCCATCCTCCCCTAAAGACCCGGGTTCTTTGTTGTGATCTTTCCCTGTAGACTAGAAGATGACTAAGCAGGTTTTCTGTGCATCCCTTGTGTAGGCAACAAGGTTTTTAATGAAAATTTGTTTTTACTTTTAATTGTAGAGTACTTTCTGTCAATTCAGATTTCTCACTCAGTGTCTTTTTGTTTTTCTTTCATTGTTTAAAAAGTACTATTTTCCTGGGTTTTGGGGTTCCAAATATTTTCCTGAATGTTACCAACTTTTGTTCTGCTAGTGTCTTTTTGTCCTTCTCAATGCTTTCAAAGTTATTTCCTCCTTTGTCCTTTGTTCTGTTTTCAGAAGTTTCCATGCTGTTATGATAAAGCAGGTGGGGGAACCTTGGTGGATCTCATGTCAGGCGAGTGTGACCCAGGCAGGGGATAAACATGCCAGGCAGACAAAGCTTTGTGAGAAGTTTTATTATAAAGGGAAAGGCGGATAAGGAAAGAGAAAAGAGGTAAAGAGACAGAGAGAGGACAGAAGAGAACGAGGAGCAGGAAAAGTCATGTCTGCCACCAGGGAACAGCAGTAAACCAGGGAGCATAAATGTGCAGGGGTGGTGGGAGCGTCTTTCTTTAAAGGTGTCCTTTGCACCTGTGTGCAAACTACAAAATGATGGAACCCTGGCCAGACCAGGTTACTACCTGAGTGCATTCTGCCAGTTGACAGGGGCAGGCCAGCATAATGCCTGAGTCCTTACATGTGCAATGCACTGAGCCTTGACTCACTTTCTAAACTTAATTCTTGATAAATTCTTCTTATTATCTTATTTTAGAAACAATCTTATTTTACATATCAATCCCTGCTTCCCTTATAGGTCTGCAATGTAGTTGCTTTCATCTGTTTGGGAACTTTCAGCCATCACTTCCTTCAATATTTTTCCCCCAAATCTTCCTTCCTTACTGGTATGGGGCTCTATTCACTTGAGAATGAGAGGGCATTTGACAGCATGCAGGCCACAGTCAGAGAACTTCCTTTCTTTTCTTTTTCTTCTTCCAAGTCAGGCAGGATCTTACTTGTCTTTATTTAAGGTCATTGACATTTTATTCATTCAACTGACACATCCTAGTCTGGTATTTGGCCGGTAGAGTTAATCTTTTACTTCTGTGATTATACATTTGAGAACTAAAATTCCGTCTTTCCAAATAGATTTATCATCTGAGTTTCCCACCTGTTCACTCATTAAAACCATGTCTTCTTTTAATGTTTGAATAAATTTACTTTTACTTATTTAAATTTGCTTTTGGTTCCTTGAACATATTTATGATAGCTAATAGTCATACATATTACTATTTGCTATTTACTTTTGTCTTTTGGGGGGGACATGGTTTCACCATATAGCTTATGTTGATCTCACACTTGGGTCAATCCTCCTGTCTTGGGCTACGTAGCACTAGGATTATAGATGTGAGCCACCATATTCAGCTAAATCTGCTCCAAGGTTATTATTTACTAACTCTAATATTTGTGTACCTGAACTTATTTTTTTCTTCTTGGTGCTTAGTCATATTTTCTCCTCTTTGTTTATGTTTAATGAACTTTGTTGTTGGTGCCAGGATCTATGGAAAAGACCTTGTTGTCCATAGATTCGTTGCCTTCTCCTAAATAGAACTCATTATTACTGTAGGGAGCATGCTGTGGCTTTGACTTTGACAGTATTAGGTCTTACTCTTCTGGTTGCTGGGTTTATTTGCTACATGTAAACCAACCCAGTTTTGCTGGAACCCCACTGCAAGTTCTTTCCTTAGCCTTATTAATTCAGGTTACTGACTGTTTTAGGTTAGATGTAATCATGATCTTAACTTGCAAATATGATCTACTGAAATCTCAGTCTTTGCGGGAGATCAAGAATTAGCAAGGTGTTAATGAAATCTGAATGAGGCTAACATTTTGACTTCCAACAAGATTGCTTCCCTTCTCCCCTCCCAACAACTGTAGAACCTCCAATACATCTTCTCTACTCTGCTCACAGTCATGTTCTCAGTCATCTTATCCCACACAGGTCTTGACCAGCTGTCCTGGAGGACAGCCCATCCCCTGTTTTGTTGCTCCAAATCCTAGTGTAGTATCCATGGTGTACTTGTACTTGGACTCTCAGAACCTCTTTTGGAAAATTATCCCCAGGCAAGGAATGCAGTGGCCCTGAAGGTTAGCATGTGAGCATCCTGTGCCATAGAATCTAAAACAAAGTGTTGCCTATGGGTATGGCAAGATGGTTCAGCAGGAAAAGGCATGTGTGTTCAAGCCAGAGGACCCAAGTCTGATTCTTATAAAGCACTTGATAATCAGAGAAAATCAACTCTGCAAGTGCCCTCTGACCTCTCTCTTTCTCTCTCTCTCTCTCTCTCTCTCTCTCTCTCTCTCTCTCTCTCACACACACACACACACACACACACACACACACACACGGCATGTGTGCAAGCTGTGTGCTCATACATGCACGATTAACTAACTAAATTAAAAAGGGTTCCTCATAGAGTTTACACAATCTTACATTGTTCATTTTAGCAAACTTCCCCAGCATCCTTGATTCCATTGGGCAATGGATATAAGTGCCCAGTGATTTTCCTCATATTTCTTTCAAAAGTATTTGAGATATCCTCTTTCCTTATTGCCATGCCCACTTCAGCTTTCATCAAAACAGTAATTATACAGATTGGGTAGTCCTGTGAAATTTTGTAAAACATACATTTGTCTGATTTCTTTTAAGTATCTGAAATTTACTGATTATAATTTTTCATAGAAGCTTTATGTAATGTTTATGTTACAGAGTACATAAGTTATTTCATATATTAATTACAAAAGTGTTATTTCAGCTTAATTTATACAAAATGAAAATAAAGTTTCACAGACCTATATCAAAATTGGCTTGGTGGTTCCAGTTATGATGAATATAGACAACTACAAAGAAGTTAAATATATTTACAAAAATTATAATCTTTGCTACTTGGGAGTCTCAAGCATGTGATCAGGCATATGTTTCTCTGTAAGGTTTATACATATGCAGTACTTCTAAAAATTCCTTCTGTGATTTAACATGGGAAACAACATCTGTATTTTTGATAAACTCTGTAGGTGACTTTGGCTGAGGTAATCTGAAGGCCACGTGTTTGGGAGTTTATGTAATTGAACCTGACTAGAACTGCTAATGAGCCAAGTAAAATTAAGTGCTATCAGCAAGTGAAACTAAAAAATCACCAAATCCTATGTTTTTTTTCACAATGTAGAGAAGTATTTTTAACTTTCTGAAAAGTTCTTCCCCCACGAAATCCTTTTTAATTTAGGTGCAGCCATTACTTTCACAGTTATGTGACCCTATAAACTCTAGAATCAGCAAACTTTGGAAAATACTGTGCAGTTAGCTTTGATGGGTGCTGTGACCCTAAGTGTGTCCCCTTAAATGGAGATACTTAAGATGCTACTTATGATTAAGGATGTGTTAAAGTCAGCACCTGTGACTGGGGCTGATGAAAATGGCAATATCACGTTCTTCAATTATTACCGGGAGTGTGTGAGAATAATACTTGGTTTTCCATTTCATTTTTAAATTACAAAAGCAGCAATAAAAGAATACAGCAGCAGTGATTTGGTAATCAAACAAGAAAATGACCTCAACTTGGAAAGGATGTTTGACCAGACTTTAAATGAAGCAGCCACTTGATTAGATTCAGTTTTTGAAACAGCAGGTAATGGAAGCCTAACGACACTTCCTTACCGTCTGCAAGCTTCCACTTGCTGGAGATTTTCAGCTTTTGCTTTGCTTTGTCCCTTCCATAAATGAATCGACTCTGAAAAATATAAGGCGGGAATGTGAGCATTTAACACATTTGTTTATTGTTTTGTAAGGTTTGAGTTTAAAATAAATACTAGAACTTGACATTCACCTTAAAGTCATGCACTATGCTGCAGTGCTTGACAACCTGGGTCACTGAGATGAAAAGAGAAAAAGGAGAAAGAGATTAGTGTATGATTTGGGGTTGTGTATTTTCTCAAGTGGATGGTAAGGCTGCTTCTTAGTTGGTGTGAATGACTATGATGTTCTCAGAATCACAAGTGATTTGTAGGGAATGATATAAGAAAATACAGTGTCCCTTCCTAAAAAAATAAGATTTTAAAGAGTTGATAAAAGAGGTGCTTATATCAAACTTGTCACCTCCCTGAGCATAGGTGCCTATGTGGTTGGGGTGGGGGGTCACAGTTGGAGGATGCCAGCCTGAATTACAATTCTTTCATTAGTTAGCAACCACTGAGAGGGGAGGGACCAGATCTGATTAAGGTGGCAGTGTTCCTCCATTCTAATGGCAAGCACAGCCTGTTTCCAGGGAAACCTGAGAAGGACTTCAGTTAAAATGCAACCAGGGGATAAATACCAATGCTGACTCCAGTGACCTGCTGAGTAATGAGCTATGCTTCATCACTTGCTTTAGACAGCCAACACCTACCGTGGAACACATGCAGCCGGGTCTCTAGGTTAGAGAAGGAAGAGCACTTGAACAATTATGGCTGTGGTCTTTTATAACGTCAGAGAAATCTATATAGTATAAAATAAAGAATCAGAAAGGTTACATACTCGGGAAAATTTCTTCAGGCAATTAAATAATCCATCTGTGTTGATTATTTTGAGGTTGTCTTTATATAGATTTACATCATGGAAATGACTTCTACGATTTGTCTTGG
Organism: Cricetulus griseus; assembly: GCF_003668045.3. Classification (NCBI taxonomy): domain Eukaryota; kingdom Metazoa; phylum Chordata; class Mammalia; order Rodentia; family Cricetidae; genus Cricetulus; species Cricetulus griseus. Next base: position 176,392,428 of record NW_023276806.1, on the reverse strand, counting down.
TTACTCTCACATTTCACCAGTGATTTTATTTATTCAAGAATCTATTATTTGTGTTATCTAGATGAAGAAGTTGAGGTTCTATGAAAGAAAGCTACTTCTATGATGACCAAATTTAGTAGGTGAGGTGCAGAGAGGAAAAGTGGTTTTACTAGCTGAGGAGAACCTAGGTACCAGACCAGACATGGTTTTAAATGATTTGTATATTATTATTTCTTAGTCAGAATTCAACTAAAAGTGGCCATACACCATATTCTAGCTAATTAAAGCAACAAAAGACTTCACATTTTGAAAGTTAGAAGGCAGAACTTCACTGTAGCATCTTTGAGCTCTGCCTTCTGTGTTGTGACCTCTCCAAGGGAGTTTCTGTTATAGTAGCTGGAAAGACTCTAGCACAGTCATGCAGGAGAATTTAATACCCTGATAAAATAGACTCATGCTGTAGCCCAGAGCCCTGATTGTTTATTTGTCCACTCCTCAGATGCTATTATAAGATACTTTTCATGGAGCTGGTGAAGAACAGAGGCATCTTTTACTAAGTAGACTGAGAATGGGAGAGGTATTTGAAAAAGCTGCCTGTTGATAGGAATACAAGAAGGGAAAATGATAAGCTGTAGAGTCCAGCATCTACTGCAAAAGTATGGTTAGACTCTGTTTACACAGAAGCCAAGTGAAGCTGCAGAAAAAAAAGGTGGTATACTGTTTCACTCTAAGTCTATCGTGATCACGAGTCTTCTCCGAAGAAAAAAAGCCATAGAGATGATTTATAATAGTGCACACTTCCAAAGAAAACCACTCTGAGAACCCTGAAAGAAAGATCTCTGATAACCACATTTTCTTCAGATGAAATGGTACAGAGATGACTTTATGTGTGTGTCACTACGAGGGAACTTTATGACTGTTCTGGAATGTATATCTTACGATGACTAACATTTTAATGTGAACACACGACTTAAAAAACCATAAATTCTAGACTCCACACTAGAGTATTATGTCTAGTTTTCTTTTCATGTCTTCTGACTGACTCAGAGGAGACCTTTGATAATTATTTTTACCAAGTCAATTAGTTCAAATGGATGGCAGGTAACCCACATGTACTTTATTATATAGTGAGTTATTCAGCCTAAGATACTTTAAAAATATTTTCCATGTTCACCATACCAGATACATTTTTAAAAATCTAAAATGAGAAAAGCAAAAGGCTTTTCTACTTTTTACTATGAGTGAGTCAAATGCATGGTCTTCAGCATATTTTATCAGCTACTGGATGAAAGCTCTAGGATGAAATTTAAGGTAGTCATCAATCTCATTATTTCGGAAGCCTCTCCATTATAGCTTAGATTGTTAGTTAGGGTCCCTCCCTACAGGGGAATTGCTGGATCTTGAGGTAGACTGATGTCCATTTACCTGAGGAACTGCCATACTGATTTCCAAAGTGGCTATACAAGTTTACACTCCCACCAGCAGTGGAGAAGTGTTCCCCTTTCTCCACATCCTCTCCAGCATAAGCTATCATTGGTGTTTTCGATTTTAGCCATTCTGACAGGAGTAAGATGGTATCTCAGAGTTATTTTGCTTTTCATTTCTCTGATGGCTAAGGATTGTTGAGCACTTTCTTATGTGTCTTCCAGCCCTTTTATATTCCCTTATTGAGAAATCTCTATTTAGTTCTATAACCCACTTTTTAATTGGATTGATTGGTGCTTTGGTGACTAGCTTCTTGAGTTCTTTGTATATTTTGGAAATCAACCCTCTGTCAGATGTGGGGTTGGTGAAGATCTATTAACATTCTTCGGGCTGCCACTTTGTCTTGCTGACTGTGTTCTTTGCCTTACAGAAGCTTCTCAGTTTGAGTAGGTCCCATTTACTAATTGTAGATCTTCGTGTCTGTGCTACTGGTATTTTGTTCAGAAAGTGGTCCCCTGTACCAATTTGTTTGAGGGTACCACCTGCTTTCTCTTCTAAGAGTTTCAATGTGCCTGGTTTTATGTTGAGGTCTTTGATCCATTTGACCCTAAGTTTTATGCATGGTGATAGATATGGATCTATCTCCAGTCTTCTACATGCCAGCATCCAGTTATGCCAGGAACATTTGTTGAAGATGCCTTCTTTTTTCCATTGTATAATTTTACCTTTTTTGTCCTAAATCAGGTGTCCATACATGTATGGATCCATATCAGGGTTTTCAATTAGATTCCATTGGTCTACCTGTCTATTTTTGTGCCAATACCAAGTTGTTTTTAGGACTATGGCTCTATAATAGAGTTTGAAGTCAGGGATGGTTATGTCAGGACATTCCTTTATTGTATAGGGTTGTCTTGGCTATCGTGGGTCTTTTTTTTTTTTTCATATAAAGTTGAGAATTGTTCTCTCAAAGTCTTTGAAGAATTGTGCTGGATTTTGGTGGGGATTGCATTGAATATGTAGATTGCTTTTGACAAGATTACCATTTTTACAATGGTGATCCTACCTATCCAAGAGCATGGGAGATCTTTCCATTTTCTGGAATCTTCTTTAATTTCTTTCTTTAAAGACTCAAAGTTCTTGCTCTACAGGTCTTTCACTTGTTTGGTTAGCATTACCCAAGGTATTTTATATTGTTTTTGGCTATTGTAAATGGTGATGTTTCTCTGATTTATTTCTTCTGTATAAGGGCTACTTTCTTTGCTAAAAGTGTTTATCAGCTGTAGGAGTTCCCTTGTGGAATTTTTCTGGTCTTTTATGTAAAATATCATATTATCTGCAAATAATGAAAGTTTGACTTCTTCTTTTCCAATTTGTATCCCCTTGACCTCCTTTAGTTGTCCGATTGCTCTAGCTAGAATTTCAAGTACAATATTGAAGAGGTATGGAGAGAGTGAACAGCCTTGTCTTGTTCCTGATTTTAGAGGAATCACTGACAGCCAGTTTTAGATGCTAAGGTTTATAATTTGTAGTATCAATACCTAAATGATTCTTAGCTAGACAATTCTGTATGGTTTACTTGTGCATAATTTGTTGTTGATGGTGGATAAGTATAAATTATAAGTTCATAGTCCCAAATGAGAATATTTATAATTTGACATTATCATCTAGCTTATGAATTATTTTAAGAGAAACTTATTTTTCATATTCTCATTGTTAAATATCAACTAGTTTTCTTAAATCTAATGTTCATGTAGTTGGTAAAGTAAAATTATTGTATGCATAAAAGTGACTACATGACTTTGAAATTATCTAATTTATATATCTCATCCTAAAACCATTTTCTGTAGTGTTATTATTCAATATGGCCAGAAGCTACAAGAACATTTTTATTTTATTTTACTTTATTTTCCAATTTTTGTTTAAATTAGAAACAAGATTGTTTTACATGTCAATCCCAGTTCCCTCTCCCTCTCCTCCTACCCTGCCCCCCACTAACAACCTACCTATCCCATACCCTTTCAAACATTTTTATTTTACATTACTTTGGACTATGTAATTTTAAAAAATTCCCTATATTTTAAGAACATCCAAAAATCATTGCCAAAGCATAAGTAAAATTGTATCTATGTGATTAGTCTATAAATAGTATGCATACCTGAACTAAACCAGATTATTTATGTTTCTCATTTATATTTCTTATTTCAACTTTACACTGTATTGGAAATGAGATATTTTACGCTATCTAAACACAAAATAATAGATCAAATGTCTATTGTCCAGTAATAGGATCTTTATGCTCTTATGATAGCAAACCATTTCTACTACAACTTCCTTAGATGGTGAAATCAATACAGGTTAAATGTTAACAGAATGATAGGAGTGTCACTCAACAATGATATCTTGGAGACATAAGGAATGTTTTAACGACCAAATTTAATTTTTCCTGTTATATTTCAAGAATATGCACTTGACTCTCAAATTCTTTTACAGAATTATTTTATTTATAATTGTGCACACACATGTATTTGCACAATCTCCTGACTCATACTATTGACTTAAGACATGAATATCCTTCTTTGATAGCTATGATTCAACACTAGGCAAAATGTAAAATAGAAAACTGACATATTTTCCTTTTAGTTGTATATCTTCTCAATTTAAACATATGGGAGTAGACATAAATTCAATGTGTTATAAATAGTAATTGCTTAACATTTGGTCTATTTGAGGACTGAGCTCTTCTATTAACAACACTCTGAGTCTTCAGGAAGAATTCTGGCAGCATCTGCTTGTTTCTCTCCCATCTAGATCGTGGCACTGTGCAGAAGGTGGTAGTCCTTCCTAGCAACAGCTCTGCCAGCGGGGAGCTCATTCTGGAGGAGCTGCAAGTCTTTAAGGTTTGCCTATTACTTCTATTCATCTCAACACATGCTTGATAGCATCATTCCTTTACTCCTCTAGCCAGTAAAAATATCTAATAAAAGACTAAATAAACAACTGTAGTAAATTTTAATAGTAGAAAAGCATCAGATAAAAGGAGAAATAGAGAACAAATATTTTTGTGAAGTATATTCTTGTATTTCAAGTTATCTTAACATAAAAGGCTTACATTTTTTCCAGCTATCATCACAATTCAAAGAAATCATTATTTTTTAAAAATGAGCCTCCATGGCCAAGGTCTAAATGAGTTTGTCATGAACAGGGTTTTATCATTCCCTTCACAAACCACTGTAACCCGAATGCCTTCACATTACTGATTGTAGATAAGCTTCTTCATATTTTTACATCCAGTCATTTCAAGAAAAACTGCTGTTGTTTGATTGTTTTCCATTCACATGTCACTCTGGTTAAAAAAAAAAAAAGTTTCTTCTAAGCACTTAGAGCCTTGTGTTCTGTACTTACTTGAGATTTCACTGTATTTGTCTCCTTGAATTTGGTGAAAGGAAGGAAGGAAAGAAAGAAAGAAAAAAAGAAAGAAAGAAAGAAAGAAAGAAAGAAAGAAAGAAAAGAAAGGAAAGAAAGAAAAGAAAGAGACAGAGGAAGGGGGAGAGAGAGAAGGAAAGGAATAGAGTGAAAGAAAGAAAAAAGATAAAGAAAGGAAGAAAGAAATAAATAAAGGAAGGAAGGAAGAAAGAAGGAAAGAAAGGAAGGAAGGAAGGAAGAAAAGTCCAAGAAAATGAAAGCAAAAAGTATACACAGAGAATTTCACTTCTCTAAAATCTTGCCAGTCAGGACACAGACTCAGAAGTCCTTTACTTCTTTTTACATTTAGACAGAGTCAGTCACTCTAGTCTGTCCTCCAGCTTGGGACCTGTCTTCCTCAGTTTCCCAAGTGCTGGAATTACAGACTGAGGCCATCAAGCTCAGCTGCCATTTCTTTAAGTTTCTGAGAACCAGCAGAACTGGTTCAGTAGTCCTGCCTTGCTGGTTTCCTCTTAACATGATCATTGCTTCAGTACCAGGGTCCTTCTTACCTGCATTTGGAAACTAAGGGGAAACACCACAAAAGAATTCCAAGGAAACTTAGACTTGGTTTTAATTCTTCCATAGACCATTATTTATGGCTAAACTAATTAAGACACAATCGTTCCTGCAGCACAGAGCCTGCCACTGACTGAGGATTTTTACTCGTGGCGCTCAGAACTCCCAGAAGCAGAGCATCTCTGGTCCACTTGGCTGTCTCACTTAGCTGACTTGCCTTGGAACATTTCGTCTCATTAAGATCATTATTGTGGTTACTAAGACCATTGGTTTCATAAGCATTTAACTGCTTAAGATACAATACTGTTAGATTTAGTGATTTTACAATGAAAGAATGTAACAAAGAGTGGAGTCTAATATAAGCTAGAGGCACACTATCCACTTTCCAGTATGTTATTAAATTCATCACTTTAAATACTTGACTCTAATTTGTACAAGGTTCTTTGTGACTAGCACATTAAAATTATGCCCCCAAAGTAAATGTTAAGTGCATCTATCCCAGCAGGCTTTGCTTAGTGTTGTAAGGAAGTTAAATGTTTCACAGCATTAACTAAAATTGTGCTACATATTATGCTTATCTTTTCTCATGCAACCAACTAGGAACAAGTTGGTGATTCCTGAAGATAACAAAAAATTATATAGTACAAACACTTCATTTTTAATACTGGAGTATCTTTTGGGTTGTCAGGAAATGCTTAATGAAGAGGGTTTGACACAAGTCTAAACATACATGCTCTGTAAAAGCTGGAAAGACATGTGCATTATTCTGGTCAAGTGAGAACTATCTATGTATGGGCTGTTACATGACTTGCTTTGTTGTTATCATCAAGGACATGAAACTCTCAGTGGAAATACACAGCCACAATGATGTGGAGACATAATTCTAAAAGGTGTTTGAGCTTCCTTACTGCTGCCTGTGTGGTTTGATGATGAGCAGAGTCAAAAGACCCTCTGGGCAAATGCAGTAACTGTCTTTGGCATTTGTTTTTGTCACACTTTTGAGGTGAGGTAAAAGTAATTGGGTGTGCATGATTTATTGTGAAGGTCATGTGAGGATATAATGGATTTAAGTAGGAAAGATGTCCTTAATTACATGTCATCTGGAGACATACTCGAGAAATATTAGTGTAGCTGAAAAGAATATGCAGAGTTATTACACAGCATAGAATCCTAATCTCTTCTTTTAATCCTACATTCATGTTTTCTAAAGGTGTCTAGTTTTTGTAAGCTTAAAGTGAACTGAGATCCAACTTTGGTAGGTAATTTGGTGGCTGGAAAGTGTCATATCTGTTACACACATATGTATGTTTATTAATAAAAGATAATAAAATTATGGGAACCAAGAGTTAGTGATATCACCATTTCTTCATCTTGAAAGTTTACAAATCTAGGGGATCTAAAAAAAAACTATAATGGTGGGAATAGCTTAACTTGAGGGGCTTGCTCCTGCTTAAATTATTTAAGTCTTCATGAATCATCATCAGGTTATCAGAAATATAACTTTAAGTTTAAAACTAATTGATAATATTTAGGAAGTAGAGTAATCAAATGGCTTTCAGAAGGACTACTATTGCAGGGAATTCTGTCACACAAAAAAGACCATTTCTGATTATGTATGTCTTTGTTTTACCAGTGGGAACTCTAAAGTTTAGTCTATTACATTTCGTAAACAACCTTTGTCATGACTCCTGCAGACTGTTTGTGTTGTGAAGTTTCCCCTATCAAACCCCCTAACTTCACACCCAGTTCCAACCCTCAACTCAATGTTCCAAATAATTCTTTCAGTCA